>NC_140210.1:44229488-44829488 GCF_951802725.1 Rutilus rutilus | reverse complement strand
GCTTTTGAACTCTTTTCCTGTGGCATGCTGTGTTTTTTTTTTTTTTTTACACTTTTTTTATTATAAAGATCTTGCACATTTGACAATATACATTGGAGGCAAACTTTTGCCAAACTATGCAAGGCACACTTGCATAATAACTCAAAAACAGGAATAAAGTGTGACTTATGCTTATTAATTGTGCACTTCCCCAAACATAACATTTGGTCTGAAAACAAAAGAAGATTAGTATTTTGTATTGCCTCACATACATGTTGACCTTTTTGTGATTGCATGTCAAAAAAAAAAAAAAAAAAAACTAAAATTACACATACATACATACATACATACATACATACATATATATATACATACATATATACACACACGTCCGCCCTCACTGCTTGGACCTCAGACAAGATCCGGCCATTTTACTCTTATATACAGTGGGTACAGAAAGTATTCATACCCCCGGTAAATATGATCAAAAATGGCTGTAAAAAATAAATCTTTCATTCAATTTTTTTTATCTTTCGTTCAAAAAAATTGGCAAAATTCTAACCTTTCATTGAAGTAAAAGAATTCAAATTGGGGGAAAAAAAAAAATCACATTATGAAATAAATGTTTTTCTCCAAAACACGTTGGCCACAATTATTCATACCCCTAGAATGTTTTATGAATAAAATATCTCTGAAGTATATTCCCATTAATATTTACCTTTTTTTAGCACACCAGGGTGACTAGGAACATGAAATTGTCCAGCCATGACTTCTTGTTTCACAGGATTTTAAATATGAGGAAACACAAAGGCCAAATTCCCTTAATCATCCATCACAATGTGTAAAACCAAATAATACAGTTCTGATTTGCAGCAAAAGATTGTTGAGCGTCACAAAATAGAAAGTGGCTGTAAGAAAATAGCTAAATAATTGAAAACACCCATTTTGATCATCAGGGCAACAATTAAGAAGTTATAATCAAGTAAAAAATTTACAAATCTGCCAGGAAGAGGACGTGTGTCTATATTATCTTAATGCACGGTGAGGAGGATGGTTTGAGTGGCCAAAGACTCTTCAAGGATCAAAGATGGAGAATTGCAGAGATTAGTTGAGTCTTGGGTCTCAGAAAGCCTATAAAAAAAAAAAAAAAAAAAAAAAAAAAACCTACATCCCCACATGTTGTTTGGGAGGGTTTCAAGAAAAATGCTCCTCGTTCATCCAAAAACAAACTCCAGCATATTCAGTGGTCAGACACGACTGGAACTTCAGACGGCACAGGGTTCTGTGGTCAGATGAAACTAAAAAAAAGAGCTTTTTGGCAGCAAACACACTAGATGGGTTTGGTGAACACAAGGACAAAAAGTACCCCATGTGTACAATTTAATATACCACTGGATCTTTAATGTTGTGGGCCTATTTTTCTGCTGGAGGTCCTGGACTTCTTATTCAGATACATGGCATCGTGGATTCTATCAAATATCAACGGATAAAAAAATCCAAACCGGGCGGCTTCTGCTAGAAATCTTATAATGGGCCGTGGTTGGATCTTCCATCAGGACAACGATCCAAAACAAACATTAAAATCAACACAAAAATGTGTTTCGGAGCACAAAAAGCATCTGCCATGAGTGTCCCAGTTCCCTGACCTGATGAGTGGAGTGAACTGAAGAGAAGCACCACCAACATGAACTTGTGAATAATCTGAAGGATCTGGAGAGATTCTGTATGAATTTGAATTCTTTTACTTCAATGAAAGGTTAGAATTTTGCCAATTTTTTGAACAAAAGATCAAAATTTTTGAATGAAAGATTTATTTTTTACAGCCATTTTTGATCATATTTACCGGGGGTATGAATACTTTCCGTACCCACTGTAATTAATCCACTTAGACCATAGACCAATACATTTCTCCTTTTCTAATCTTAAGGTCATAGTGAGACTCTCCATTCTATATATTTGGTATGTAGTGTTCTACCATTCCTCAATGCCCGATAGGTCTAGTTGAAGCCATTTTCTTGTCAGGGCCTTTCTGGCTGACAATAACAGAATCCTAAACAGGTACTTATCTGCAGTTGAAGTCAGATTTGAGGTTTCAAGACCTAGGTACATGTGTAAGAAATCAAAAGGGATATTAGTTTGGAAAATATTCTCTAAGCATCTGTGTACCTCTCGCCAAAAGGGTACAGCCTTTGGGCAGGCCCAGAATATATGATAATTATCATAATTAGCATCGCTGACGCCACACAATCTCCAGCACCCTGTTCCTATGTTTTGGTGAGCTTTCTGAACAGGGGTAATAAAAAAAATCTCATTATGTTTTTCCATCCAAATTCTCTCCAAGTTAGCGAGTAAGTTGTCTTCCACTGCATTTTGCACATTACTTCCCAGTCATTTTCATCTATTACTGTGCCTATTTCCTTTTCCCCATTTCTTTTTGACGTATTGAGTGTTTTTTGGTTTGTTTTCTTGGAGACCTTGGTACAGAATTGTTATGATTTTTGTAATGGTATTCACATTATAAACTAACCGGAATATATTCAGAATGATGCCGTCCCTTCTGTCTGTGCTTCCCCTTGTAATTTCTTCATATCTATTTCTCATTTGCAGATACCGATAAAAGTCCTGATTTACCAGACCATGTTTCACCTTGAGAGTTTGAAAGTCTTTTAGTTTTCCATTATGTGTAAATGTAAAGTAAGAGGTGAGGCCTTTCTCTGCCCACTCATGGAATCTTTTATCATGTCTATTGGGTACATGTCTATCCGTGTCATAGGCACACCATCTTAACATCGCCACTGCCTTGATTAGTTTAATTTGACAAACTTGATGCCAGATCTTAAAAGTTAATTTTATCCAGCGATTATCTTTATCTGTTAGGTGAGCGAGTAGTCTCTTATCTGCTACCATGGCTTGTATTGGAGGGCCATTAGTAGTAGCCTCCTCTATGTCTTTCCATCTTGCTGTAAAAGTTGGGTTGCATAGGCATACTAGGGGTCTTAATAATAAGACCGTAATAATAATAATAATAATCTCTTAGACATGGCAGTGCCAGGCCTCCCTTATCTTTTGTGAGTTGTAACGTGTTGTATTTTATCCTTGTTTTTTTCCCCTGCCATATAAAGCGAGAAATTATTTTATCCCATTCAACAAATTGTTGTTTAGTAACTTCAATAGGGAGGGTTTGGAAAAGGTACAAGAGGCGTGGCAAAACGCTAATCTTTACTGATTCAATTCTGTTTATTAGCCCTAGAGAAGGGATAAGACTCCATCTTGATAGATCAGACTTATTTTTTAAATTTAATGGCCCATAGTTAAGTTTGAATAGTTCTGTAGTGTCTCTACATATAATTACCCCAAGATATTTAATTGAATTCTGGCCCCATTTAAGATTATATTTTTTTGTAGTTCTCTAGGAGGTTCAAAGTTAAAGGTCAAAAACTGTTTTTTGTTTATATTTAATTTATACCCTGAGAATGACCCAAATTCTCCAAGTGTGGACATCAGCCTCTGTAACGATTCCTTTGGCTGGCCTAAATAAATCAAGATATCATCGGCAAATAGAGATAGTTTTTAGTCTCCTCCTTGCATATTTATTCCTTTAATGAGATCATCTTGTCTTATATACTGGGCGAGTGGTTCTATAAACAGAGAAAATAAGGATGGGGAGAGAGGGCACCCTTGTCTACAGGATCTTTCTAATGTAAATGGCTTTGACAAGCTGCCATTTATTTTTTATTCTAGCTGGTGATGTATTGTAAATTGATTGGGTCACCTTGAGAATGGTTTCATGAAAACCAAATTTAGTTCAAACTTGATAAAGAAATGACCACCTCACGGAGTCAAAAGCTTTCTCTGCATCCAATCCTATCAACATTGCTGTTATGTTATTTATTATTTTAGATGTGTTGTATGACATGCAAGGTCTGTCTAATACGGTCCTGGGTCTGCCTCTGGCGAATAAACCCCGTCTGGTCTGTTTTTATAAGATTTGGCATAATATTGTTGAGTCGTTTGGCTATTATTGAATTGTAAATTTTGTAGTCTAAATTTAGGACCGAAATCAGCCTGTATTGACCTGTAGCATATGAGCAGATCATTCATTCATTGGTTCTGAATTAATGAATCATGGCTCGTTGAATCTGAACACAAATGCACATTCCTTCTTGCTTTCACACTCTGAACCCCCGAATGCAAATCATTTGTGTTGGCTCCAGCTAGTCTGCCATAGACGCATTAATTGCGTGGCTTGGTGGCCACTTTTATGGCTCTCCCGACACTTTATGGCACCCTGGAGTATTACCAGAACAACAGGACACCGCATCTCCTCGAGCTTCGCAAGCCTCAAAGAGATGCACCGAAGAGATAACGGAACTTTCTACGTGACATCACACACACACACAAAAACTTACCTTGCATTTGATTCAGAATCTAAGATGATGTATTAAGGCCTGCATGTTTGGATAGCCCTTTTATGCGATGGTTATGAATTTCTGATTTGTAACTTGGAAATGTTTCTCCTAATTAATGTTCTCAAATAGAATCATGGTTTTGTAACCCTACCTCTGACCAGGTCATAAAACTTTATGACCCCAACTGGGATTTCCAGGAAAGCCCAGCTCGCTGAAATTCTTGTAAGGAAAGAGAAAAGTACCTTTTAAATGTATTAACTTTATTTCCTTTTTGTGCTTAGATGTCTTCCCATATCAAATTGGAGTATCTGCAATTTTATCGTGTGTTAATCAAACTTTAAATGCTTATAATATGCATATCTTATGTAACTTTGTGTTCCTATAATCTTCATGTGACGTGTTTGATATCTCTGTAATTCTCTCAATCTAACGGAGTCGAATTCCGATAGCAGAATGCAGTGATGTACATTGTTTTACACATTTCATATTTCTGGAGCCGAAAGGTTTAAGTCAAACACCACTGTAACTCAAGCCAGGAGGCTGTTCCAAACAAACAAAGGAATGTTCCCACTCGAAAATCTCGGCAGATGATTTGCCCTCCCCGCAAAAAGGGGCGTGGATGGGATTCCCTCAAAAGAGGAACTTCCCGTTCCTCTAGCCTCTTCGGTCAAACTTCGGGAAAACACCAACTTCGGACAGGGGTCGGCCACCGCGTTCGGTGAACCTTTAAATCTTCCCGCGAGTCTGCTCGCCCCGGAAGACACGAGAGAACACGCCCAGCTCCGAAAGAACGACACACGCGCCTTCTTTCCTCAGCAAATACAAAGAGAACCATATGCAAGTATTGATTATTGATTTGATTTGATTGATGTGATTTCTTGTTGTCTCTCTCAAAGGTTACATTGTGATTTTTGCCATACTGCGATCTCTCCCTATTTTGCTTTCACTTTCGCTCGCTCATCCTCTCTCCCTTTCTCTCATTCTCTCTCACCTCTCTAATTCTCTCTCATCCTCTGTCAATTCGTGTTCGTAATGTTTTTCGTTTTGTTTGTTTCGGGTGTATATACATACATATATTCTATGTGAATTGTAGTTCGATGTATTATTAGTTCAATTATTAAAACCATTATATTATTGATTGCTTCTGTCTAAAATGCTCATATTACAAAGTCAATGAAATGTTTGATCTTAGCTACAAGCTTTACGATTTGTTACTTTTCAGTAACCTAAATTTTATAAGGACAGGAGAATAGTTTCATGGCCAGAAACTATTTTTTCTGAAATTATAAGAAGTGATAACTTTGAGAAGTTGATAAGTTAATCTTACGGCCGTTTGCTGGACAAACAGATTGTTCGATAACTAAATTAATTCCATTAAAGTTTATCTTATACAATCGATCTGTAAAAGACTATTGATATATTAATGACGAACCATAACCCGTTGTGGTAATCATTCATATATACAATCGATCTATTTTCAGCTTCGATAATTTAATGTAACTGTAATATGCGATATATACATGAATCATACCCCTGATTCATCATTATTGATTCCCAATATCAATTGAGCTAATACCTATATTCGTTACAGACAACAGTCCGTTTTGTCTTTACCTTCTTTTGGTTTGACCGTAATTGTTGCTTCTTTCCATGAGGGGGGGGGATCTCTCCCCCTTTGAGGGCCCAGTCACAGACCGCTCGTAGCCTTGAAGTTAGTTGTTCTCTAAACATCTTATAATATTCGGATGTGAAGCCGTCCGTGCCTGGGCTCTTATGAGCTTTTAGCATACTTATTGCTACGTTAATTTCATTATCTGTAATTTCCTTTAATAGATTGTTGTTTTCTTGTTCAGTCACTTTTGGCAGGTTCACTGAGTCCAAGAATTTTTCCACCAGATTATCATTATCCAACTTTGGCTGGGAGTATAGGTCTTTATAATAAGTTTCAAAGCTCTGTTGTATTTTTTCCACCTCATGGTGTATTAAGCCAGTTTTCAGATGTTTAATCTTGTAAACTGTGCTGTCAGCTTGTTGTTTTCTTAATTTAAATGCCAGCCATTTTGTAGATCTAACCCCTACCTCATAATATCCTTGCTTTATAAATAACTTTTTCTGAGTTTCTTCAGTATAAATTGTCAATTTTGTTTTGTAATTTTTTTATTTCCAATTTCTTATTATTGTCTAAAGAGCTTTGTGCTGCCTTTGTAACTCCTTAAGATTGGTTTGTAACTTTTCAAGTTTCTCTTTTCTTTGTTTTTTTTTAACAGGGCGGTGTAGGCAATTACTTTCCCCCTTATTACTGCTTTATATGCATCCCACAAAATGGATGGAGTAACTTCTCCATTGTCATTTTCATTAAAATATAAATCAATTTCAGTTCTTAGTTGTTCTTTAATTTGAGGATCATTTAATATACTTGAATTGAGTCTCCAGATTGTTGATTTAGGTTTATTATTAGTGTAGATGGATAAATGTACAGGAGAGTGGTCCGATAAATCAATTGTGCCAATGTTGCATGTTTTAATTCTGTGTCTGTCTTTACTAAAGGTAAAAAAAATATCTATTCTAGAGTACGTGGAGTGGGGTGCAGAATAATGCGTGTAGTCTCGGCCAGAGGAGTAGAAGTCTCTCCAGATATCAGTAATTCCAGTTTAGGTCATGATACAGTTTATCTTTCTGGTAAGTTATTTTTGTTGTAGTAAATTTGTACATGAACTATCTAATTTAGATAATCTCATATTCATATCACCTCCACATATCAACATTCCCTGGGTTTCTGACGTCATCATTTCAAATAACTGTTTGTAAAATACCCAGTCGCTCCCAGGTGGTGCATATATGTTAAGAATAGTGACCAGTAAGCCATCAATTCTCCCCTTGACTAGTATGCATCGACCATCTAATTCTTTCTTTTCAGATAAGTGCCCTCATAGCGGGTTTGGTGGGAAATTGGCATGCTCTGTTTTAATGTTTTAGCCAGCGAGGATTGCTTGGCACATGATAATTCTGCTTTATGTTCTGATCTAAATAGCAGATGTTCTGACAAAATATTTCATACAAATAATGATGAATGATGAGCATTTGACTCCGTCTAAGCAGATTAGCAGCGACACAGACGGTATAATGACAGGCAATGAAGGACCCGCTCTGTGATCGAACGGTCCATTGGCCGGGTTGAATAAGTGCGCTGACTCAGTGCTGTACGATCTGCTGCACGATCTGCTGCACGCAGGAGCTGTTGGTGTCGAGCACAGACAGAGAGGAGCCGAATCATAACCACTGTCATGCTCTTCACACTATTATGAAAATACTATTGCAATTGAAGGACAGAATTGGAAGGAAACGGTAAGATATGCACGTTTTACATTTAAAATGTTTTGTCAGTGACGCTGAGTCAGACAATTATTTACACTGCAAAAATATATATAATCCCCAGGACCAGAGTTGAGAACCACTGACATAAAATGCATATAAATATCAGTCGTCACTCTATATCTGCCAATAACATGTCTTAGTAAGATGATATTTAAATGCTTAGTTTTATGATCAAAGCTCTGTAATTTTAAAACATAATACAATGATGACTGAGAGATAAACTAATAAACCTTCCTCAAAAGCCTGATGATCATATTTGATACATTTGAACAGGATTTTTCACAAAAGATGTATGGATAATCAAGTAAACCTAAGTTGCTTCAGTCCAGAAAATGATCATCTTGAAATATTACTAACATTATAAAGGTTATTCTTATGTTTACTTAAAAATCCGTAAAGATTTCACAGCAAAAAGTCACATGACCCATGAGCTGAAGGGACACGTTTTAAAATTATACTTGCCTTTTACTTGCTAAAAACTATAAACCATCAACCAGACAACAGAAGGCAAGTAGTAGATTGTGTGCAACAGGTTTTTGATCATGTTGATAATTTAGATCAAATATGATACAGTAGGAATGAAAGGGTTAAAATAACATTATTCTTGTCTCAGTTAAGATTAATGTATGATCTTACCCCAGTTTCTCCAGTTTACAGTGATGATCCTTCAGTCCATCAGAGAGCAGCGTCACACCTTTATCTCCTATTACATTCTCAGTCAGATCCAGTTCTCTGAGGTGTGAGTTTGATCTCAGAGCTGAAGCCAGAGCAGCACAACCTTCAGCTGTGATCTCACACCTCGACAACCTGTAGAACAACGACACACACTTTAATCTCTCAGTTCAGCAGGAACTACACAACCACAGAGAGACTGAGATATTAAATACTAAGGGCCAGATTTACTAAACAGGGCAATTTATCGAGAATCAGACAGAGTTATGGCACGCACTGAGATGAAAACGGTATGTATGGACTTATCCAACTCTGGGGGATACGGTGAATAAGCTAAAGTCCCAAAAAGTCACCATGTTCCTTTGAGACCTGCTTTTTTTGGGTGGATAAAACTTTGTGAATATTACATGTAATGCTATTTTTGTCTTAATTTATGAATATTTTATATGTATTAATATATAGTCATACATGGTCAATTCATATATTGCAGCATATTGAAAAATATAAGCACTAATTTCCCATATATGGAAATGTATTATGTAATATATTGCATAACATTTTGCAGTATTTTCCCATATATTTTTGTTCTGTAAGGGTATTTACACTGCAAAAAAATAAATAAAAAAACAACCCAGGACCAGAGTTGAGAACAACTGACATAAAATGTATATAAATATCAGTCATCACCCTATATCTGCCAATAACATGTCTTAGTAAGATGATATTTACATGCTTAGTTTTATGATCAAAGCGCTGTAATTTTAAACATATAATGTAATGTTTTGATTGGGTTAAAATAACATTATTCTTGTCTCAGTTAAGATTAATGTATGATCTTACCCCAGTTTCTCCAGTTTACAGTGAGGATCCTTCAGTCCATCAGAGAGCAGCGTCACACCTTCATCTCCTATTATATTCCCAGACAGATCCAGTTCTCTGAGGTGTGAGTTTGATCTCAGAGCTGAAGCCAGAGCAGCACAACCTTCATCTGTGATCTCACAATCCCACAACCTGTAGAACAACGACACACACTTTAATCTCTCAGTTCAGCAGGAACTACACAACCACAGAGAGACTGAGATATTAAATACTAAGGGCCAGATTTACTAAACAGGGCAAATTATCGTGAGAGCGCAATCCCATAAAAGCGCCGATGGGAGTGGAAAGTTCTGAGTTTGATCGACTGACGAAGCGGAAGTTAAAGAACAGAGACTCAGCCGGATCATTTCCATAAAGACCAACACAATCTACCAGTTAGCGACTGGTCTCAGACCTGCTTTTTTTGGCCGGTAAATAATGGCTTAAACACCAGCGGCCTAATGTATAAACGTATACGCACAAAAAAAAGCATTGAAATGTGTGTATGCAATTTTCCACACACATATCAGGATTTATAAAAAATAAAGGCGTAAATATTAGGGCTGGGAATCTTTTACCATCTCACGATTCAATTCGATTCCGATTCTTGAGGCCACGATTCGATTCAAAATCGATTTTCGATTCAAAAAGATTTTCGATTCAAAACAATTCGATTTTATTCATAATGATTTCTAATCAGGTTTCTGATCATGATCTACTCTCATCTGCTTTGCTATACAGAATGACAAACAGAGACATTAAAGTGTCTTTTTCACATTTATTAAGTTCAATTCTCAGGGAAGTGCCTTTTATCAAAATTGTCTGGTTCTCAATTGCTACTCATTAGTAGCTAGCTATAAAATAAGTTGGAACAAAAATAAAGTGCTTCTTCATAATACAACATGGTTGAAAATTAGGGGTGGGAATATCTAGGCACCTCACGATTCGATTCGATTATGATTCAGAGGGTAACGATTATCGATTATTAAAATTTTTTTTTACTACTTGGTACTTTTAAAGCAAAGTATTTATGATGACCCATAACGAACTTACTTCCAATACTTCCTATATTAATTTTATTAATAAAACAAATGGAAGTGATTTGGCAAGTCAACTGTAAGGTTACATTTGCCTGCATATGTCCCAACATTGCAAAGAACCAACAGGAAAAGAAATGTGTGCCTGTACTAGCAGCGTACTTGTAGTAAATTAATACAAACTTCAGCATATTCTGAATCTCTAGCATTTAATAATAGACTTCTAACCAACATCCTCTTGTTATTTCCAATGAGCAATATAATCCTTAAGACAAAAAAAACATTTTGCTGTAGCAAATTCACAAACAGTTTTCGTTCAAAAATATAGAATTATGTACCAGAAGCTATCATATAATGCTTGTGGACTTATGCATATTCTGAATAATTAGTAACATACAAAGTCACTCTTATACACAACTAAATAATAAAGAGTTATGACTTGAAATGTTTGCTGTATACCACAATCAAAAACAGCTTATACAAAGAAAGTGAATGAACATCTGCAGAGAGTAACTTACAGTCAAAATGTAACTTTTTGTGACTGGCATTGCACATATTGCATACAGATCGGTTTACAGCATATTGATGTGAAAACTAAACAATACAGAAATTAGCTCTCATACAAAAAAATACTAGATCACAATGAAATTGCCCATTTTCCATACGTTAGCTTTTAACGAAGAGGGTTCCGTTCGGATTTGGTGCTCAGCCATCATGCGTCTGTTATGTGCGCGACTCTGCTATGTGCACGCCACAGACTGTCCGCGCACTGCACGTCCGCTTCAGAGTTCCGCCTTTTGCGTTCCGTCAATGTTAAGTTATTAGAAACAATTATTTATTTATTTCTTTTTTAGAAAATCGATTTTTGACATTTGTGAATCGATTCAGAATCGTCCACGTCCCGCATCGCGATTCATCTAAGAATCGATTTTTTCCCCCACCCCTAGTAAATATGTGCGCACCGTACGAACACTCTAGGCCGTGCGTACACACTCTTTTACTGGAGTGAGTGAAGTAATGAAGTGAACAGAATGATTTAAATTGTTTTACATCTGATATACACATTTAGGTTAAACAGGGTTGCTGCACACTTTTTAAAGTCAAATATAAGGCTTTTTAAGACCTGAAGAAAACAAATTAATACCTTACATTAGGGGTGTGCAATATTGACAAAAATATATCTTGATATTTTCAAAGTTTTGTTGATAATAATTAGATGATATTTCACTGATTGTGTTTTTGTACTGGTACCATTGCTAGTTTAGGCCTGTTGTTGACAGCAGACTCATGAAGATTTTCATATTATTCATATTCTATGCAGTGGTCAGTTCACAGCAGAGACAGAAATGAACATTTTTATTAAGGGGCAATATTGGCCACCTTAAATTCATTTCCAGGGGCATTTTCACCTATATATGGACATGTTTTCTAGTGGTCGACCGATATGGGATTTTTAATGGCCGATATTGAGAAAGCAATATGGCCGATTGGCCGATATGAGGCCGATACAATACATGTGAATACAGTAAATGAGAGACAAAGAATATTGGTGAAACTAAATGAACATTTATTGTACATAATATTTATGCAGTTTTCTTTTTGCAATAAAAAATATTTACAAAAAAAATGATTGCACTTTGCATTCCCTGGTGTTGGCTCTGTAAAGTTTTCCCACAAGGGGATTTATTTTTCTGTCCAGCCATCTAGCAGAATAAAAAAATAAAAAATAAAAAAATAAAAAAAAGTGTAATTTGATATTTTCAGTCACATAAATAATTACTGCTGCTTACTACAGGTTACAAATATCATTTATCATTAATGAACCAAATCTAAACAATATTCATAAATTAATGACAAAATAGTATGTGCAATTACATACATTTTATGTACAATGCATAGTTAAATATAAATCTCACATAGTTTATTTACACTATTTACTTTAAACAGGTTGTTTTACTTTAAGTATATTTAAATAATAATGATTTATGTCTGTTTAGTTTTGCTTGTTTGTTTCTTTGAAACGTTGCAAGCCGTCACATGTATTTGCATGACATCCATGAACATATGAAAATGTATACTACACACGATCTTACGCCAATCATGGATAAATTAATACAGTAGATAGTGAATAACATTTGAGGATTTATTTTCAAACGTATTATTATACCATAGTGTTCTCCTCTCATCCACCTCACGCGACCACTGATCTGTAGTGCACGCCACGCGACCCAGCTTTTCCGTGCACGCGAGTCCGTGGGAAAACAGCGTCTAGTTTAAACGTAACCCGAGAACAACGCGCGTATCTGAGGAACAGCCAGTCACAGGATTTTTGACTGTTTGTGAGGCAAAATATTTTCAGTTTTGTTTGAATTCGTTCATATCACATCTGTGACCTCCACTGGAGCTACCCGCTGGGCTGCGGATCTGACATATCACGGTACTGTTTGAATAGACTTTGCTACACGCCGGAATGTTATTGTGTGTAACACAATGTAGCGTCAGGTTAGAAAGCGAATGCAAATGGTCATTTACTGTGTCTGTCAGATGTCTGCTTCACGTCTGAGTTGCTTGTCTTACATGCTGGGCGGAGCAGAGCGAGTGTATTCAGTTCATTCACGCTCGCTCTGTTTGCGTCAGTGGAAAAAAGCGCTATGCAATCACAAACTGTTTTGAAATATATCGGCCAAACGGAAAGATTTATCGGTTGATGCTGATATCTAAAAAATTCCAAATATCGGCCGATATATCGGTCGACCACTAATGTTTTCTAAACTTATTTAAAGGTATGCATCACCTTTATGTCAAATTCTAACATTCAAATTCAATTCTATTAGAATAATAACACAGTGCCACTGTTACCAGTCAAATTAAATAATTAAATCAAAATCCATCTTTGCAGTGCAGAGGAGACACAGAAGCGGCATTAATATATTTACACTCCATTTACAATTGCATAAATAAAGCTATGAAATTCTTTTTTATTCAATATTTAAATATGAAATTATTTCTAATTTTAACGTTTTAATTAAAGGGTACTTTAAAGGTGCTATAAGCGATCTCACGCGTTTTTTAGGCTAAAACATTTTTTTTCACATACCGTAAACATCTCCTCACTATCCGCTCGCTGCCTGTCCCCTGAACACACTGTAAAAAAACACGGTCTCTGCAGACAGCCCACGCTCCACAAACTGCAGCAAAAACAAACTGAGCAACAAACAGAGCGACCCGCACCACGAAACATAAACTGTTCCAGCCAATAACCGACAAGAATGATGTGGGGGTGGGGTTCGGGGGTTAGTGCGCGGATGAGGAGGAGGGAGGGTCTAGCTAGCCTCCGTTTTGTTTGATAATAATTCAAACATCAACAAAAGGGTTACGCCAACCGAGATCGCTTAGAGCACCTTTAAATATGAAACTAAAACAGCCAGTAGGTGGCGGCAAGTCACTGTCTTAAGTGAGTTTAGGGAGTAATTCATTCAACCGATTTGTTCAAACGGCTGATTCATTCAGGAAAAGCAAGTGATTGTTCATTGAATCCTTTAAAATGATTCTTTGAAAATGTGGATTTTATAAAAAAAAAAAAATCATTGCTGTTTGTTGCATGGAGATTCTGCTACGGTTTCATTTTGAAATTCTTGTTGGCGAAATAAAAGGAAAACAAATAATATTGACAATATTGTGTCTAAAAGTGTTAACTTAATTTAACTGTTGTATAAAATAAATATCACATTTGCAATTGTGCACAGGAAAGCCACACTCTTGCTCATGTGATATTCAAATATATAACATAATATGATATAAATATAAAATAAAAACTCATTTGGGGACATACGCTACTATAACTGCACTGACACATCACGCAGTGAAAGCAAAGCACGAGAAACAAATGTGATGTCAGCTCACAGTGCCTCTTACATAGTTAAAACAACGATTATAATATCATCATAGACGATACATATCGCACACTCCTAAGCACATAAAGAATGAACTTACAATTGAACTGATATTTACCAACTTTCTTCTCCCTCTCTCCTCTCGCGTGCAGGAGACAGACGTAATGCTGCCGCGAATGATGCAAATTATCATGTGAACAAGCAAATCCACAAAGATAGAATAAAAAATTATACGTATGCTAATTAGATATGAAAGGTCTTACATTTTAGATGACACTTTGACATAAGTAAAAATTAGACTTTAAGGATCCGCGGGAACCCTGTTAAATATGCCACTCTCATTAATTGAGTTAAGCACTGAAATTTTATTAAATCATTGTCCAGAAGTTACAACATTTTGTATTAATTTAAATAGAAATATTTGTAGTGAATGCGCTGCTTTTGAACACTTTTCCTGTGGCATGCTGTGTTTTAATGTTTTAGCCAGCGAGGATTGCTTGGCACATGATAATTCTGCTTTATGTTCTGATCTAAATAGCAGATGTTCTGACAAAATATTTTATGCAAATAATGATCAATGATGAGCACTTGACTCCGTCTAAGCAGATTAGCAGCGACACAGACGGTATAATGACAGGCAATGAAGGACTCGCTCAGTGATCGAACGGTCCATTGGCCGGGTTGAATAAGTGCGCTGACTCAGTGCTGTACGATCTGCTGCACGCAGGAGCTGTTGGTGTTGAGCACAGACAGAGAGGAGCCGAATCATAACCACTATCATGCTCTTCACACTATTATGAAAATACTATTGCATTTGAAGGACAGAATTGGAAGGAAACGGTAAGATATGCACGTTTTATTCTTAAAATGTTTTGTCAGTGACGCGGAGTCAATTATTTACACTGCAAAAATATATATAATCCTCAGGACCAGAGTTGAGAACCACTGACATAAAATGCATATAAATATCAGTCGTCACTCTATATCTGCCAATAACATGTCTTAGTAAGATGATATTTATATGCTTAGTTTTATGATCAAAGCTCTGTAATTTTGAAACATATAATGTAATGCAATACAATGATGATTGAGAGATAAACTAATAAACCTTCCTCAAAAGCCTGATGATCATATTTGATACATTTGAACATGATTTTTAAAGATGTATGGATAATCAAGTAAACCGAAGTTGCTTTAGTGCAGAAAATGATCATCTTGAAATATTACTAACATTATAAAGGTTATTCTTATGTTTACTTAAAAAAGTAAAGATTTCACAGCAAAAAGTCACATGATCCACGAGCTGAAGGGACACGTTTTAAAATTATACTTGCCTTTTACTTGCTAAAAAAACTATAAACCATCAACCAGACAACAGAAGGCAAGTAGTAGATTGTGTGCAACAGGTTTATGATCAAGTTGATAATTTAGATCAAATATGATTCAGTAGGAATTAAAGGGTTAAAATAACATTATTCTAGTCTCAGTTAAGATTAATGTTAAGATTAATCTTACTTCAGTTTCTCCAGTTTACAGTGAGGATCCTTCAGTCCATCAGAGAGCAGCTTCAGACCTTTATCTCCTATTATATTCGCAGACAGATCCAGTTCTCTGAGGTGTGAGTTTGATCTCAGAGCTGAAGTCAGAGCAGCACAACCTTCATCTGTGATCTTACACCCACTCAACCTGTAGAACAACGACACACACTTTAATCTCTCAGTTCAGCAGGAACTACACAACCACAGAGAGACTGAGATATTAAATACTAAGGGCCAGATTTACTAAACAGGGCAAATTATTGAGAATCAGACAGAGTTATGGCACTATGGAAGTAAAATAATGTCAAATGTTTTTGAAATAAAAAAGCCAGTTGAATTGCACTACTTGAAAAAAATAGGCATTGCATTAACCATGCTTGCATTTTAATGCATTGTATTTTTAGGGCTTGCATTTGTATGGGCTGAAATTCAACATGGTTCAATATTTAAGCTGTGAATATTTCAATTAAAAACATTTTAAACACATTTTCATTATTAAAAATTCAATAATCCATATTCACCTTTCATATTTCACTTCCAAAATATTCAAACTGTTTAAAAATACAACCTATAATATTCAACTGGCAATTTTCGGTCCATTTTATTTCGCTTTGCAAATTCGCTTCCACAAAGTCAGTGGTTCAAATTCGACAGTAAATTCAACATTGACGTCCAGGAACTGCAGGAAAAGCAGTAGATTGCCGAGCATACTCTCCATCTGCTGATAGTCGACCTCACCAGCAGGGGGTGCAAAAGCGTGTGTTGTTGACGAAGACCAGCAACAGTTAGAGCAAACCATTCATTCATAAAACTCATTTCTAGCAATGTAAGTGTATTTGTGATTATTATGACGGCTGTTTTATGTTAAATTCAGTGTCTTCACGGTTAATTTTCCTGTGTAGCCTACATTACATGCATCTTTCTCTACCGTGAACGAGATTATATTGTTATTCCCCGATGGGGATATACAATGTTACATTTTTGAGGTTGACATATATTTCTCTTGGTTGTTTAGTTGCCTTAACTTTATATTGTGGTGATGTGCCGAATGCAGGCTATTAGGTTTCCCTCAATACTTCAGGATTCCCCTGCTGCTGAACATATAAAACACTTAACGTAGCTTAATGGACTAATTACAGTGATATAAAAGACCAGACTCGCAGGCAAGCAGATGAACTCAGAATAACGCGCAAAGTTTAATGCTGAGCGTTTCCCAGTGATAGACTGGCATAAAGTTGACTTGACGTTGGACATTCGCACATTTAGGGACCGTCTCTAAAGTATATACGACTTTGGTATACACGTTTCTAACTTCGTTAGCATTTGAATAGAACGACTTACAGTCATAAAACCAACTGTAAAGTGTTCATGTAGTGTCAGGCATACTGCGCACCCTTTGGATTTTCGATATTTATTCAAATAAATTTAAGTTTGCTATTGAAGTTAGAAACGTGTATGCCAATGTTGTATGCAACTTTTAGAGACGGTCCCTAAATGTGCGAATGTCCAATGTCAAGCCAAGCAGACTCTTTTATCCAAAGCGATTTACAGTTAAACTGACAATAGGAGGACAACAATATGAAAGTGCTATGACTCTTCCCAGTTTAAGCTAATGCAATACACGTAGGCATACTATATATATATATATATATATATATATATATATATATTTATTTATTTATTTATTTAGAGAGAGAGAGAATAGAAGAGAAAGTGTTAGTATTAATTGATCAAGTGTTGATTTTATGGCAGTATATCACGAAACGCTCAGCATGAAACTTTGTGCGTTAAGTTTATATTCTGAGTCCATCTGCTTGCCTGTAGCCTATATAGTAGCCTACAGCCTACATCCCCAATAAGGTGCGAGTTTGGTCTTTTATATCACTGTATTAGTCCATTAAGCTTTTTTTGTCCCAACGGAAGGGGAAGCCTTGAGTATGAGGTATTGAGGGAAACCGATCATAGGGAAAGCTGATAACATGTAGGTTACACAGGGAAAGTAACAATGAAAATTGAATGAAACATAAACATTGCTTTTGTGTGTTTATCATCTTTTCCGCATATATACTGACACAGATAATCATTTTCATTTTATGAATGAATTACTTGTTCTAACTGTTGCTGGTCTTCGTCAACAACACACGCTTTTGCACCCCCTGCTGGTGGGGTTGACTATCAGCAGATGGAGAGTATGCTCAGCAATCTACTGCTTTTCCTGCAGTTCCTGGTCGTCAATGGAGAATTTACTGTCGAATTTGAACCACTGAATTTGTGGAAGTGAATTTGCAAAGCGAAATAAAATGGACCGAAAATTGCCTGTTGAATATTATAGGTTGTATTTTTAAACAGTTTGAATATTTTGGAAGTGAAATATGAAAGGTGAATATGGATTATTGAATTTTTAATAATGAAAACATAAATGTTTTAAAATTGAAATATTCACAGCTTAAATATTCAACCATGTTGAATTTCAGCCCATAAAAATGCAAGCCCTAAAAATACAATGCATTAAAATGCAAGCATGGTTAATGCAATGCCTCTTTTTTTCAAGTAGTGCAATTCAACTGGCTTTTTTATTTCAAAAACATTTGACATTATTTTACTTCCATGTGGCACGCACTGAGATGAAAATGGTATGTATGGACTTATCCAACTCTGGGGGATACGGTGAATAAGCTTTTTTTGGGTGGATAAAACTTTGTGAATATTACATGTAATGCTGTTTTTTGTCTTCATTTATACATATTTTGTATATGTATTAATATTTAGCCATAGATGGTCAATTCATATATTGCAGCATATTGAAAAATATAAGCACTAGTTTGCCATATATGGAAATGTATTATGTAATATATCGCATAATATTTTGCAGTATTTTCCCATAAATCTTTGTTTTGTAAGGGTATTTACACTGCAAAAAACCCCCCCAAAAAACCCAAGACCAGAGTTGAGAACCACTGACATAAAATGTATATAAATATCAGTCGTCACTCTATATCTGCCAATAACATGTCTTAGCAAGATGATATTTACATGCTTAGTTTTATGATCAAAGCGCTGTAATTTTAAAACATATAATGTAATGTTCTGAATTTTGATTGGGTTAAAATAACATTATTCTTGTCTCAGTTAATATTAATGTATGATCTTACCACAGTTTCTCCAGTTTACAGTGAGGATCCTTCAGTCCATCAGAGAGCAGCGTCACACCTTTATCTCCTATTATATTCACAGACAGATCCAGTTCTCTGAGGTGTGAGTTTGATCTCAGAGCTGAAGCCAGAGCAGCACAACCTTCATCTGTGATCTCACACCATCTCAACCTGTAGAACAACGACACACACTTTAATCTCTCAGTTTAGCAGGAACTACACAACCACAGAGAGACTGAGATATTAAATACTAAGGGCCAGATTTACTAAACAGGGCAAATTATCGTGAGAGCGCAATCCCATAAAAGTGCCGATGGAAGTGGACAGTGCCGTCGCAGGTGGGGTGCGAGGCCCTGTGCGAACTTGAAATGCGAGGCCCTCTTTGATGTGGATGCTCAATTGCGCATGAATAACAGTCACATGGACGTAGCTGTTATAATCTCGCTGCAATACGTTTTTATCAAGTAGAATAATACAGCATAATAATCATGCACATAGTCTCAGCTATGACTTTTTGCTATTTATTTTAGAGGGAAAAAAATCAACTGTGCAACAACGAGTGGCTTTACATCAAGTCAGCTCGAGAATTTTCGTGTGAATACATACATAGATCCGCCTATTTAACCAACGTGTATCTGAATGGTCCAGTGGTAGAACTTTCGGCCTAGCGAGGTTTTGGGTTCTAATCCGCTCTCGTATAGTTTTTTTTTTTCTCGTATAGTTTTCAAAACCGACTATGTTCATCAGTGGTTGTATATCAAGAAGGGACACGTTTGTGTGCATTATGTTTTGTGATTTCAAGTATCCGCAACGGATTGAAGCGCGCGTCCGAGTGAAGAAAGTGCGGCGTGTGCGCGAGCCACACGAGAAAACACTGTATCCGCGTGATCGCAGCGGCAACGAGCACTTTGATCACTTGATTTAAAAAACACATTTCAGCGCTAGATCGTCTCTTATTTAAAAAACGAACGAAATGAATGCTCTGCCAGTTAATTGGGGATGTTTTATTTATTTGTAGAATTGGTACATTCGTGCCGCGAGATGTTGTAAAAAGTGGTGGGGACAAAAAAATAAATAAAATTAAAGGTACTATAAGCGATGCCAGGAGTCGTAACTTCTTGTTGACATTCGAATTGTTGTCAAACAAAACGGAGGCTAGCTAGACCCTCCCTCCTCCTCATCCCGTCTCCTCCCTCCTCCCCTCCCTTCCAACATAAAGGAAAGTCAAAATAGTCACTACAAACAAAGTTAAGCTTTACTGATACTTCATTCAATGTGTAATGTCGCCAAATTAGATAAATGCTTTTATATATTGCAGAACAGAATGCAGAAAAAGAAAAACTTTATCTTAAAATCGTTTCGCCACCTGAGGTTATAACTATAGCTCCCATACAAGGACACAATAATAGCATGATAACGTTAGCTTCGCGTTTCCCAGTGAGCATAAACAACAGCGGCGGCGTAAACAAATTTAGTCAAAGTTGTCAATAGCCTATAAATGAACATTCAAATTCATAACAAACAGTGGGTGAAAACAATCGTTCACACAAATTGTTGCCCTACTGTGAATTTGCTTGATCATTTACAATAGAGATTGATCGCTGCTAGAAACATACATGTTGTATTCACCAAAGTTAACGCTGACTGCATAGTTCTAGCTAATTACATCCTTGTGTTGGTTTGGCGAACATGAACGTCAGTTTAGAAATAAAAATGGATTTACCTGTTCTGCAAAAACAGAGCAACTAGGCCTATGTCGGATTGGAAGCCCTTCTGCCGGCGGAGTTCTCGCCACCTTTCTAAGGTTTTTCCGATGTAAATTCGGGACTTCGCGCGTTCCTTATCCTTGTCCCTCTTCTTTGCAATTTGTTCATCGGAACGTCGTCTCTTTGGTCGTGTGTCGGCCATAATTCAAACTTCCCTCTTCATGCTTCTCTCTCTCTCTCCTCCACACCCCCTTCACGTGCACACGCACTAACCCCACAAACCCCACCCTCCAATACTTCTTGTCGGTTATTGGCTGGAACTCTGTTTATTATGTTTCTGATGCGGGTGAGCCCAGTTTGTTTTTGTTGCCGTTTGTGGAGTCTGTGGTGTCTAGAGAGACCGTGTTTTTTTATAGTGTGTTCAGGGGACAGGCAGCTAGCGGATAGTAAAGAGGTGTTTGCTGTATGTGACAAAAAATTTTTTGGCCTATAAAACGCGTCGCATCACTTACAGCACCTTTAACTAAAAAAAACGGCAGGTTTGCGAGGCCCCCTAGTGGCGCGAGGCCCTGTGCGGTTGCACAGTTCGCACAGTCTATGCGACGGCTCTGGAAGTGGAAAGTTCTGATCGACTGACGAAGTGGAAGTTAAAGAACAGAGACTCAGCCGGATCATTTCCATAAAGACCAACACAATCTACCAGTTAGCGACTGGTTTCAGACCTGCTTTTTTTGGCCAGTAAATAATGGCGCAAACACCAGCGGCCTGATGCAGAAACGTTGCATACGCACACAAAAAAAACATTGAAATGTGCGTACGCAATTTTTCATGCACATATCAGGATTTATAAAATATAAACTAGGCGCAAATATGTGACCGGCAAAAACCGGCACGCCAGCAATAATTAGGGATGTCCCGATCCGATCCACGGCATCGGTATCGTGCCGATACTGGCCCAAAATGCTAGATCGGATATCGGAGGGGAGAAAAAAAAAATGTATCCGATACCTATGATCCGATACCCATTAGGGGTGGAACGGTACGTATTCGTACTGAACGTACGTTCGGTGCATGGATTTTAAAATAAATAAATCTCGTGTGCACATTAATTAATGTATTACGGAACTAACGTTACTGTTAGATACACGCATATGCGGGTTCTTTAGGGACACCTAATCTGTAGCCCGCCTTAGCTCTGAACGCGCGTCTATATCGCTTCAAACGCTCACTTTATCATTATACGCGTGCGGCGCGTCCTATTCGCTTTGGACGCGCGAATGGATTCAAACTGTTCAAGCATCGAACTAGCCGCGATAGACGCAAATTTGACGCTCTATTCGCGTTTGGTGTGAACGCAGCAAAATGAACAGGCTGCGATGTCAAGATTGCAATGCTGGAGTGTGTGTGTGTGTGTGTGTGTCAGAGAGAGAGAGGCACGGGCGCGATCGAACAGTGGAAACGAAACATAAAAACATACTCCGTCATTTTCATACAGGACATCATTAAAACTGCAAAAAGTGTTTAGCCTACTTATATTTGTGTAAAACACAACATTGTGCTTTTGTCAAACTGTAAACTCTTGTCAAACTGTAACTGTCACCCAACCAAAATCACACACACACGCTGTTTAAAAGCAAAAATGATCTCATCTTTTGGACATTCATCATTGCATTGGTTTTCAATTCTTGTCCTAAAACAGAGCACTAATCGGTTTATTTTTAAGTTACACATTCTACATTGAATAAAAAAGAAAATCAAATGTGTTTTTTAAAAAGTAGTATTATTTTATACAGAAATAAATTATTTATAATTCAGATGAGAATTAAGTTAAAGTTACTTAAAATTTTAAGGAAACAAATATATTGATCTGAAATATAGCAAATTAATTTTAAATTCATTCAGGTTACCAAACATATCTCAAGGTCTTGAATAAAGGCTGGCAGTCTTTCATTATCAACTGTTGTTGTGGACTATATACTGGAGAAGTATTTGTTCAACATTTGAGTGAGATGTTTTTATGTGGCTAATTGAGCAAAGTGCTTCCATTATATTTTATTATTATTAGTATTAGTTCAAGAATAAAATAAAAATATCGGATTGATATCGGTATCGGCAAATAGCCAAAGCTGCGGCATCGGTATCGGAAGTGAAAAAGTGGTATCGGGACATCCCTAGCAATAATATCTGGCCCGCACATGAAGCCAGATTATGTTGATAGCGGCTGGTTCTGAAATAGATTGACGGCAACAGTTAATCACAAAAACTTCGTCTTTGGTGATTTTTCCTTTAAAATAAAAGTACGGGAACGTTTTTGCAGCAATATTTTATTTTGAGTACACTTCATAATATATAGATTAGTGATGAGTCATTCATGAACGATCCGTTCATTGCGTCTGTAACGTGACAAACAAAAGAAAGACTCGGAAGGTAAAGTAATTACGTTCCCTGTAAATTATTTTTGACTGCATTATAATGATTTCTTAATTCAGAATATGATCAAGATTGCGTAGGTGGATGTGTTCGGGGAATTTGCCTGTTAAAAGTATAACATTTAAAAACCTTTAAATGAACGAAATAACTCGAAAAAAAAAAGATTAGTTTATTTTGATGAACGAGATCGAACAAGAGAGTCAGTAAAATGATCCGAACTTCCCATCACTAATGTGATCAGATATGGTACTGCATGTGTAATATATTGCAGATATATTTACTCATGCAACATAAGCAAACATATATAGACAAATATATAATGTAAATGAGGAGTGCACAGCCATTACTTTTAAAATTTAGTAATTGTAGTTTTAATGGTGTTCGGCCCATCGTCAACGTCACCACAGGCTCTACTCTTCAGCACAATGACCCCAAAAACTCGCACACACCAGAAAACCTTTTAAATTCCAAAACAATAGAACATGACACGCTAACAGATCTCCCACTATATTAATATTGAGCAAAACACATTAAACACTTAATTTGAACATTTGCTCTCCTTTAACAGTCAGAAGCAAAGCGTGCTGGGAACTATAAATCTGTTGTAACTCATTCCGTGAACATGTGTGTATATATAATGAGTGAACATACATATGGGAACATGTATGTGCAATATATGTACACAAAGGATAAAACTTTGTGAATATTACATGTAATACTATTTTTGTCTTCATTTATAAATATTATATATATATATATATATATATATATATATATATATATATATATATATATATATATATATATATATATATATATATATATGTTTTAGCCAGCGAGGATTGCTTGGCACATGATAATTCTGCTTTATATTCTGATCTAAATAGCAGATGTTCTGACAAAATATTTTATGCAAATAATGATCAATGATGAGCACTTGACTCCGTCTAAGCAGATTAGCAGCAACACAGACGGTATAATGACAGGCAATGAAGGACTCGCTCGGTGATCGAACGGTCCATTGGCCGGGTTGAATAAGTGCGCTGTACGATCTGCTGCACGCAGGAGCTGTTGGTGTCGAGCACAGACAGAGACGAGCCGAATCATAACCACTGTCATGCTCTTCACACTATTATCAAAATACTATTGCACTTGAAGAATAGAATTGGAAGGAAACGGTAAGATATGCACGTTTTATTCTTAAAATGTTTTGTCAGTGACGCTGAGTCAGACAATTATTTACACTGCAAAAATATATATAATTCCCAGAACCAGAGTTGAGAACCACTGACATAAAATGCATATAAATATCAGTCGTCACTCTATATCTGCCAATAACATGTCTTAGTAAGATGATATTTAAATGCTTAGTTTTATGATCAAAGCTCTGTAATTTTAAAACATAATGTAATGCAATACGATGATGATTAAGAGATAAACTAATAAACCTTCCTCAAAAGCCTGATGATCATATTTGATACATTTGAACATGATTTTTTTTTTTTAAAGATGTATGGATAATCAAGTAAACCGAAGTTGCTTCAGTGCTTGAAATATTACTAACATTATAAAGGTTATTCTTATGTTTACTTAAAAATCCGTAAAGATTTCACAGCAAAAAGTCACATGACTAGGGTTGCCAACTTTCTGAAATGGAAATAAGGAACGGGGGGGGGGGGGGGGGGGGGGGTATTTTGAAAACTAATGGATACATTTAGATAAATATATTTCATACATTATAGCATATTATAATACAATATTTATAGAATATAGGCCTAATCAATATACAAGACTGAACCACATAGATGTGACATATAAAGGCTATCATGATCATTTTGCCAACAATGAACCATGGATTTGTTTAGTTTATAATACGTTTTATTTTTAACTTAAACAAATACAACTTATAACATTCAAAACTCATCGGCTTTAGACTGCATTTGAAGAAAAATAAACAAAAGTTTTCTGTAGCCTTGTGCGAACTTATTCAGTAGAATTAGACTTCTAGAATGTTCTTTCCAGTGCAAAAAATAATATTTTTAATTTAATTAGACAACATTTTAAGGGAGTGTAGTGCAAATATCTTTATATAATTATACTTCCATTATAGTTAACTTTCTTTCCAGTGCAAAGCAATAATACATAAAAAAAACAGCTAATAAAGAAATTTAATTTTTCGCCGGCTGCTCGGAGGTAGTCATTTTTACATTTCCCACTGTTGTCACTTGTCGTCATCGTTGCTACGATATGTGACTCACAATGACTGAAACAACCAATTAAAAGGGCATTCTCTGATGATGTTCCAAGATGTTAAAAACGCTACGCTGATCATAGACAAACAGGGGGAGAAATTAGTATCTACCACACCGTCTTTTTTTTTCTTTTTCTTATCATAGCCTACAAATGTCTTCGTTCATAATCTGACATATATCAGAAGCTATGTGTCTGTCATGGATTTGCACTGAATTGATTCTCAAAAATACGTAACAAAGTGCGTTCCGTATCAGTTCAATACGGAACAAGACTTTTATGTGTCAAATACGGGACGATTCCGTATTATACGGAACGGTTGGCAACCCTACACATGACCCACGAGCTGAAGCGACACGTTTTAAAATTATACTTGCCTTTTACTTGCTAAAAAACTATAAACCATCAACCAGACAACAGAAGGCAAGTAGTAGATTGTGTGCAACAGGTTTTTGATCATGTTGATAATTTAGATCAAATATAATACAGTAGGAATTAAAGGCTTAAAATAATATTATTCTAGTCTCAGTTAAGATTAATGTATTAATGTCTATTAATGTATTAATTAATGTCTTACCTCAGTTTCTCCAGTTTACAGTGAGGATCCTTCAGTCCATCAGAGAGCAGTGTCAGACCTTTATCTCCTATTATATTCCCATAGAGATCCAGTTCTCTGAGGTGTGAGTTTGATCTCAGAGCTGAAGTCAGAGCAGCACAACCTTCATCTGTGATATTACACCAACTCAACCTGTAGAACAACGACACACACTTTAATCTCTCAGTTCAGGAGGAACTACACAACCACAGAGAGAGACAGATATTAAATACTAAATCTGTGCGGGTATAATGTTTTTATTACTTTTTGTTGACTTTTGCTGTATTGTGTGTAAATTACGATTTGAAAAAATATAAGGAGAACAATCCCTTTTTTAGATTTTTTTGTATAGTTATCCAAGTGTGACTTTTGTTTAAAAAAAAAAAAAATCAGGCCCTAAGTTATACCCCTAAGTTACTCTAATAGCTGGGAATTTTTGTCAAGATGGAAAGGGGGGGTTTCTACCAGAAGTAGGAAAACCGAAAATTTGGTTGAGGACGAGACTACTTCGAGCCATGGTGACCGAGGCTACACCCCGGAGATAAGCCCTCAGGGCTTACACACCTGAGCCCAGCCTGCAACGTATCCTGGATGAACTACGTGAATTTAGAAAAGATAATAACGTGCAGCTGGCGGACATTAACCCTCTGGGGACCAAAAACGCGTCCGCGCGTTTTGCTCGTTTTTTTTTTAGCAATGAAAAATAAACACAAAATGCTCTGTTAATTTTGATCTTTCATTTTCGTGTAATACATCAATCGATCCTGTTCAGTTTCTATTTTTTTTCTGTATACTCACAATAAAAATAAAGTGTTTTGCTTTTTGACAAATAAAGAAAAACTAACATGATGCTATTTCTGCCTTCTCTCTGTCAGTAAACTCCCATTTGAAACGCGTTCGAAAATGATCTATAACTCCGCGAAAATTCAGTCAAACAGGGAAACAGACCCACGGGCATAAAGCTTGAGATCGCAGCTTTTAAATGAAGTAATTTATATAAAAAACAAATATTATCAGCTTCTGTAATCTGTATAAAAAGAGAGCGACTCCAGTCGAGCTCATTACAAGATGATTCACAGTAATTTGACCACGCCCCGGAGAGCGCGTGCTATTCAAACGCAAATTCTGAGAACCATTTCAGTCTGTGAAACGCCCCCACATCAGCTGTAAACAAAGAGGCATAATATAGCCTACCTTATGGAGAAAATTTTCCGTGCTGATATGAGGAGCAGATCCCGCTGAGGAGTGAGGTAGGCTAAGTTATCCTTTCTCAAGTGTTAATGTGGAATAACGTTATGGAATAACGTTAGTATAGGCCTATGTAAACAAAAAGATGAATCGCGTTTCTATAATATGAATCGCGTTTCTGTGAGATGAATGAAGGGTACATATTTGTAAAGACTGTTTAGCCTAAATATGAATCGCGTTTCTGTGAGATGAATGAAGGGTACATATTTGTAAAGACTGTTTAGCCTAAATATGAATCGCGCGTCTGTGTGTGAAAGAATAAACTGCTTTGCTAGAGCCTACTGAGATGAGTAAAAATCGACTGAAATATGTTGAAATAAAATGTATTTGTATAAGCAACGTATTAAACTGCAAATTAACATTTATAGGCTATGCCCTAATATTTCATAAAAACAACGTTACAGTCAGGCGAAGTATGAAAGACAACATTTTGTTGACTAGATTTGGGTACAGTTTTTACTGTAGAATATACTGTCACAGCAAATAAGCTTTTCTGCTCATATATATAAAATACTATTTTGTCAAAAATAAAGTCATAGACTAAGATGTTCCAAATGTTGGCTATATTCAAACTAATGAATACATATGATAAAATGTAGGCCTATAATCTTTTTTTTTTTTTTTACAAAGAAAGAGTACTTTTTTGCAGAAATATTGCTGAAATTGTAATTATTGTTGTAATTGTAACCTTTTTAATAAAATAGCAAAACATATTTACAAGATAGATGTAAGCAAAATCTTAAATGGTCAATATAAGTCTTCTTCTAAATTTATATTTTGTCCTTGCATTGTGGCTCAGTCAGTGTCACACCTGAATGAATGGCTAATTATGCAGAGTCATTATGCAGAGTGGGTGGGACTGAGGTGTAAACTACTCCTCCCCCTCGCATATTGGCTTTCCAAGCAAAACCTGTTTTACACCATTTAAATCAATGTATTTTTTTTGTGAACGATAAAGCAAGACTATTTTCACATAATTTTGAAGCTAGAACTCGAAGAGAAAACATCCATTAGTCAAAAGTCTTGTGGGCACATATTTTGTATGAGTTTTGTGGTCTTATTTCAGCAACTTTCATTTTTATTTTTTTAAATAACCACGCATAAACATTATTCTCTTAAAAATACAAACATCTACATACATGTTGCTCGCATATTATGGTAGGCCTGTTTGTGCTATATAGAGTGAATTTACACCTTTGCCATTAACATGTTTATAAATAACTGAAAAAAGCACAAATGTCAGAGCATGTCAGAACATCTCAAGGGCCCCAAAAACAGCTTGGTCCCCAGAGGGTTAAACAAGAAATACAAGGTGTGAACGACAGACTGGATGAAGCGGAGGAAAGAATAGAGGAAACAGAGACGGTGCTACAAGCGGCATCGATGCTAATTAAGAGGCTATCCCAACGCCAAGCTAAGTTAGAAGCTAGGCTGATAGACCAGGAGGGTCGTGCACGTAGGGAGAATCTGCGGATTTACGGTATACCCGAAAATAAGGAAGGGGCCGACGATATGATTCCTTTTCTGGATAATTTGTTTTAAAAAAAGTGCTAGACCTTTCTGAAGACCGGGATCTGGGAATTGAACGAGCACATCGAGCACTGACTCAAAAGCTGGACAGTGCGCAAGTGAAGCCCCGCTCTATCGTGGTAAAGTTTAGGAGCTACCGCACAAAAGAGGAGGTTCTCCAGAAGGCATGGCAGAAAAAAGAATATGCTGTGATGAAATGCGTTTTTTTGTTGACCATGACTTTCCAGTTGAAGTGCTTAAAAAACGCAACGAGTACGCGGGTGCCAAAAAAATACTGAAAAATGAACGTATCAGATTTCAGACCCCATATCCAGCGAAGATGCGGGTGTTTTATGATGATGGCACCCATCTCTACCAGGACGCAGCAGAAGCAACGAGAGATATGGCAGCTCGCGGGTTCCCCGTCGCCGTCATACCTTCCCCAGCAGTCCCGGATCATGAGGAGATTCAACTCTTGTCTTCGTGACAGACGGTGAGAAGACGACGACATGTGCGGAGCGGTGACCAAGAGCTCTGTGCAACAGGGGACAATACACAGAAAAGCCATCACGCACGATTCAAGGAAAAGCTCAAGGGATTCAGAAGACTACCTATTGAGGACTGATGCTTCAAGGTTACCTCATAAAGTCAGATAAATTTTACTAGAGGTATGAGTGACTTGTCCATTTTTATTTACTTTTACAATTATAATAGAGTAGGGCTAGCCTGACTACGTCAGACTTCGTACTTCCGCTCAATTTCAGTTCGCTTCTGTACTCAGTCTGAGATAGAGACCGTTTTCCCCGTTTTCCTCCGGCCTCAAAACAGCCGGCCAATCAACGAACAGAGGGCGGCCTGAGAGCCGTGACGTAGACGCTGATTGTACCGTGGATGCGTAGATTTACTTCACATAATCTGCAAAAGTCGTTCACAGCCATGTTCACTCTGGTATTTCGCTCGATGGTTTTGTTTTCGCATCATACATGCGTTTACAGTGGAAGTTAGATGCGGCTGAGCATACGCATAACACACGTCATAACCAAACGTTATGTGATTGGCTTACGGGTAACCAATGATTTTAAACTTCAGACAAGCGCCCCCCCGCGAGAAAGAAAACGCTTTTCAATTATGCCATGCCAGACTCTGTCTACGAAGCAAAGCGAAGTAGCAGAGTTTGGTATTACCAGGCTAGAGTAGGGCTACAGTTATCTTTTTTCAGTTAATCCAATTAAAGGGTTCCTACTTCCCTTTTTATATTATTTATAGTTAATATAATCAAGGGTCGGGACAACCTAATTTTGAGTATGCTTATGGTTTTTTTCAACACAAAATCTTGCTAGCGTGTGGACAATATATAGGGCCCCATCTCCGGGACGAGGTGGGATTTCTCCCTATTGGGACCTAGACTATTCAAGGCCTTGCAGGGCTCTCTTGATACGAGCCTCAACCTTGGAAACAAGTGTTTTATTTTGGTTTCATCATGACAATGTTGTCATTGTTTACTTTGTTTGTTATTGTTCAATACATGTTCTATGGGAGAGATTTTGTTGGTGCATAAGCTTTTTAAAACTGGATATGGTGCATGGGGGAGGCCTTATACAGGGTTAACAGATAAGAAAAGTATGAATACACAGGACGTTAAGATAGTATCACTTAATGTGAAGGGCATTTCAAACCCAGTTAAGAGAAGTAAAATTGTATCAAAAATGAAACGGGAATTGTCCTCTTACAAGAGACACATCTTTCTTTAAAAGAACATGAAAAAATGAGAAGATTTGGATAGACAAGGGCTTATTATTCATCCTATAAATCTGGTCGAAGAAGAGGGGTAATAATATTAATCTCACCAAAAATACCTTTTAGTACATATCAGAGATATCCGATAAGGAAGGAAGATATATAATGGTTACTGGAAAGATAAATAATGCAATAATCACAATATGTAATGTTTATGTTCCTCCTGGAAGCAGTTTTGGTCTGTATAGGAACATGTTTGATTTAATGGTGAAAGCAACAGGACTTGTAATTTGCGGGGGTGACTGGAACCTTCGTCTCAACCCTGAATTAGATACATCCAAAAAGGTACCTACTACATCATTACATAAGAAAGTTAACAATCTCATGGTGGAATTGGGGATACTAGACCTTTGGAGAGACTTCTATCCACTAAGACGCGACTACACTTTTTATTCATTCCCCCATAACACATATTCTAGATTAGATAATTTTTTTGTGTTTAAGAGAGATCGCTCCAAAATAAGTTTTTGTGATATTGGCTCAACGGACCTATCTGATCATGCATCTGTTTCTTGTGGGGTCCATATCAGTGATATTCCACGTAAAACATTGTGGAGATTGAACACAAGTGCTTTAAACAATCCACAATTTGTGGCTCAGATGAGAAAGGAAATAAAACAGTTTCTGGAGGAAAACGATAAGGGAGAGGTTGATGCGGTAATAGTGTGGGATGCCTTAAAAGCAGTTATTCGCGGGAAAATTATATCTTGGTGTGCTTACAATAGAAAAAAACAAACAATTAAGACTTACAGATCTTAAAGAATTAAAAAACCTTGAAGTGCAACACAAAAGGGCACCAACCTCTACTGACCAAAATTAAGAAAATCAGAAATGAAATTGACTTACTATATACTTAAGAGATAGAAAAATAGATGATTTTTGCTAAACAAAAATACTATGAATCCAGACCTAGATCGGCTAAAATTCTTGCAAGGAGGTTACAAAAACAAAGAGCAGATAATACCATATACAAAATAAAGCATCCAGCGTCCAATATTTTACAGCATAAACAAGAAGAGTTACAAAGCTCATTTGAGAAATACTACAAAATTCTGTACTCACAACCGCCGTTAGAGAATGAACAAAAAATTGAAGCCTTTCTTAAATCTCTTAATTTACCAACTGTCCCAGAAGAGCATAATACAATTTTGACTACTGCAATAACTGAAATCGAATTACATGGTGCCATTTCCAGGTTGAAGGCAAATAAGTCACCTGGCCCAGATGGCTTCCCTTGGTATTGGTATAAAGCATTTCGAACTGAGCTGTTACCTAGCCTTCTTAGGGCCTGCAATACTGTTCATTAAGATTCAAAGATGAATCCCACCTGGAGGGAAGCAGTCATCTCTATTATTCCTAAGAAGGGAAAGGATCTTTCAGACTGTAGATCATACAGACCTATTTCGGTGTTAAATGTCGATAAGTTATTTACGGCTATTTTTGCTAAAAGATTAGAAAAAAATACTACCCCAGCTCATACATACTGATCAAGCCGGTTTTATTATACAAAGACAGACGCAGGACAATATTAAACGGTCAATGCATATTATGAATCATATAGAACAGAATAAATTAACAGCCCTTTTGGTAAGCCTCGATGCAGAAAAAGCCTTTGACTCAGTCAGTTGGGCTTTCTTATACAAAGTTCTTGAACGATTTGGCTTTCATTCAAATTTTTCTAATGTCATACGGACACTCTATGACAAACCATCAGCTCAAATAAAAATGAATGGCAATCTTTCAAACACTATTACATTACACCGATGCTCGAGACAAGGGTGCCCCATCTCCCCTTTACTCTTCGCTCTCTATATCGAACCCTTCGCACAGTGGCTGAGACAGACAGAAAGTATCAAGGGAGTTAATATAAAAGGGGAGGATCATAAGGTAGCTCTATACGCAGATGATATCTTGATATATTTAAGTGATCCTTCTAATACATTTCCTGATTTAATGAACCTCTTACAAAAATTTGGTAGTTATTCTGGTTATAAATTGAATGTACAAAAGACTCAATTGTTGGCTTATAATTACTCCCCTCCAACATGTCTTACTGACAAATTTCAGATAAGCTGGGATAATCGTTAAAAGATTACACTTAAATCTCCTTAAAAGAATTTTCAGAAATAGATAAAATCATCTCCCGGTTTATTTGGCAAGGGAAGAAACCTAGGGTGAAATTTAAAACATTGCAGCTCTTGAAGGAGGAGGGGGGAATGGGGTTACCTTATTTTAAAGGATATTACTACGCGGCCCAAATTAGACCCTGTATGTTTCCAAATTTTCAAGCCAGGTGGAAAGATATTGAACTTTCAATCATAAAAGACCCTCCGATTCACGCATTACTGGCCTGTGCAAACCTAGACAAGTTCATAAAGGATACTCAAAATCCATGGATCAAAACCCAATTAAAAATTTGGAATAAAGTAAAAGGAGAGTATCAGTTAAATTATAAAATACAGATAATCCAATGGTGTGCTTTTGATCCTGGCTTCAGGCCAAATTTGTCGGATAATCGGTTTAAATCATGGATTTCCAAAGGTATAACAACTTTCTATTCACTCACAGAAAATGGAAAATTAAGGGATTTTGAGGGTCTAAAAAATGAATACCATCTAGATAACTCTGATTTTTTCCGATACCTGCAAGTACGCAATTATTTTGAACATAGTATTAAACCTAAAACAGACCTTAATGACCCAATATTAAAATCAATTTTGATTGCATATAAAAATGCTACTGTTAAGGGGGTTATTTCTAAGTTTTACAAAGGTTTCTTGGTGAAAAATACCCACTCCACAGACTACACAAATGAAAAATGGGAAAAGGAAAGCAATGTGTTGATATCTACAGATGACTGGTTGAATATATGTGAGTTTCAATGGAAATGTACAAACTCTCATACATGGCGTGAGTTTAATTGGAAATGTCTTATTCGTTTTTTTGTAACAACAAAGCAAAAAGCACATTTTGACCCAGGTGGTGCTAAATGCTGGAGGCTGTGTGGCGCTCGGGAGGCTGATCACTGGCATGTGTTTTGGGAATGCCCAAAGATCAAACCATCTTAACTACTATACTCAAAGTACCTTTACAGTTTTCCTCTCTGTTTTGGGGGAATTGTGAGTTCTTGGCCAGAACTGCTGATAAGTATTTATGTCATTCTTACATCTGCCTGCAAAAGAGCATTTACAAGACGTTGGCTGCTTCCCGACCCTCCCACAGTCTCAGAATGGATAGATATTGTAAATGAGATATATGTAATGGAAGCAATTACCTTTTCCATTCGTCTAAAGAAAAGTATATTTGTAAGTCTGTGGGCCAGATGGGTCAAATATGTAAGGCCCTTAAGATCAGACTTCGTAGAGGTGCTGAATTAATGATTGTGTGTTTTATTTTCCCGTCTTCCTACTTATCCTCTCCTTTTATGTCCCAATCAATGTAGTTATTTGTATATTTTGTAACCCACAAGTTTTTGTTTTGTTTTTTCTCCCTAATTGTTCAAAGTATATATATGTTCTGTTTAAAAAAAAACTAACAATTGGACAGTTACTATTACAACTTATTCTGTAACTATTTTGCTGACTGAAAATAAAGAATAATAAAAAATAAAAATCAGGCCAAATTAACTGCCATTGACAACAAAGAAGAGAGAAACACATCACTCACACACACACACACACACACACACACACACACACACACACACACACACACACACACACACACACACACACACACCTAGTGATTGTCCTCAGACTTACTTTGCTGATCTGGAGGCTTCAACTACAGGCAAGAGCTTCTGAAGTAATTCATCTGGTGACGTGTGGTTTTGGTCTCGATTGAGTATGTATTTCTTTAACTCAAACTCATCCAAACACTCTGAGGTTAATAGAGCAAAGACAACAGCTGACCACTGTGACAAGGACAATCTGGTGCTTGAAAGACCTCCAGATCTGAGACACTCCTGGATTTCATTTACGAGAGAATGATCACCCAGTTCATTTAAACAGTGGAACAGATTGATGTATTTCTCTGGTGAGGGATTCAATCTTATTCTCGTTTTAATGTATTCAATCGTTTTCTCTTCACTGTATGAGATGTTTCTAACATGCGTCACAAGGCCTTTCAGGAGCTTCTGATTGGACTCCAGCGAGAGACCCAGAAGAAACCGCAGGAAAAGGTCCAGATGTCCATTTCTACTCTGCAGAGCCTCGTCCACGGCTCTCTGATGCAGGTCAGATATCATGTGACACGTGAACTCGTGTGCATGTTTTGAGCTGAGGGTTTCATTGAGCACATCCCTCTTGTAGAACAGGAATGAAAGCAGCACATAAAGAGCTGCTAGATGCTCCTGAATGCTCAGATGAACAAAGCAGAAGACTTTCCCCTGATACAAGCCCAACTCCTCTCTGAAGATCTGAGTGCACAATCCTGAGTAAACTGATGCTTCTGTCTCATCAATGCCACACCCTCTCAGGTCTTCCTCATAGAAGATCAGGTTGCCTTTCACAAGCTGCTGGAAGGCCAGTTTCCCCAGTTTGAGGATCATGTCTTCATCCTTCACTTTCTTCTCATAGTCCCTCTCATGTTTGATGTTGGTCTGAATGATCAGGAAGTATGTGTACATTTGCGTGAGAGTCTTGGGTATTTTTTCTTTCCATGATTTACTCAACATCTTCTCTAAAACAGTGGCTGAGATCCAGCAAAACACTGGGATGTGGCACATGATGAAGAGACTCCTTGATGACTTCAGGTGTGTGATGATTTTATAGGCCAGACTCTGATCACTGATTCTCTTCCTGAAGTATTCCTCCTTCTGTGGCTCATTGAATCCTCGTACCTCAGTCACTCGATGGACACACTCAGAGGGGACGAGATCGGCTGCTGCTGGTCTGGAGGTGATCCAGATGAGAGCAGAGGGAAGCAGATTCCCCGCAATGAGGTTCGTCAGCAGCACGTCCACTGAGGCTGATTCAGATATATTACACAGTTTCACATTAAAATCCAGAGACAGACGACACTCGTCCAGACCATCAAAAACAAAGACCACTTTATATTCATCACTGAATGGTTTCATTTCTTTTGTTTCAGGGAAAAAGACATGCAGAAGCTCTGAAAGACTGAGTGTTTTGTCCTTCATTAGGTTGAGCTCTCTGAAAGCAAGTGGAAACATGAGCTGGATCTCCTGATTCTCTGTCCCTTCAGCCCAGTCCAGGATGAACTTCTGCACAGAGACTGTTTTTCCAATGCCAGCGACTCCCTTTGTCAGCACAGTTCTGATGGGTTTGTCTTGTCCAGGTAAAGGTCTAAAGATGTCAGTGCATTTGATCGGTGTGTCCTCTGTTGCTGCTCTCCTGGATTGAGTCTCAATCTGTCTCACCTCATGCTCATTATTGATCTCTCCGCAATCACTCTCTGTGATGTAGAGATCAGTGTAGATCGCATTCAGCAGTGTTGGGTTTCCCTGCTTTGCTGTTCCCTCATAAAAACACTGAAACTTCTTCCTCAAATTCGATCTGAATGTATTGAGGGCTTCGGCATGTTGAGGGCAACTACTGTAAGATAAAAAATAATAAATTTAAATAATAATACACACACATTGTAATAATACACACACAATGCAGTGCTGAAGTGCCAACTAGTCTCTCCCTATGGAGCATCCCTTTACCACTCTACAGATAAAAGCGTTGTCGGGAAAATTCGTTTCGCGTACCTACCCCGAAGTGACAAAATAAAATAAAATTCTGTATCAAAATTTATAAAGAAAGACCAGTACTTTGTTTAGGCTTGGTTTGTAGGGAATTGCAAACCTGCGCACATATATTCAAACGCACATAACTATATAACCAATTCTACATGTGAATGCCATCAGCGTTTATCACAGGTTCGTGTTTATAGTCTGTGTAGAGAGAATGGTGTCGTCTTAGCGGCCCCTATTTTAATAACAAATGATCGTTGCGACGGAAGCGAATCAATCAAAACTAACTTTAGCTGGAAAATAACTTTAATAAAGAACCGCAAGCCAAAACAATCTGTGTTACCTTAAATTATACATTTATCTCTGTAATGCTGCTTTGAAACAATCTACATTGTTAAAAGCGCTATATAAATGAAGATGACTTGACATTGTACCAAGATATTTTATTGTGTCAGGATCCATGATACTATGTAAGTCTCTTTGAATAAATGTAAATGTTTATTACAGCACTTACCTAAACCCAGGATCAGTGAGTCCACTAAACTTCAGTGTATGATCCATTGACTGGTCACTCCACATGGACACACAGCTGGCTTCAAAAGGGTCTGGTCTGAGCAGTGAAGATAAAAACAAATGAATATAATTCACACACTCTTATATTAAATCACTTTTGTAAGGGTTGATTGTTCTAGGTGACTCAATTTAATTAAATCGCATTATGCTGTTGGAGACATAACAGCAAGTGCAACTGTTATAGTGGTCATATTCACATATCAGACTTAATCAAGCTTTTCATTCTGAAATGCATTGAATACAGCAGTGGTTTCCAAACTGCGGGGCGTCCAGAGTAATAAAAGGGAGGGTGCAGCAAGTCTATTTCAGAAATATAACTGCGAGCAGCAATTATCAGGGTTCAAGCAGTTTAAGGCTTTTAAGCACATGCGTAGGGTTGCCAACTTTCTGAAATGGAAATAATGCATTGATACATTTAGATAAATATATTTCATACATTATAGCATATTATAATACAACTTATTAGGCCATATTTATAGAATAGCAAACTAGTCAATATACAAGACTGAACCACAGATGTGAAATATAAAGGCTATCATGATCATTTGTTTATAATACGTTTTATTTTTAACTTAAACAAATACAACATATAACATTAAAAACTCATCGGCTTAGACTGCATTTGAAGAAAAATAAACACAACACAACTCATTTTTACATTTCCCGCTGTTGTCACTTATCATCGTTGCTACGATACGTGACTCACAATGACTGAAACGACCAATTAAAAGGGCATTCTCTGCTGATGTTCCAAGATGTTAAAAACGATTCGTTGATCATAGACAACCAGGGGGAGAAATTAGTATCTACCGCACCGTCGTTTTTTTTTTTTCTTATATAGCCTACAAATGTCTTCGTTCATAGTCTGACATGGGCTATATTAGAAGCTATGTGTCTGTCATGGATTTGCACTGAATTGATTCTCAAAAATACGGAACAAAGTGCGTTCCTTATCAGTTCAATACGGAACAAGACTTTTATGTGTCAAATACGGGACGATTCCGTATTATATGGAACGGTTGGCAACCCTGCGTAAAAAGATGTGTTTTATTTAGCAAGTCTGTTACCATCTCAATCATAGATGGAAATGACCATTTACCGTCAATACAGGAAATTTACCACAGGAAATATATGGATTTAAAGTTTTCTAACAGTTAACAGAAATTCATTCGTGTGTGTGTTCGCCGCTGCGACACGCACACTCTTCTAAAAGAGAAATTTCTACGAGGCGTTGTTTCAAATGCCTTGCACCAACTTCCCGCTCTCTCTCCCTTTGTTCAAGACGCGCAAACTGCACCGTTCACAGGGGATGTCAAAAGCAGACGGTCACAGGGCTAGCTTTCTTACGTTACAAGAAAGCTACCCGGCCCTCGCGCCCAGTTCATGCGCGAAAGGAGGAAAGAGAGCGTTTTAGTCCCGCCGAGGCCGGACCAACCTCCAATTCCCCTCTTCCCGCTCTCTCTCCCTTTGTTTGAGCCGCGCAAACTGCGCCGCTCACAAGAGATGTCAGAGCGGACGGTCACGAGCATGTTCAGCACCTGGAATAGCTTTCTTTGCGTTACAAGAAAGCTACCCCGCCCTCGCGCGTCACCAGCGAAAAGAGTGTTTTTAGTCCCGCCGAGGCCGGACCAACCTCCAATTCTCACACATTTCCCAGTCCCCTCTTAAGCAGGCGGCTGGAAATATCAATATTGCAGTAAATGAGCCTGTTATAACACATGCACGCCTGCAAACAAACGCCGACATAAACATGATGACGCTCTCATATATGCTCATGCTAACTGAAAGCTTATGTGTTTTCGCCCATGGCTCAGTGGCGAAATCTTAGGCTTTCGCGCCAGAAACCCGTGTTCGAATCCAGATATCTCGCTCATTGAGCCGCCACAGGCCGCCTCCCCCACGGGGACCCCAGCCTAGGATCGCGCTGAAACCTGAGCACGCGAAGTCCTCCTAGCAGCCGCAAGGAGGAAAAGGTGGTTGAGTCCCTCCACGGCCGGACCGCCATCAAAGCTTCTCGCTTTGTCAGTTCCCTTAAAGAGGCAACTGCATATGTGTATTTTGCAGCCAACGAGTGCGTCGTACAACCCGCTCGCCTGCACCCAAACGTTGTTTTTACGGTGACCCAGAGATATCTCATAAGAGTGTATTTTCTGGTCATCCGGTTCACGCCGATGGTGTTTTGAGTGTAGAAAATGTGCCCGCTTCCCAGTGTTCACCCCTACACTCAAGCACCGTTCCCCCTGTGTCACTCACTCTCGCAGAGCCCACTCTCATAAAGCTGGCACGCGCCGCTTGAGTGTTAGATGTAGAAAATGTGCCCACGATACAGTGCCCACACCTACTCACTGCCCACCCTGCTATACAGTTATCTCGCCCGACACACACCGGCTATGGTAAAAACATAAGTCCTGTGCCCGCTCGCAAGCGCTCACGCTTACTGATAAACACAAAACACCCGGCGCCACACATGCGTCAGTGTGTTTTATGACTGTAAGCTGCTTGGTGTGACAATTATATATTATTATTATTATAATATATTATTTCTGTTATTTTACATGTTTTTAATTTGTCAATGCTATTTCATTCCCCTGTTTTTATTTTATTACAGACATTATGGAGCTGTCGTGAAATCTGAAAAACAAATCCAATGACAGATTTCTTCATGTTCATAATTTCACCATTCTGTGGACTTTGTTATCAATTCCACCAATAATAAAAACATCCCTGAAAAAACATTCAGTTCCTTGTCACACCAAGCAGCTTACAGTCATAAAACACACAGCCATAAACCCCCACTGGAACCACACATGGGTCAAATTTCACATACCACCTGTTGGTCATAAAACCCCCATATATGGACTTCCTGCCATAAAAACATAAATCAAGGGTCATAAATAATTTGACACAAGTACCCCCATATAGCTACTAACAAGTGCACTTGTGCAAAAACATTTTTCAAGTTCAACATTTTTGTTGTTGTTGTGGATGCTGATGATAAACAGCTTTGTGAGACTACAAAATACACATGCATTTGTTTGTGTGTGTGTGTGTGTTTCTTCTGTAAAAGTTTCCCCAGATATACTTCACTATTTAATGCACAATTTTCCTTACAAATTATATTATGAGCATTACAATTTGAGCTGTGTAAAATGTAAGGGATGATGCCACCCTTCTAGAACAATGTGCATTTACGTTTAAATTGTAACATATTTAATGGCATGGAATTACAGTGTAATTAGTGTTAGCTCACTGTCTTAGCCTTTTTCAGTTTATTAGGTGAGGTCAACTGTTAATAGTAGAGATTCTTATTTCTTTATCAGAACACAAAAACTGGTACTGTTTTGGAGAGAAATTGGGTATTTTTTTTACTCTCTATTTAACCCATCTCATGGTGTGTGATGCTGAACTATCATGTGAGTTTCTAAAGGTTTTTGAATTCTTTGCACAGTTATGAACATTGATATTTTATGTGCAACAGTAGCATGCTCAGACTCAGTGCATTTAAAAAAAATTGGATGATAGATATTCTTCAATATTTCTGACAAAGATAATGTGAATTACAGTATGTGCAATTTTTTTTTACTTTATTAATTGTAGAGCACAGTGTTTATTATCAGGGGATAGAATCTGCAGCTCAGTACTCACTACTCACTACTCATGAGTACTTTTAAATTAGCTACTTGTTTACTCTTACTCAAGGACAAGTACTTTTTACTCTACTTACACCACATTTTTGGGAATGTAATGGTACTTTTACTTGAGTATGTTTTTTCAGTACTCTTTCCACCACTGCCCCTGACACACTTTCAAAATTCTAACACCAGGCCACTATAGGGAATACAAATGTTGATAGCAGATCTATGTATTTATTCACTGATGTGAAGAATCTCGAGACTAACAATAAGTTGTATTATAGTAGACATAAGAATTAAACTACCACATTAAACATGAGTTCTATGTTGATACAATTTTTTTTGCAATACATATTTCAGTGTTTCCCACACATAGACTAATTCGCGCCACAGAATCAACACCGGCCGCCACATATTGCATTTCGTTATCATTTTTTTTTTTTTTTTTTATGCTATTTTAAACACGCAGCGTATTCATTCAGCTGCATTTCCTTTCCCTGCTCTCCCTCCGTCTCTCTGTCACTCACGCGTCTCTCTCACAAGCGAATTTTTGTCTCGCCAAAGTCTTATTTGATCGGTGAGTGATGATAACTGCTGCGCTTGCGATAGGGCGTATTGCTGAAAGAACGAGCAGAGAGAGAGGCCCGGTCGCGCGCGCGCGTCTTCAAACTGCCTTGATCTCTCGCTCCCTCGCGCATATTAATCAAAATCACGATGGTAAAAGATCGGAAGACCGAAGTTTCACGTGGAGCATTCGGATATTTTTTCCCTGAATTACCGCTGGGTGTGAATTGTGCTAAAAAAAAACAAACACAAAAAAACGTTGCCTTATCTTCTCTGAAAAGATTCAGCTGACATAAAAAACACTTTCAATAAACAAAACAAAACCTATCCAATGATGAAATGGTTTCTGTGTTGACAAATCTTGTGTGATGTCCTAACTGCCGGCTGGGATAATCACACAACGCGTACAAGTCCGCTAATGACACGTCCGATTCGCAAACTAATGACTCCTTTGAACCGATTCCATTTAATGAATGGTTAAAACAACTGATCAACTACTGATGAACTCTGAATCAGTGAATAACAAATCGGTAACACTTTACAATAAGGTTCCATTTATTAAACTCTAGTTAACTACATTAGTTAACATTAAATATTAATAAACTGCACATCTACAACATTAATCAATTAAAAGTTGTATTTATTAAGGTTAGTTAGCCTAATGCACTGTGTGAAGTAACAATAAAAATACAGCTGTTCACTGTTTGTTCAACTAAGACTAATAACAAAGATTAATAAATACAGTAACAAATGTATTGCTCGTGGTTCATTAGTTAGCCTAATACATTAACTAATGTAAACAAATCAAACCACATTTAACACCTCTTAAAATGAGAATGTAAGTGTGCTTACCCCATTTTTTAGTAAGAGTGTTTAGCAAGATTTAACCTTTACTGTATTTTCAGGTTATCTACTGTATATGACAATGTGTAGAACAATTAGCAAAACAATCTTTTAGTTTAGACCGTTTGCGTAAATGCAGTTGGGTTGTCGAGGTCAAAACTCTAAATAAGCTGTGAATCAAATAAACTTACTATAAATAATGTTATGTCATTTTTTTTACTCTCACACTGAATGTTTGGATTTTGTGATGGTGTGAATAATTTTTGATTAATATTTAATATAATAAAGTTATGTGTGTAACGAATTATTAATGAAGGATAATAATAATTATTGATTACTGATTCGGGTGACTGAATTATTCCATTAATATTTATTATGCTGTTGGAGATTTACAGCGAGTGCACATCAACATATGTGAGCTGTTAAGATCTTTTAATTAATAACGTTTGAAACGCATTACATACAGGTACTTTAGTCCCTTTACAGCATTAATAATGAACAATTTTCTTAGTAAGATAAATGGTTCAGTAAAGCACTCACCTAACCCCAGGATCAGTGTGTCCACTAAAGTTATGTGGAGGATCCATTGACCAGTCACTCTTCAAGGACACACAGCTGGGATCTGGAGGATCTGGTCTGTGCATTGAGATGAACACAAGTGAATGTAAATCACACTCTTAAATTCATGACTTTAGTAATAAACTGATTCATTTCGGGTGACTAAATGATTCCATTTAAATGTATTATGCTGTTGGAGACTTTACAGCAAATGCACATCCATATATGTGAGCTGTTAATTAAGATATTTTAAATAACTTCTGAAATGCATTACATACAGGCACTTAAGTCTCTTTACAGCATTAATAATGAACAATTTTCTTGGTTTCAACACAGATGTATAAAGATAAATAGTTTAGTACAGCACTCACCTAAACCCAGGAACAGTGTGTCCACTAAAGTTATGTGGAGGATCCATTGACCAGTCACTCTTCATGGACACACAGCTGGGTTCTGATGACTTTGGTCTTTGCATCTGGACTGAACTGAAACAGAACATGAAGGGAATTCATGGAAATCACAAAATGGAGCCATTTAGCATGAAAATCAAGTTTTACCAACTTTTAATTCTTTAAGGTAGGCAATTTATTTCATAAACACTTTGTTATTATGGTTAAAACTATAACCAATAATAGAAGTGGTCTAAATATTAAAAATGCACTCATATCGTCAGTGTAAGTCTCAGGACCAGGGCGACTCAGAGTAATTGTCCTCTAAACCATCAGGAATCAGGAGTCCAAAAAGAAAAAAAGAAAAAAAGAAAAAATGCTGTGCACACCACCACTCGAAGTGGGATCTCGCCCTACCAGGGCGACTCAGAGTAATTGTCCTATAAACCATCAGGAATCAGGAGTCCAAAAAAAAAAAAAAAAAATGCTGTGCACACCACCACTCGAAATGGGATCTCGCCCTCTCAACGCGCACGCCCGCATACACCGTAATGACGTCATTTTTGCAGCGTACCTTCGCGTTCCTGCGGAATCGGTGAGGATAAACCAAACTTCAGGCTATGCCGTCTCCGAGCACCACAAACAAACAGCAGCTGTGATTGGCCAAATGCTCTGTCTGGGACCCTCTACTCTTCCCTGTGGATGATCTCTGACCTACTTTCTGTATGATCTGCATTTCTGTGTTTTGAATTTTAGAATATTGAATTTGATGTTACGAATTTCTTCATCTTGAAAACTTGATGCTGTATTTTTAAAAACTGGATATTTGCAGTCTAAGAATTCAGAACAAAAAAATTTCAATTGTTGAATTTTAAATGTTCAATATTCAAGTATTAAAAAATCTAATTCAGAACTATGTAAAATGCCACATAATATTCAGTTGTGTTACATAACACTTAAATTCAATTAATTTACACAATTCAAATAGTTTTGTCATATTATAACCTCCGCCACCTTTTACGATTCCTCCTGAACCAAAACAAGCTGCGTTCAAGTCATAAGGTTATGACCAGGGGCTCGTTCTTCGTACGTCGCTAACTCACTTAGCTGGATTTGATTGTTCGCGATTTGGCATGATCTTGGATTGTTTGGTTCTTCAACGCTCATCCTGTACTTGCTGTCATAGCAACATGTGCGCAAACTTAAACCTGCTCGGGAGCAGGCTTATTTCATGTTAACAGGATTAGATCCCGGCTTCATAAGCGGAGCTGATACGGGAAGTCCAGCGCAGCGCGATAGTGCACTTTCTTTCTGAGATATATTTTTTCTCGTGATTCGTGAGATTGTCGTTTTTTGTCGCTTTTATGTTTAAAAAAGTTTTTTTTTTTTTTTTTTTTTGGCATTTCCAAGCCACTTAAGACCCAATGTTGTAGGCTAAAGCAGTTTTTTTTTTTAGGCTATCATAATTTTTTATGAAGATCATACAATCATGACCATGACGATTACAGCTGTCACTCAGGCTTCACTAACGTGATTGGTACCATAGACTATAGACTGCCATCAAGGCCTCAATGAAGGGGATTATGTGAACAGAAAGGGGGTTCACAATGTAAATGTGCAGCCCAGTTACTATTGTGATTCTTAATATTCCAGATTAGTAATATTATATCAAATAAAAAAAGGCAGTTGACTAAAATCTTCCATATCACAAATGTGAAAGCAAAATGGCCAGGATCTGTGCATGACTTAAGAATTTTCAGAGATTCACATTTATGCACATTATTTGAAAGTGGTAAGAAAAGTTCCACAATTAAATATCAAGCTCACTGTATTACATACACTTATGCTGATCCTAACAGAACTGCATTTTTTCATAGGTGATTATGACATGTTCCTGCCTGCAGACAGGTGTTTTATGACCCCATTCCCTGACCCAAACCAGTTACAATGCAGCTCTAGCCAGGACAAGGGCACACAATGAAATTAACTTTGGCTAACTAAAGGGAAGATTTCAGTGTCTGATAAGTCTGAGGGTTGCACACCTGACAGGGCCTGTGACATTATTGCATGTGCCATATTACACAACATTGCCAAAAAAAAAAAAAAAACACTTTTCATTAAATGTTTAATAAAAGACAAATATGCTTAGTTCCTTGAGTTTTATTTAAATTGTTCTTTGTAAAGAAAAGCCAGTGGTCAAGTGATATTAGACACATGCCTCATGCAACAAATAAAAAGGAGACGTTGGCTATACACTGCCCACCTGTAGGCCTATGTCTCCTCTGTCTGTGCAGACTCTTCTGTAGGCCTTTCTGTAGATGTGGAATCATGCAACTTATATTGCAGCCATAAAGCATACAAGTATAAAATAAGTAAAGTTATTAATGCATTTGCAGGCTAGTTCCTCCATATGACAGTTATCTGAGAGGGTTTATTCACTGTCCAGTGCAATGGAAACAAATGGACATTACAAAGTCTTATACTTTCTTTCCTTTGGAAAGTTAGAAAATGTCCACTTACTGCACATATTTCAGCCACCACTTTCTTGGGAACAGATACAAGTGTTGGTGTATTATGTAAAAGTGCACAAAAGAGGAAAACACAATGTCATTACAATGAACTACACTCGGGAAAAATGTGATCAATAACTCATGGCAAAATATTTTTACATTAACATAAGTTTATCAGTTTTCACTTTCACAAGTCAAAGCAATTCTTCATTACTCAAGATTTAACAGTTGAAATGACTATACAGCCTTAATTTAATGCAGCAAAAATTATTTTACAGTGTAGGCTACTAAGATCTTTTCTATTTTTTTCTCAGCCTTTTTCTTGGTTGCTTTTATAAACAGACAACCATTTATTTAACAGTGCCTTTTATAAAAGAGACTATAATATAACTAAAAATTACCATTATGTAGAATATTTTTGTACTTCACTTTTATTTATTCCCATGTTCTAGTGTGGTGACTGACATTACAATGCACAAAGTAATTATGCAATTATTAAAATACAAAAATATAGGCTAATAAGTGATAAAAACATCTAACATGGCCACTTCTAACGGATTTAAATTGTCTGCTATTTTTGCCAGCCCTCTCTCCTGGCTTTTGCAGACTTTGAGGTGTTCCCTGGCGTTTTGATTAAACATTAAAATTCAGAATAAACTTCGACTATTAGTTCTTGCTCTGCTGAGGAGAAAAACTGTGCCCGCCCTTTGGCCACGCTGAGCAGCCAAAGCGTTGCTAATCAATGTTTCTACTATCGATACATATCCCCTTTTAACCAGCGCATGAACGCGCAATTATCTCAGATAACTCAATCCAGCGATACTAATATCCGGCAAGTGTGTTCGAAGAACCGAGTTAGCCAGATCATGATTCGCACGATGATATCATCTTGGATGTGTCATTTGATCTTGGATGTAATAAGCAACGTACGAAGAACGGGCCCCTGAACGCAGTAAGCTTGTTTTGGTTTTAGGTTTAAACCATAGACTGTAAAAAAACGCATAAATCGGAGTGTGAGGACATGAACAGCTCCGGGTATTATGTCACGGGTCACATAATCTCAAAATTATAATTTTTGTAAAATTTTATAAACTAGTGCAAAATGCCCGTGCAAAATCAGTTTTTGTGTTTGTTTTTAGTAATTGTTGGTTTGGTGCCCGTGAAAGAGACTGTGAACGCATTGAATTCAGGAAGCAGGCTAGGTTACTACAATAAACTGTGAATAAACTATAATATTCAGAAGTAAACAGTGTAGCTGACTGTGTTTTTAGTAATTGTTGGTTTGGTGTGTTTGAGTGCTCATTGTTACAATTACACAGCAAAAGTTCAGTGACATTTTATTTGTGCATGGTAGAAAGCACACAGTGAACTCTGAGAAAACACTATGCTTGAGGAAACAGTTTGTGAATAGGCTACTACAAATGATGCCCGTGAAAGAGACTGTGAATGTATTGAATAGGATATGTTTAGTTGGTGAATAGCTTAGGCTACTATTACACAGTAGCGATAACTTTAAGCGCACCAGAATGAAATATAATATTCAGAAGTAAACAGCATAGCTGACTTACAGATTCAGTTAACATCCACAAATGAATAAGCGCGTCGATTCAGGGAGCAGTGCAAAGTGCCCGTGCAAAATCAGTTTTTGTGAGCTGATCGCCGTCAAAAAAGTTCAGGAGATATTTCTTAGTGACGGCTGATTTCAACAGTTTCAATATGATAAAAAATAACTTTTATATTGATTCAATGGATTAATTGCATTTTGAAAAAAAAAAGTGTCATGAATTTATTGCATTTTTGGGGAAAAATAATCCGTTTTTATAATAGATCTTTGAAAATCCAAATCTGGATTTGAATTTTTTATGTTATTATAACCTAAAGATGCTATGTGAAAGTTTGAAAAAGAAAATAGTGGTTTTCATCTTGCCACTTTCTTGGTAAAGAAAACACATTTTTACTCAAATTAATCAAAATGGATTTATCACGTTCTGGAACCAAACTATAATATTCAGAAGTAAACAGTGTAGCTGACAGAGTGTTTATGTCAGAATGTTTATTTTTAAACCACAACCTTCTTGGGGCTTCTTTGACCGATACCAGAGCCATATAGAGAGAGAGTTGCGACAACTCCATTGACTACAATGGAACGCTTTTTTTACAGCAATGGCTGTTTTATTTTCACAGCCTTTCAATAGTTCCCGGAAGTAACAGCAGCGCGGTAGAACAGACCGTTTGTGATGCAGTTTTAAAAGATAAGACGTTTAAAGTATAAGATTGTATATTATCAGATTATCTGAATCAAATAAACTTGTGTTTTAAAGCATGCTAGTTGATTCCGAAGCACTTCCTGGAACTATCTGAGGTCTACGCGAATCACGTGACAACTAAGCATTTTGAACTTCCGTTGTCGCAACTCTCTCTCTATATGGCTCTGACCGATACAACCCTCTAATGTCAGAATGTTTATTTTTAAACCACAACCTTATAAAAATGATATATTTAACGATATCTTTTGCATTTCTCATCCAAACAACATCAAATTTGGCACTGCACTTACTCATGCCCGTGGCAAGACACCTGTCGAATTTGAAATCCATCGGACTAACGGTTCGAGAGATATGCGGTTAACAGACACACACACACACACACACACACAGACAGACAGACGTTTCTGTAATTTATACACAAATCCGGCGAAACACGGAAGTAAAGCAGCGCCGCCATTACTGCGTGCCTTGCTGCTAAGGAAGTAGTGTTGGTCCCGTAGGCGGCTGTAGCTGTACGAAATGTTATTTTTATCTATTCATCTTTAATTTTGTACAGTAGCCCTGCTGTATGGCTACAACACTTCCCTCGGCCGGCCATGCAGTCACACACTGCTTCGAGAACTTTGCAGTTTTCTCTCTGTATTGTTACTGACACATTATGGTACGAGTTCACTGCCTGTGAAAACCTCACGACACCTTTTAATGTGATGAGCTCATCTGCGAAGGTATGCAGTATCTGGCCAATCCAAACATGTAATTCTGACCTTCAATCAATGCCCTGTAGTTCAGGGTTCTGAAGCTCGCATGCCAGATGATTAATAAAATAATCTTGAATACCTGTATGCTGCCAACTCTCACGCTTTCACCGTGAGACACACGCAACTTTTCACACGCTCTCACGCCACACATCCATTTTCTCACGCACAGAAAAATCACGAGGCAAAGAGGACACGGAGACCGACAGACTAGACAGAGCAGATTAGTTATGATATAAAAAAGCTCAGCTCTCAGATTCTGTCAATTTTATTACGAAATTCAAACAATAAATACCGTTTTGGTGTTTGTAAATGTGACGTGACGGATCTCTAGCGGCACGTGAACCGATCATCTCTAGCTAATAATAAATAAACACGAATGAACAATGTTAAAAGAAACAGTACAACTTACCGAAATGTATATGCATCATACATAATATCGATCAATCAGTGTTTTTTTAACCGCGGAAAGGGTCAATAAAACAGCTGGAGAACAAATGTGCTATAACATTTACCTCAGGAAATTTAAGCCATTTAATGACCATAATGGGCTATAGCAGGTTAGTTGGCTATAAAAAAAAGAGCTATAGAGAGTATTTTGCTAAATATGTGTACTATATTACATATTTATTATATTTTTACTCATATCATTAAATAAAGTTGTTATTATAATAAAAAAAAATGCATTATATTTAATTTGAGTAATACTATAAGGCTCTCTGTATGTTTAACTTACAGCATTAGGTGAGTTTTTTTTTCTTGAGAAAAATTATGCCCATCTTGCGTACCTAATATTTATCCAAATTAGTCAATATTAAATCAAATCACAAGAATTGAACTGAATTGAAATCCTGAAATTTGTTTCAAGCAATAATAAAAAAAACTTAGCTTACCAGAAATTGTACCATATAGGCCTAATATAAACATTGCAACATGTTGTCACTAAACCTAATAAAATTCAGTTTAGTTTCTAAAATGTTTTGACAATCACAATATTTAAGCCCCAGGATCCGCTTTCATTAAAATGTCATTAGAGGACACCGGCAGGTGCGTAGACCTGGCAGGCAAGATGGCGGCGCCCATAGAGATCGCGGCGGATTTGTGTACAGATAGATTATAATTTTGAGATCACGTGACCCGTGACGTAATACCCGGAGCTGTTCATGTCCTCACACTCCGATTAATGCGTTTCTATGTAAACACTATCAAAAGACAGTTTCTCCTGTAGGCCTAACCTATGATGTCAGGAGCTAAATATTCGAATAATTTTTTTTAACTATTGTTTTTAACAGGAAGATTGTCACAGATTGGTCTTCTGAAAGCAAATTGATTAGTCTACTTTAAACCGTAAACATGTATTTAGCATTATATTAAAATGTATGTAGAATAATGTAATTAGAAAAAAAACAAAATGGCCGTGGAGTACGTGGGACACGGCGTCACGTAGAAAATAAGCGATTACTGTGCATAACACTCACCTGTGTGGAAATGAATCTGTTGACAGGTCATGCTGATCATAATGATGTTCCATCAAGAAAATCTATACGAGGAAACTCAACACTTTAATATTAGTGTCGAGATGCTTCCGTCTTCATTAAATGGCAGCAGCACAGACCGATGGATTTCACTTTCACTTTGATGAACAACACCTGTACAGGAAAGGGGCGGAGCCTGGTGGGGTGGGGAAGAACATTTTTCTGTTTTCTTATGAGGAGCAGTTTAAACAGCATGCATCTTTTCATCTAGGCTACATCAAATAGAGCTGATGAAGAGAGATTCCCCTCAATGGCCCAACCGCTCTATTCTCGCGCACATTTGTGCTTCAAACTAGGATACTCTAAGAAGATTGAAATGTCATTAATAACAAAAGACGACGAATATGGAAACAACAAACCTGCGTTTGTACAGCTGGAGTTTGAAAGAGTTAAAGATGCCTCAACTTCGTGCTGTCCTCTGCAGGTCAGATCAAGAATCACAAGCAGGAGTAGTGAACGTTTGGACATCGTGCAAATAAATAATACATACAAATATTTGAACATCCACTAATTTTATGAATATCCCAATCAACAAATAAGAGTTTTAACCTCATCACCAGCAGGCTACATGAAAGGGAAGAATAATTGAATTTTACACATTTTTAAATTCACATACACACACACACGTTGTGTTTTCATGTTTTATGGGAACTTTCTATAGAGATAATGATTTTTATACTGTACATACTGTATATTCTCTCCCCTTACACTAACACTACCCCTAAACCTACCCATCACACACAACTTTCTGAAATTTTTACAATTAAAAAAAAAAAACATTATAATTTATAGAATAATAACCAAACAATGTCCCCACACGGACCAGGATTTCGGATATTGCCATCTTTGTGGAGACATTTTATCCCCATAGTGTAGCGTTTACTAGGGCAGTCTGTAGTGGTCCCATATTCACCGTCATTTAATATCTCAGTAAAATAAAAACACAAATGTGCATTATGGGACATTACTGCTGACACATCTAGTTCAATTGACATTATTATATGATATGAATAAATACTTACAGCAGTGTCTTGAGTTTATAATTATCTTTTAAATCTGAGATACTTTTCACACTAGCATGTTCTATATTATTCCCATTGAGATCCAGTTGTCTCACGTGTTTGATCTACTATGAGGAGTGAGGAGTTTGATTTACTATTCCAACTATTTCGAAATTGCTATATGACTTCTCTGACGACAGCAACACTGGCCTGTGTCTCCCTCTGTTGACGGAAATGCAAAATACATTTATAGCCATTTATGTTCATAGCAATTTATTTATGCTTATAGCAATTTATGTTTATCTTTAATGTTCTTTAATGCTTCAGGAAGCTGATGTTACGTAATGGAAAAGTACAACTTACTGATGCAGAGTTAAATACAGGGTCTTCTGTTGGGAAATTATTAAAACAATATGGAATAGTGACAAACTCTTAAGAAAAATCATGCTCGAAGCTTTTAATAATTTTAACAATCACATAATTCTTAAAGCTGATGCCTTTTTAGAGATCTTTATAGCCTATATATTTATGAACTCTAGAATGAAGCTCTGGAATGAAGTAACTGAGTTTTCTCTCTTTCTCAAAACAGTTTTGCATGTTGGCACGTTTGTGGCAGCACTGACGTCAATGAAGGACACCTTTCTCAGTGACACACACACACACACACACACACACACACACACACACACACACACACACACACACACACACACACACACACACACACACACGCACGCACACACACACACACACACACACACACACACACACACACACACACACACACACACACACACACACACACAAATGAGTGTTGTGATTGGCTGGAAGAGACTTGGAGGCGGGATAAATCTTCCATTCCAGTCTTCTCATTGGTCAGAGCGATACAGTATGTGACGAGTCAGAGCGTTAAACTTTTCTGTCCGTTCCGCTCGCTTGACTCAAGGCCTCATTATACTTCTGCGTCGGACATACGCCGGAGCCTATACGCCGTAGGCAATGTGTTGGTTTTAATTTATACTTCTGTGTCGTTGTCCGCGTTGACGCGCACCTGGGGAGCATGAAACCCCGAGGGAGGGGTTCTGGCAGACCAATCACAGCGCTTGTGTCCGCGTAGAATTGACGCGTTGTTTAGTGATGGCAAAATGAGGCTTCCTGAACCACTGAGACCTCGCAGCCCATTGCTTCAGCCAAAGGTTCATTACTCGAAGCTTCATTCAGCATTGCTCACTAGTGACACCTAGCTACTGTGCAAAGAAATAGCAGACAAATGAATTAATTCTGAACCAGTGTCGCCCCCCTCCCTCCCTCCCACCCACCCACCCAATGTATATTTTATAAAAACACTTTTATAAATAAAAATATTTATTTATTTATTTTGTACTCTCTGTTGATGTCTGTAACCTTTCATTTGCAATAATAAAAAGACATGATCAGACATTTGTCCATTACTGTGTATAATATAAAATATGTATCTTTCTCTGTCTGAATTTACTTGTGCGATTCACACACATAGTTAATTAATTATTCATAAATTGTTTGGATAGTGACAGTATGAACAACAACAGTGACACTGTGTTGAGTGCAGTGCTTATGTTAGAGGGAGTGTAATAAAGTACATTTATTCATTTAGCAGATTATAGATAACAGGTTGAAGTAAACTGCAACAGAATAGTCTGGAAGGAAGGATTACAATAGATTTTTTATTGAGAAACAGAATTATTTCAAGTGTGTTGGGGTTTAGACGATTCCTCTTCTTGGACAAAATCTCTCTAGCCTTGGAAAATATCCTTTCACAAGGAACAGGGGATGCAGGGGAACGTAAAAATGGCAGTGGTACAAATGAGGACACTGATGCTTCTGTTGAGCCCAGACAGGGGAGGATTCCCTCTTTCTTGCTGTCTCCATTAACTTACCAGGAAAAAGGAAGAGTCACAAAAAGCAAACACATCCAAAAGGGCAATCCAAATCAAAAAGCAGTCCAGTCCAGATGCAAAAATCCAGAGCAATCCAAATAATCTTATCTTATTAATACAACAAGACTATAATATAGCGAGGCCTACTATAATAATAATAAACTACAACTATTCTAACCTGATAATGTAATAATATACAGCCCTCACATATGACACAATAACGACACTGACACTGACAATGATAGTTTTCTAACTCTCTGACTCTCTGACACTACTACAAGCTTCTACTACTCCTGACAACACCCACAAGGAGGCGCGAGTTTCGAACCGCCTTTTATCCGGAAGCGACACTCAGACCGAACCGATGACGTATCCACACAAACCGAGGCCTCGTTTGTCATTAGTCACGTGATTTTCAAGTTAACAACACAAGCCTCGAATCGCGGCTTCATCTGGCACGCCCACTTTTTCTCGACACACGCTCCAACGCCTCGGTTCAAATGTCACATCACTAGCGTTGTTACATTTTTGGAGAGGTGCACGTCAGGGTACGCCGAAGGGTACGCGCGCTACACACAGCCTACGACGTAGCTACGGCGGCAGTTCGATGCAGAAGTATAAAACAGGCTTCAGACAGAGACACACGGTCAGGCTGTTTGCTACAGCATTCTGCTGCTTTACACACAGCAATTCCAAAGATCCAACATGCAAATGACACAAAGACTAGTTTGAGAGAGAAAAGGTGAGTAGATTTCTGCATAATTGTGTCGTTAATATTTATTTCATTTGTTTTTCCTAGAGCAGCAAAGCAGAACCCAATTCCCACTTAAGCCTGTTTTATGCTTCTGCGTCGAATCGACGGCGTACCCCCGCGGACCCCTCTGCGTCGACGCGAACCTCGACGCGACCCCTCCGCCGTAGCTCGACGTGCACCTCCAAAAAATTGTGACTACGCGTCGCGGTGACGCAGACCACAGGGGCTGTGATTGGTCAGATTATACATCATTTCCGGAGTGTAGCTTTTCCGGTTTCCCCCTCCTGCTATACCGCCATTTTTAAAGAGACCATCTGGACTGCTGCACTCACTGTTTCAACGATGGATCAAGTTGAGGAACGTTTGATCGAGGAAGTACGAAAGTATGACCACCTGTACAATTCCTCTTCAGCGCACTACAAAGACTGCCACATGGCAAACAACTCATGGAAAGAGATTGCCCAAAATGTTGGCTTGGACGTCACCGACTGCATGAAGCGGTGGAAAAACCTGCGTGACAAATTTGTTCGTCTCCGCAAAAAGCTGGCGCCAAGAAGCGGCGATCCAGGCGGCAAAAAGGTGCCTGCATTTTACCATTTTCTGTCCTGGCTGGCACCCCATGTCAAGCATCGAGAAACCGAGTCGAATTTCGAAACTAAGGTAAATATAAGTTCGTTGTTGTACCTCTTTTTGTGTGTGCTACTAAGCTAGCTAGCTAACAATGCTATCAGGTTGTCCTAATGCATGTCGTCATGTATCGTCTGTAACGTCTGTGCAAACAAAATGTAACATAACATGCTGAAAATATTGTTTTGCTTTGCTGGTTTCATGCGCTGCTAATTCCATATCTTATACCAGACCTCTGGTCGTAAATCAGACTGCATAGACAACACTGTAATTACCTGCACAGACAAAGACCAACCAACCAGTCATCGTTGTCTTTGTACCTGTACTATGCACAATGACAAAGTTGAATCTAATCTAATCTGCTCTGTCTTTAACAGGAACAGGAACAGACCTCACCATCTTCTGATTCCGACTCCATGCCACCCACTTCATCATCTGAGTCATCCTCTGTGTCCCCCCAGCCACCAACCTCACCTGTACGGGCATTCTCTTTGTCTACTCAACCACCACCTGTGCCTGCTGTGTGTAGCCCACCATCTTCAATCCTTGCCGAGTCACCTGTGTCCAGAGTGGGGTCTAAACGGAAGAGGAACCAGGATGACTGGCTAATAAAGCAAATGACGCAGCTGGACGAACGCCGCATGGACCTTCAAGAAAAGCTGGTGCAGGACACCAGCTACGAGTGTAGCCGATTTGGCCAGACAGTGGCTGATCTGCTGCGAAGAGTGCCAGAGGACCGCAGGGCTGATGTTATGTTTAATGTTCACAAGATGTTGTATGAGAGCAGAGACTGAACATTTGCATCCTCGTCCTCATCCTCGTCTGGGGTGTTCACATACTGATTCAGTGCACTTTTATAAATATTTGTAAATAGTTCATTTTCTTAGATAATGTTTTATATTACAGTTAACTTATATTGTGTTTTATATTTCTTGTGCCTATTACTCTTATATATTTTTTTTTTATTGTACTTAAACCTTTGCCCTTTGTTCTTGGCACTTTTATTACTCATTGCACATTAATAAATCAACGTTTTGTTTCGAAAAAAAAGTTTGTTGTTTATTTACAATACAATGTTCATGGTTACCTTTAAAGCCTCAAGTGTTCACAAGATGTTGTATGAGACTGAACATTTGCACCCTAATACTGATAATTATAATACACTTATAAAGACAGTAAATAAAGAATTAGTAAAACTAAAAATATGGATGGATATTAATAAATTATCTTTGAATTTAAATAAAACGAAGGTAATGATGTTTGGTAATTATAAAGAAAACGCAGAAATATTAAGTATTGATGGTGTTGCATTAGAAATAGTGTCAGAAGTTAAATTCTTGGGAATAACTATTGATAGTAAATTAAACGGATACTTCACTTTAAAGTGAAAATTCTGTCATCATCATATACTCACCCTCATGTTGTTTCAAACCTGTATGAATTTCTTTCTTCTGCTGAACAGGAAGGAAGATATTTAGAAGAATATCAGTAACCAGACAGTTTTTGGGTCCCATTGACTTCCATAGTAGGAAAAAATATAATATGGAAGTCAATGAGACCAGAAACTGTCTGGTTACTGATATTCTTCTAAATATCTTCCTTTCTGTCCAGCAGAAGAAAGAAATTCATACAGGTTTGAAACAACATGAGGGTGAGAATATGATGATAGAATTTTCATTTTAAAGTGGAGTATCCCTTTAAGCTGGAAACCACACATCAGATACATACAAGGTAAAGTATCTAAAAGTATTTCTATAATTAATAAAGTTAAATGTCTTGGAATATAATATACTCATTGTATAGAATTTTGTGGCAATAATTATAAAAGTTCACTACATACCCTCTAAACATATTTTTATACTGCTCAATTCTTGTATAAAGCCCACAAAAATATATGCATATGTATATGGGTGATAAACTGTTTGTTTTTTTATTTGTTTTTATTGTGTTATACACTACTGGTCAAAAGTTTTAGATCGGTAAGATTTCTTATGTTTTTAAAAGAAGTCTCTTCTGCTCACCAAGGCTGCATTTAGTATATAAAAAACAATAAAACAAAACATATTTTATGACAATTTAAGATGACTGTTTTCTATTTCAATATATTTTAAAGTGTAATTTATTCCTGTGATTAAAGCTGAATTTTCAGCATCATTACTCCAGTCTTCAGTGTCACATAATCCTTCAGAAATCATTCTAATACGATGATTTGATGCTCAAGAAACATTTATGATTATTATCAATGTTGAAAACAGTTATTTACATTTCTATTTCATGATGCTATGATGAATAGAGAGTTCAAAAGAACAGCATTTATCTGAAACTGAAAGCTTTTGTAACATTAAACACTACCCTTCAAAAGTTTGGGGACAATAAGAATTTTAATTTTATTTTGGGGGGAAAGAAATAAATTAAATCAATACTTTTATTCATCAAGGATGAGATAAACTGATCAAAAGTTACAGTAAAGACATTTATAATGTTAGAAAATATTCTATTTAAAAAAATTCTGTTCTTTTGAACTTCCTATTCATCAAAGAATTTAGAAAAAAATAAACAATTTCATTGAAAATAGTAATGAATATTTTTTTGAGCATCGACTCATATTAGAATGATTTCTGAAGGATCATGTGACACTGAAGACTGGAGTAATGATTCTGAAAATTCAGTTTTGATCACAGGAATAAATTACACTTTACTGTATATTCACATAGAAAACAGCTGTTTTAAATTGTAATAATATTTCACAATATTACTGGTTTCGTTTTGTATTTTTAATCAAATAAATGCAGCCTTGGTGAGCAGAAGATACTTCTTTTAAAAACATTAAAAATCTTACCGATCTAAAACTTTTTACCGGTAGTGTATATGTATATATTTATGTATATTCTTTTCTTTTTTTTGTTGTTGCTAGAAATAAACTTCAATCAATCAAATCAATGTTTGTTTTGAAAAAAAGTTTGTTGTTTATTTACAATACAATGTTCACGGGTACATCATGGATATCAAGTAATTAACCAAGTCTGCCACGGGACACTACATTATCCTGCCATGGCACAGTTCCATGTGGAGACTGAAAAAAAGCCTTCAAGTCATTCCGAACAGCTATGGCAGCTCGGGTGGAACGGGCCTTGGACATCCGTGTCGGTTCTATGGGGACAAAGTTTGTGTCGTCTGCCACCATTCTTCGCCACTCTCCAGGCTGCACAGTCCCTTCAGAGTCACAGTCTGTAAAATGTGGTGGTACATATCGGCTCTCTGGGCTGTTCACTTCATCTGTGTAGGTGAGGTAGTTGTGCAGGACAACACACGCTTTAACGACACTCACAGCTTTGTCTGGATGGAACTCAATTGGTCTTCCCAGAATTCTCCACCGTGCAACCATGATGCCAAAGGCATTTTCAATCACCCGCCTTGCTCTGGAGTGGCGGTAATTGTAGATTTCCTTGTCCCTCGTCATGTTCCCCCCTGTTTCAGAAAACACAGTATTAATCACTGTACCACAATCATAGGCATAACAAACACGTTATGAAGACACAATGTAGGCCTACTATGTTTTAATTTCATTTACATACCTGGAAAGGGACGCATGAGATTGCAGTGTAGGGGGAAGGCAGCATCAGCAACGATAACGTGAGGGATTTGGACTCTGGTCCCAGGCAGTTCAGCTGGTTGGGGCAGATTCAACTGGTGGTCCAGCAGCATCGACCCAAAAATGCACCGCGATGCAACGCAACCCGACGCAGAACCATAAAACGGTCACGACGCCGTTGGATTGACGGCGTAGCTACGCCGTGGAGTTGACGCAGAAGCATAATGAGGCCTTTAGAAATACGATTAACGCGATTGTGCGCTTTGTGATCCTTCATGTCGTCACTCATAACCGAGCGTTTAATCTTGAACATATGCTTTGTTATTTGCTATAATATCAGTGGATGTGTTTTCATTAGCGCTTTTGTTGTCTGTCCTCGCGCAGCTGTCACTGCGGATGTTCGTGCGCTCGTGCGTCACTGTAATGTCGTCACGTGACTCATCGCACTGCAAACTTCAACGCGCTTTGTGACTGTGGCAAATTCCAGTCACGGAAGCAAATCAACCAAGCCAGTTATCTAATCGCGCGTTTAATCATTATTTTCCCGAGACATTTGAGAAACGAATCCAGGAGGTACATGACATCCAAACAATATTTACCTATAAAATTATACATCGCTCGAGCCTTCTAAGTTCGTTGTCTCACGGTGCGTGTCCACTGGCACGGTGCGAGCGGAGCGGAGCGAGCGTTTTCAATTCATTCCTATGGAAGTCGAGCTTCACGCTCGCGCAGTGCATTTTGGGATTGACAGCGGACCGGAGAAAGCGTTGAGACAGAGCCCGTCTACGGAGAGCCTTGGCACTTCCTATTAGCCGCATTGTATCGATCTTGGTTGCAGTTCCATTAGAATTCCACTGGAGGTGATCGCAGGCGAGTGCAGACTGAATGGGAGTCTATGGGGCTAGACGGCTAAATGTGTCTCTTTCATCCGATTGCCGTTGAGAAATCTCAGATTTTATTGTAGGTTTTGCAAGTTCAACATGGGTTATAGGTCGAAAGTTGAATGAACGAGTACTTATTTCTTTTCGATTTCTTACAGGTTGAGTTGTTGTTGCCCATAACACGCTAGCATTCTGCTAATGACGTCAGCATTCTGACGTCATTGACATTTTAAAAGACTTTTTAAACCAAATAAGTGACTCTAAAAAATCTAACACCCAGCAATGTGTAATTTCTTTGCATCTCCTTTCGAATACAACATTCAAATTATTAGACAAAAAATTATATCCTGAGAAAAGTGGATTTTGAGGGGTTTTCGCCATAGACCTCCATTCATTCTGCACTCGTCTACGAGCGCCCCCGCATGGACAGAGACGTGTTACTGCAACCAGTCCAGAAACCGGAAGTAAGCAGAGAGTGCCAATTCTCTTCCTATTAGACATTCTCTGGTTGAGAGCGTCAAAAGGTTGGGCAGTTCTCGACTTTATGCAAATATCAAGCGAAAAACGCGGTCGGCAGCCAATTGCTGTGAGGTTCGGGATATGACGTCTGTTTTGAGAGTTTAAAAATTGGCAAATTGTGCCGGAGTTTATGCTGGATTTAGTGCGTAAATCATTTTGTTTACAAATTAGACGCTTTGCAGTTGTTATATATATATGTTAAAGATTTTATTTTGGATGTGTTCATTGTGATTATATTGGCTGGGTTTATAAAAGTTTATAAAATTGAAAGGATCTTTGCTTGGTACATTTGGAAACAAAGCTTGTCTATTTCTAAATGTAATCGCGTGCATCGCTGATGATTATACTGTCCGTGTGTTGAATTTTTTTTAGATTAAACACACTCGCAACAGGCACACCCCAAAGCGGAGACGTTACAGCGTTGCCAGCGGCACTGAGCGGAGTTTTGCCGCTGTAGTGGTATGGAAGGCCAAAAGTATGGAAGGCCAAAAGGGCCAAAACGTGTGAAACTGTCGTGTAAACACGTAGTTACGCCTTAACGCGCAATTTACGTGTTAACACGCGATTTACGTGTTAACACGTCATTACGTGTTAACGCGTAAATGACGTGTTAACACGTAAAATATTGGACATTAGCACCACCTACTGGTTTGGTGCTCTTGCTCAAACACACAGAACCTAATTAGATTAAGCTTGGAAAAAGCAGTTTTTAATGTGAAAATACATGTTGAACAATGTCTTTTCAGAATATAGGCTACAACTACATTTTAAATGGGCATATTTAGACAGTTAACTATAACTAATTAAGCCCTGAAAGTCATGACCGTTTTCACAATCACAATAGAAATTGTGTAAGGATAATAACACATTTCTCCAAACAGTATTTTCATGTACACTTATACTGTAGCATAATTCTAAAGCATCTTTTTATAATTTAACCTCTATGCATTATTAGAGAGCCCCTTCTGATAACACCATTAAGCCGTATGAATCTGAGATAGTGCATTGTTTTGCAGTGTTTTTCGAAGTGAATATATATATATATATATATATATATATATATATATATATATATATATATATATATATATATATATATATATATATATATATATATATATAACAAAGTTATTTATATTACAACACACACACACTACACTTTACACATTATATTACATTACACACACAAACATATATCACAAACACGTACACACACACACACACACACACACACACATTTGTATGTCATAATAATAATCTAAAACAAGAGTGGCTTGAATTATTAATAATTGAAATGAGACAGAACTCCTACCATAAAATGGCATTTTACAATGCATATTCAAATGTGAAATCAGTGAATATAAGACCAACAATTATTAAAATATATTGTAAGAATACTACACAGAACAAGAGATTATGCTATATTCTCGCCAATATGTTGGATAGATTTGGAGATTACACTCGAGTTTCCTGCAAGTTACCCTTCCGTCACTGTCGTTGGTTTATGATGGCTGATGAGGTATGCTCAGCGTAGTGCTTGTGTCACTCTATCATGAATAATTCAAATAAAATAAAGGTGTTGTGTCACGTTGACACTGCCTGTCGTAACTGTTTGTAATCATTCTCATGACTATTAATGTGGTGATGCACACCTTCGTTGTATTGTATTTATTCATGAGATTGTGAACGAGCGCTTACCTAATGGATACGATGAGCCTACGTCACCTGGCATCTTCAGTTCGGTGCGCGCCCGTGATGCGCAGAAGTGAAAACAAACAGCACAAAGTTACTTTCGGTTTTAATAAACACTGTTAAACTTATCACGGTGGGTTGTATATGTTGAAAATAGTTATTTTTTACTTTATTTAAGTTTGTCATGAGTTTGTTGCTTCGCGATTAGCGTGAAAGCCTGCCATTATATGCAATAAATCAAAATACCATTGCAGTTGGAATGTTGTTTCAGAGTTATGAATTATCTTCGACTTCGAATTATCCCCCCATGTCTATTAACAGAGAGTTATAGCTATGTTACATTTGGCTAAGTAAATGTCGTGTCTTAACCCATTTCTCTTTTCTTTTTTTTTTTCTTTTTTCTTTTTTTTCAGAGATGACATTTGGTATTTACAAGATAATTAAATAATCGATATCAATTAAAAAAATAAAATAAAATAAAGTCCTTAAAAGAAAAATATGAGGATGGCACAACTAAGCAATTAAAATGATGACAAAATGACAAAAATTTGAAATTGGATGCAGTTATTATAAACGTCATTATAAACTGAATAACACAATATATAAGTAAAGATAGATGACAGACAGACCCTTACGAATATAGGCTAACCCATAGTTTTACTATAGTAAAATAATAATAAACTGGTCTTCTGTGGTGGCCGACAGTGCGGTGAGGGTGAGTGTGCGCGCGCGCGACCGGGGCGGGCTCTCTCTCTCAAGGTGTGGATAATGTTGTCAAGGCTGGATCTGGATTTTCCCTTTGCCTGCAGAGATTAGGCCTATATTGTCTGTGATGTGGACAAAGTCCTCCGGCTGGACCTGACATGAAGACTTGATACTGAAGCAGAAACAATCTCTCTCTCACTGACCTTGATTCTGCAGTTGCGCAACTCTTAGTGACTGTAACATACTGAACAAAAACCATTTCAATTGTTCTTTTTTACTGTAGGCTATATGTCAAAATAACGAAACAAAATCATTCTGCAGCCAATTTAATGAAAACAACTGATTAATGAAAACAACTGATTTACAATTTTTTTTACATTTTTTTATTTATTTTTATAAAAATGACTATTAGAGACTAAATATAGGACACCTCGGCTTTCAGCTGATATTGCAATTAGTTGTGTTTGGAATAATTATTAATGATATAGTTATTATTTAAATTCATTGTAAATTTTCTGCTACTATTTTATATTTTATATTTGTGTTAGCATTCGAACATGTGTCGATCCGCCGTGCAGGAAATCGTGTTGCATCTGTTCAGGGTATTAGGTGGCTGATGATCTAGCCTGGCTGCAGTAGCCTACTTAAATGTTACGACGAAATATCCTTATTTTATTATTATTATTATCATCAATATTATTATTATGCTGGTATAATGCTAGCTAATACACATAGGCTAATTTATTTTGATAAGATTGATATTTCACGAAATAAAACAAACTAATTAGGCTATAATCTTTGGGCGACAGTGCAAAACCCTGAATCATCAATTAGTTAAATTTTCACATTTATTAGAAATTCAATTTCGTACATATCCTAACATAACAGATCCATTTATGAATGGACTTTGATTCCGGTGGTGGCTGCATTGTTTCCGATTTGTGTGATTCAAACAGTTCCAATAACTCTAGCGTTATTAAGTCCAAAAGTCAAACTGTATTGACAAAATATTAATGTAATATTTTACAAAATTCACAACATGTTTTTATCTACCGACATATTCTGCTTCAATCCATATTTGTTTTTATACATATAATATATATAATTTATTACATCCAGATAATTGGTTGATGAAACATTGATTAAAATTAAGATACAATTAATACAAAACGAAATTAAATTTAAAGACAGGCTTTCTGCTTTCTGCTTGAGGTCTCTGTGAAAGTTTTAAAGCAGTCTTTTAGTGCCGCTTTCAGAGCGGAGAACTGTCCCATCCGTAACATTGATTTTTTTTTTTGTGAAATAAATTTCTAAATAAATGCGACTCATAGTCCAGTGCGACTTATATATATTTTTTCCTCTTCATGACACATTTTTTTGACTGATGCGACTTATACTCCGAAGCATAGGCGCCGATACCGTGGGTGCTCCGGGCTCGAGCACCCACGGAAAATACCGAGCACCCACGTGTGCCAGACTGCCATTAAACGTTGCAGTTAGTGCTATGTGAAGCGTCTGCCACACTGTGATTGGTTATGTCGCTGTCAGTCGCCTGCTCCATATCCTATCCACCAATCACAGTGTTTCTCGGATGAAAACGCCTATTTAGTGACCCCGCTCTGTACACAGAGACACGTTCCTCCCATAGTCAGTATATCCTCCTGAAGTAGAGACCTGCACGGGTTCGGGTACCCGCGGGTACCCGACGGGTGACCCGCAAATTTTGTTCAAACGGGTGAGAAATATCCAACTGTGTCGGATACGGGTGCGGGTCGGGTCGGACACGGAGGAAACACGGGTTTAAACACGGGTTTAAAACAATCACGTGCAAACGTAAAAATATGCATATTTTTAGGAAAACACTTACAAAAATATGCCTGTATTTCAAGTTGATAAAATAATTTAAAATCCACATCAGTTTATTTGTGCCCACGCCCTCTCAGGAGTCTGTCTCTATACCTACTTTCACTTTGAAAAAAAAAAACGTCATAACCGCGCGCGCGATCTGCTTGCAGTCGGCGAGATGGATGCTGAAGAGTTGGAGAAAAGAATAGCTAGGACTAGAAGATTGTAAAGTTGTCGACAATACGTTATCAAAAATCAAGTCCATTGTGTGGGAGAAATTTGGAGATATCTGAAGAAAACAATATTGTGAAAGGATTTGCTGCATGCATTTTCGTGTTGGATAGCCGCAAATGTGGATTCATCGCCGAGGAAGCACGCAGTAAGCAGTTCTATCGAACAGTATTTTTCACATTTAACACTGTTAAATATGTGTTGTGTGCTGGCGTGTTTGAACCCAAAATTGTCAGATGTAAGCTAGACAAAATTGCGTGGCAGAAAATAGTGTTGTAGCCGCGTCTGTTATTAGGCTACTCGAGTTTTGTGGTAACGTTGGCTATGTTCTTCATGTACCGGCCGTTTGACAGATTCGGCTGAAGTTGTCCTTGTGTTAATGGTTGTGTAATAACTTCTGTATGACCGGGCAATAAACATTTTTGTAAGTGTGTCTATAATGTGATAGTCTACTCTAAACTGATTTTATTTCGGGTGCGGGTCGGGTGTCGGTTCTATTTTAAGCGGGTCGGGTCGGGTGCGGATTTGAATTAGTGCTGCTGTCGGAAAACGGGTCGGATTCGGTTTTAAGCACTGCGGGTACGGGCGGGTGCGGATTTAAAAAATTGGACCCGTGCAGGACTCTGTCCTGAAGAATTAACCGCAATGGTGAGTCAACAAAAATTTTGCTCAAACGGGTGCGGGTCGGGTCGGACACGGGTCTAAACACGGGTTTAAAACAATCACGTTCAAACGTAAAAATATATGCACATTTTTAGGAACACATCTACAAAAATATGCCTGTATTTCAAGTTAATAAAATAATTTAAAATCCACATCAGTTTATTTGTGCCCACGCCCTCTCAGGAGTCTCTATACCTACTTTCATTTTTAAAAAGTCATCATAACCGCGCGCGCGATCTGCTTGCAGTCGTCGAGATGGATGCTGTCTGAGGAGTTGAAGAAAAGAATAGCTAGTGGAGATGGTAAAGTTGTCGACAAAACTGAAGAAAACAATGTTGTGAAAGGCTTTCCTGCATGCATTTTCGTGTTGAATAGCCGCAAATGTGGAACTTCATCGCTGAGGAAGCACGCAGTGACGCAGATAACTGTTACTGTAGTAACAAACCAAGCAGTTCTATCGAACAGTATTTGTCAAATTTAACACTGTTACATTTTGTAAATTTCCCACGAAGCTGATCGCGGTTACGTGTCAGTTAAACTTTTCATATCCAATCCTGTATTTGTGAGAAGTGGCGCTGTCCTTGAAAGATTACTTTACGGCTGTATTATCAAGTAGGCTAAATAGGTGTGTGTGTTCATAGATATCATATAAAGGCTAGATGTCTTAAGGCGGAGTCACTTCCGGCATCACCGGCGGCCATCTTAGGACAGGGCTCTGTGAATTAAGGTGAGTGAGCAGCACGCACACAAATCCTCTTATCTCGCTGAAATCTGGACGGATTTACAAACGGTTTGGTTTCTTACAAACGTTATTAACGTGGCTATAATTCTGAATGCTTAAACATTTTGAACATAATTATTCATATGTATGCAGTATAATAGCTACATCTCTGACGTTTATAACAAACCAAACCGTTTGAAAATCGGTAGAAAATTGAGCAAGTTATGGTTATTTAAAAGTACATGCACCATGTTATGAGTGAGCGAGCACCCTGTCGTAAGATGGCCGCCGTGTGCGGATGTCGAGCTCCATTGGCCAGCAGCGCGGACGAGACATCTAGCCTTTATATGATATCTATGTGTGTGTTCGTGTCGGCCGCTGTCCATTTCCTAAGGTTCTGAAATGCAAACATTTTTTGACTACTTTTTTTTTTTTTTTTAAAGGGCTTGCGCCCATGAGCACCCACGGAGGAAAACATAAATCGGCGCCTATGCTCCGAAGCAACTTATAGTCCGGAAAATACGGGTATATTTTGTGATGTAGACAAAATTCCAGATGTAAATTAGTGGTGTGATCAGTTAAGTTCAGAAATTGCAGTATACAAAAGTAAATTTTTGCTGCATGTTTGTGTTGGCTATGTTATTCTTTGGGGTAGAGGGGTTAAACTTATAACAAAAACCCTTAATTGAAAAACTTTATGAAAAACATGTATTCGAGCATATGGGACGCTCAAGGGTTCAGGATTAATGCAGTTGAGATGGTGGTGTGTTTCCGGTAAGAGAAACACGAGAGGGAATCCCAGTTGAACTTATTTATTCAAAGGAGTTTGTATATGTTAATTCACAAATGTGTGGTCTGCAATAAACAGAATATAAACAAAGAAAACAGTTGTATAAGTAGGCTATATCAGTAAATTATACAAACATGCAGTTAAGCATATCAGTAAATGATAGGCTACAAACATTCAGTTATTAAGTAATAGGCCTATATAAATTAACATACTTGGGTAAACCGCCTGCGGCGTGATTATATTATTAACATAATAAAGTAAACAATGACATGCAGATTGCACGATCGCAACGTTGTATATGCTCAATATTACAGTAGCAAACATAAAATGTCATTAAATTCAACATTTTCAAACAATATTGAACAATATAGCCAGCAGCCATGTCACCCTGTAGCCCAAGACTGGTTGCCCACTGAAGCTAAGCAGGGCTGAGCCTGGTTAGTACCTGGATGGGAGACCTCCTGAGAAAACCAGGTTGCTGCTGGAAGAGGTGTTAGTGAGGCCAGCAGGGGGTGCTCACCCTGTGGTCTGTGTGGGTCCTAATGCCCCAGTATAGTGACGGGGACACTATACTGTCAAAGAGCACCGTCCTTTGGATGAGACGTTAAACCGAGGTCCTGACTCTCTGTGGTCATTAAAAATCCCAGGATGTCTTTCGAAAGAGTAGGGGTGTAATCCCGGCATCCTGGCCAAATTTGCCCCTTGGCCTCTGTCCATCATGGCCTCCTAATCATCCTCATATACTGATTGGCTTCATCACTGTCTCCTCTCCACCAGTAAGCTGGTGTGTGGTGGGTGTTCTGGCGCAATATGGCTGCCGTCGCATCATCCAAGTGGATGCTGCACATTGGTGGTGGTTGAGGAGATCCCCCCCTTCTATGTAAAGCGCTTTGAGTGCTGAGAAAAGCGCTATATAAATGTAATGAATTATTATTATTATTAACACACCGGTTGATCTGAAACTAGGTAGAGAATATCTTATAATCTAATCTAATTACAATCATTTTCGAGCTCAAAATCTGATATGAAAACGGTTTGGTTTCACTTTGTGACGCAGTTTAAAATGCGTTCATTTTACGAGCAAATCTCGACATTCAGAACAATATCAATAACAAAGGCGAAATATATACGAAAACTCACCCCTATTCATTACGCACTGAGAAAAAACATATACGTGGTTGGATAACAGACCAGTCGGTCTGATTTGTAACTTAGCTGCCGATTTTGCATGTCCACACCTGGCTGATCGCTATATAATATCAAACACTCAGGGGGCGTAGGGCTTTCTCACAACATGCATTTTCATTAAGGAATGCAAAAAGTGCTGCACGGGGTGTTACCTCTTTGTGCTCTTTGGGTGTAGGGATGGTTCCATTTAGAAAAACAATATGCACTATTAATTATTAAAAATATAAAAACATGTATTTCATTAGTGTATTTGTGTGTCTATAGCTGAATATGTTATAAAATCAAAGAGAATAGCTCTGATGATATACATTTAGGCTACTTTTAATAAATGCATCAATAGACTGCAGTGCTTCATTGTGCAGTGAATACTGAACTGTTTCATCAACAGAAGGGTGTTTTTTATATGTTGTGTTAATTGATTTTAAAGCAACTATTCATTTAAAGAAGTTTGATTGAGGAAAAACTAAATATCAGTAAGTGGTCTATTAACCCCCCTCCCACTTTCTGATTCACACAGTTGCATCAGGCTTGTGCACAATTCAGAATTGAATTGAGAATGACTCCTTAATTCCAATTCAATTCTTGAATTTGAATTGATGTCAAAAACAGGATCTAGAATTACAATTCGAATTTGAATTAAAGGAAGCAGAATTGCAATTCAATAAAAATTCAAAGAAATTCATATACATATTTTAAGTGAAGTGTTTAACAATGAAGCTTTACGTCAGATATGATTGCATTATAAATGATATTAGTTTGAACTACTTGTACAGATTACATTAAAAGGATATGTTTTCCCCCAGCGATGAATGTTAAAAGCAATGTAAAAAAAAAAAAACGAATTAAACAACATTGAGGGGGTAATTTATTTCAAGAATTTGATCAATATCTATTTTAGAACAAAATGTATTTTTGAGGACATTTTTTTTGAGGAGTAAATAGTTACGTGAAATGAAATTTCTGTTAATAAATTACAAAATTAATGTAATTGTATTTAGTTGTATTACTGAGGTAAAATGTTTAATTCAATTAGTTACACTCTAAAAAGAGATGTGTTAAAAAACAACACACAGCATGTGTTGATGGTATTTTGACACATGTTGTGTATATTTTTAACACACAATGTGTGTTCAAGTGTAACTCTGGATAGAATAGCACTGGATGGAGGAGAGTTTGTGTTTATGAAAAAAAATTATAGGTATATTTTATATGGTATCCCATAAAATGCTCTAAAATAAATAAAGCAATACATTCAAATAAATAAATTAAATCTTAATTCATGAAAACTTAAAGATTAACGGGTGTTTTTTGGCAGCCAATCACATCATGCCTCTTTTTCAATGTCTTTTTCAAATGCTGCTTTCACGTGTTATTAATAACCAGATTAACTTTATTTCTGTCAGACTCTACAGAAGCTCTTATTGAGAATTAACAGGTTTTGGTGTTGACGATTCATTGAATGTTTCATTTAAAGTCACCAGAATCGTGATTAGTGTCAGCTTTATTTGGGCTCTTGACCTTTAACTCTTTAACATTCGTTTTCTGTGATTGCTGTAAATGTGTATTTATTTTAACACATTTGAAACAGCAGAAATAATCATGAGAAAAATATGTTTAGATGATAATATTATCACCATGGATATGTAGTGTTGTTAAGCTCAGCAAGAGTTCAATATTTATAAGATTAATGTAATATTTAAAAGATGACTTTTAAAAGGATTAGCATATTACAATTAGCTTAAAATTAGTTTTTAAATGTACAGTGCATACAGGACTTTACAGTCTATGGTATCAAGCAGACATCAAGAATCAGCGTATGAATCTCAACAATGGTGACAAACATAAAGCTTCATGCCGCAATGCATGCTGGGTGCCACCATAGTACAAATCTCATCCATGACTCCCAGCATGCATTGCGGCATGGAGCTTTTTGTTTATCACCATTGTTGAGATTCATACGCTGATTCTTGATGTCTGTATTTGTCTAGTTTCTGCTGCAGATTAAAATTTTTAGAAAACATTTTTTATTATGATGGATAGCATGATGTAGTGTCACAAGATTGTTATAACTAGCAAATAAATAAATTAAATGCACACCATCCATATACTCAAAGACTTGATCAGATCAGCACTTGTTGATTATGACATCATCAAGAAACATCTGATCATATTTTCTCTCACCATAACAAATGTAGGCCTATTTTATTAAAATACAGTTAAAGCAGCCAGAGAAAAACTAAAAGAAGAGTAAAGGGTCAAGAGCTCAAATAAAGGAGCCATTAATCACGATTCTGGTGACTTCAAATAAAACATTCAATGAAACATCAACATCTAAACCTCAGTTAATTCTCAATAAGAGCTTGTCTATGTAGATTCATGATGTCTAAACCATCCAAATGTTCAAACAAACTCTTTATTAAATGTCACTGGACTCCATAAACACAAGTTAACAATACGTTTCAGTGTTCATCCAGACACTCAGTTGTAAAAACACAGGCACTCTGGCAAATACACACCGACTACAGTCACATGTGACACATATCTGACACAAGTTGTGTAACTATAACACATTAGTGTGTAAAAGGTTTCAACACACTCCCTGTGTTAAGAACAATAACACACTGGTTGAGTTAAAAGTAACACAAAATGTGTTGTCCTTAACTAGACACACAGGTGTGTTAAGATATAACACAGGTTGTGTTGTTTTTAACACATCCGTTTTAAGAGTGTACTAATCAACTTAAAACGAAATTGCTTTGCATTGATAAAGTTATCCAAATAAAGTAATCCAAACCACATTTATAATGGGTAACTAATAACAGTAATAAGCAAAAACATTTCCAAAATAACCTTCCTAACACTGAATGCATGTGAGACTCAACACATTCTTTCTGTTGTGTGACTGAGTGGAATTTCTTTGAATTGCCATGAATTTAATTCCACTTCCTGTCATTCCAATTCAAATTCAATTCAATGTCCTGTGGGGCGGAGTAAATTCAATTCAAATTCAAATTCATGAATTGAATGGAGGCCAATTCTCAAATTCTGAATTTTGCACAAGCCTGAGTTGCATGCTTTTTATTGTGTTAGGATATGTATTGTTTTAAATGTTGTGTGTTGTTCATTAAAGACATTGTTCAAATTTTATTTTAGATTTAATCCTGCAATTTACAGGATTTGTTTGTTATTTGTGCTTAGATAGCCATACCAGCCAGTAAAGTTCCATGGTTTCCAATGTGCCAGCATGCAATTTACGCGTTAACACGTAATTACGCGTTAACACGCAAATTACATGTTAACACGTCATTTACGCGTTAACACGTAATGACGTGTTAACACGTAAATTTCGCGTTAACGCGTAATTACGTGTTTACACGACAGTTTCACACGTTTTGGCCCTTTTGGCCTTCCATACAAAAGGGCCAAAACGTGTGAAATTGTCGTGTAAACACGTAGTTACGCGTTAACGCGTAAATGACGTGTTAACACGTAAATTGCGTGTTAACGCGTAAATTGCATGCTGGCACATTGGAAACCATGGAACTTTACTGGCTGGTATGGCTATCTAAGCACAAATAACAAACAAATCCTGTAAATTGCAGGATTCAATCTAAAATAAAATTTGAACAATGTCTTTAAAAATGAACAACACACAACATTTAAAACAATACATATCCTAACACAATAAAAAGCATGCGACTGTGTGAATCAGAAAGTGGGAGGGGGGTTAATAGACCACTTACTGATATTTAGTTTTTCCTCAATCAAACTTCTTTAAATGAATAGTTGCTTTAAAATCAATTAACACAACATACAAAACACACCCTTCTGTTGATGAAACAGTTCAGCACAATGAAGCACTGCAGTCTATTAATGCATTTATTAAAAGTAGCCTAAATGTATATCATCAGAGCTATTCTCTTTGATTTTATAACATATTCAGCTATAGACACACAAATACACTAATGAAATACATGTTTTTATATTTTTAATAATTAATAGTGCATATTGTTTTTCTAAATGGAACCATCCCTACACCCAAAGAGCACAAAGAGGTAACACCCCGTGCAGCACTTTTTGCATTCCTTAATGAAAATGCATGTTGTGAGAAAGCCCTACGCCCCCTGAGTGTTTGATATTATACAGCGATCAGCCAGGTGTGGACATGCAAAATCGGCAGCTAAGTTACAAATCAGACCGACTGGTCTGTTATCCAACCACGTATATGTTTTTTCTCAGTGCGTAATGAATAGGGGTGAGTTTTCGTATATATTTCGCCTTTGTTATTGATATTGTTCTGAATGTCGAGATTTGCTCGTAAAATGAACGCATTTTAAACTGCGTCACAAAGTGAAACCAAACCGTTTTCATATCAGACTTTGAGCTCGAAAATGATTGTAATTAGATTAGATTATAAGATATTCTCTACCTAGTTTCAGATCAACCGGTGTGTTCAATATTGTTTGAAAATGTTGAATTTAATGACATTTTATGTTTGCTACTGTAATATTGAGCATATACAACGTTGCGATCGTGCAATCTGCATGTCATTGTTTACTTTATTATGTTAATAATATAATCACGCCGCACGCGGTTTACCCAAGTATGTTAATTTATATAGGCCTACTTAATAACTGAATGTTTGTATCATTTACTGATATGCTTAACTGCATGTTTGTATAATTTACTGATATACTTATACAACTGTTTTCTTTTCTGTTTATTGCAGACCACACATTTGTGAATTAACATATACAAACTCCTTTGAATAAATAAGTTCAACTGGGATTCCCTCTAGTGTTTCTCTTACCGGAAACACACCACCATCTCAACTGCATTAATCCTGAACCCTTGAGCGTCCCATATCGAATACATGTTTTTCATAAAGTTTTTCAATTAAGGGTTTTTGTTATAAGTTTAACCCCTCTACCCCAACGAATAACATAGCCAACACAAACATGCAGCAAAAATTTACTTTTGTATACTGCAATTTCTGAACTTAACTGATCACACCACTAATTTACATCTGGAATTTTGTCTACATCACAAAATATACCCGTATTTTCCGGACTATAAGTCGCTTCGGAGTATAAGTCGCATCAGTCAAAAAAATGTGTCATGAAGAGGAAAAAAAAAATATATATATATATATATAAGTCGCACTGGACTATGAGTCGCATTTATTTAGAAATTTATTTCACACACAAAAAAAATCAATGTTACGGATGGGACAGTTCTCCATAATGGACGTGACCGCTCTGAAAGCGGCACTAAAAGACTGCTTTAAAACTTTCACAGAGACCTCAAGCAGAAAGCAGAAAGCCTGTCTTTAAATTTAATTTCGTTTTGTATTAATTGTATCTTAATTTTAATCAATGTTTCATCAACCAATTATCTGGATGTAATAAATTATATTACTATATATATTATATGTATAAAAACAAATATGGATTGAAGCAGAATATGTCGGTAGATAAAAACATGTTGTGAATTTTGTAAAATATCACATTCATATTTTTTCAATACAGTTTGACTTTTGGACTTAATAACGCTAGAGTTATTGGAACTGTTTGAATCACACAAATCGGAAACAATGCAGCCACCACCGGAATCAAAGTCCATTCATAAATGGATCTGTTATGTTAGGATATGTACGAAATTGAATTTCTAATAAATGTGAAAATTTAACTAATTGATGATTCAGGGTTTTGCACTGTCGCCCAAAGATTATAGCCTAATAAGTTTGTTTTATTTCGTGAAATATCAATCTTATCAAAATAAATTAGCCTATGTGTATTAGCTAGCATTATACCAGCATAATAATAATATTGATGATACTAATAATAATAAAATAAGGATATTTCGTCGTAACATTTAAGTAGGCTACTGCATGCTAACACAAATATAAAATATAAAATAGTAGCAGAAAATTTACAATGAATTTAAATAATAACTATACCATTAATAATTATTCCAAACACAACTAATTGCAATATCAGCTGAAAGCCGAGGTGCCCTATATTTAGTTTCTAATAGTCATTTTTATAAAAAAAAAAATAAATGTAAAAAAAATTGTAAATCAGTTGTTTTCATTATTCAGTTGTTTTCATTAAATTGGCTGCAGAATGATTTTGTTTCGTTATTTTGACATATAGCCTACAGTAAAAAAGAACAATTGAAATTGTTTTTGTTCAGTATGTTACAGTCACTCAGAAGAGTTGAGCAACTGCAGAATCAAGGTCAGTGAGAGAGAGATTGTTTCTGCTTCAGTATCAAGTCTTCATGTCAGGTCCAGCCGGAGGACTTTGTCCACATCACAGACAATATAGGCCTAATCTCTGCAGGCAAAGGGAAAATCCAGATCCAGCCTTGACAACATTATCCACACCTTGAGAGAGAGCCCGCCCCGGTCGCGCGCGCGCACACTCACCCTCACCGCACTGTCGGCCACCACAGAAGACCAGTTTATTATTATTTTACTATAGTAAAACTATGGGTTAGCCTATATTCGTAAGGGTCTGTCTGTCATCTATCTTTACTTATTTATTGTGTTATTCAGTTTATAATGACGTTTATAATAACTGCATCCAATTTCTAATTTTTGTCATTTTGTCATCATTTTATTTGCTTAGTTGTGCCATCCTCATATTTTTCTTTTAAGGACTTTATTTTTTTTATTGATATCGATTATTTAATTATCTTGTAAATACCAAATGTCATCTCTGAAAAAAAACAAAAAACAAAAAACAAATGGGTTAAGACACGACATTTACTTAGCCAAATGTAACATAGCTATAACTCTCTGTTAATAGACATGGGGGGATAATTCGAAGTCGAAGATAATTCATAACTCTGAAACAAAATTCCAACTGCATCGGTATTTTGATTTATTGCATATAATGGCAGGCTTTCGCGCTAATCGCGAAGCAACAAACTCATGACAAACTTAAATAAAGTAAAAAATAACTATTTTCAACATATACAACCCACCGTGATAAGTTTAACAGTGTTTATTAAAACCGAAAGTAGCTTTGTGCTGTTTGTTTTCACGTCTGCGCATCACGGGCGCGCACCCAACTGAAGATGCCAGGTGACGTAGGCTCATCGTATACATTAGGTAAGCGCTCGTTCACAATCTCATGAATAAATACAATACAACGAAGGTGTGCATCACCACATTAATAGTCATGAGAATGATTACAAACAGTTACGACAGGCAGTGTCAACGTGACACAACACCTTTATTTTATTTGAATTATTCATGATAGAGTGACACAAGCACTACGCTGAGCATACCTCATCAGCCATCATAAACCAACGACAGTGACGGAAGGGTAACTTGCAGGAAACTTGAGTGTAATCTCCAAATCTATCCAACATATTGGCGAGAATATAGCATAATCTCTTGTTCTGTGTAGTATTCTTACAATATATTTTAATAATTGTTGGTCTTATATTCACTGATTTCACATTTGAATATGCATTGTAAAATGCCATTTTACGGCAGGAGTTCTGTCTCATTTCAATTATTAATAATTCAAGCCACTCTTGTTTTAGATTATTATTATGACATACGAATGTGTGTGTGTGTGTGTGTGTGTGGTGTAATGTAGTATAATGTGTAAAGTGTAGTGTGCGTGTTATAATATAAATAACTTTGTGATATATGTTTGTGTGTGTAATGTAATATAATGTGTAAAGTGTAGTGTGTGTGTTGTAATATAAATAACTTTGTAATATATATATATATATATATATATTCACTTCGAAAAACACTGCAAAACAATGCACTATCTCAGATTCATAAGGCTTAATGGTGTTATCAGAAGGGGCTCTCTAACAAATAATGCATAGAGGTTAAATTATAAAAAAGATGCTTTAGAAATATGCTACAGTATACAAGTGTACATGAAAATACTGTTTGGAGAAATGTGTTATTATCCTTACACAATTTCTATTGTGATTGTGAAAACGGTCATGACTTTCAGGGCTTAATTAGTTATAGTTAACTGTCTAAATATGCCCATTTAAAATGTAGTTGTAGCCTATATTCTGAAAAGACATTGTTCAACATGTATTTTCACATTAAAAACGGCTTTTTCCAAGCTTAATCTAATTAGGTTCTGTGTGTTTGAGCAAGAGCACCAAACCAGTAGGTGGTGCTAATGTCCAATATTTTACGTGTTAACACGTAAATCGCGTGTTAACACGTAAATTGTGCGTTAACGCGTAACTACGTGTTTACATGACAGTTTCACACGTTTTGGCCCTTTTGGCCTTCCATAGTAGTGGACACGCACCGTAACAGACGTTCGTAATGACGTCGGGTGACGTAACATCATCGTTTGTTACGCGTAAAGGCCAATTTAAGCCCCGTTCACACTACTTCACTCCTATTGGTTGTCGCTCCCGAAAGTCGCTCTTCATTTGCATAAAGTTAAAAAAATGTCAACTTTGTCGCGTCGCCAGATACGCCCCATCCAGTCGCCAACGGTCGCGACAGCGCGTGTCACCGGACATAGACGCATAGACGCGTATCATACGTCGTACCCTTCGCCGTACCCTGACGCGCACCTCCTCAAAAATTTAACTACGCGTCGCGGCGACGGACCGCAAGATCTGTGATTGGTCGGCTTGGTAGCATCGCATTTCCTCCTACACATTTCCGCCGTGTTCTTCTGCACCGCCCGTCATTTTTAAATTCGGTTCAACCGTCAACAGGTTCACAGGTCGCACGTACCATCTCCTCCGATGCCTTCTCTCGTTTCTGCCTTTTAGTTTTAGTGATTTCACTAAAACTGTTTTTCCACCTCGATAAGCTCCAACTCCAACATGATCCACTCTCTTTCAGAAGCTAGTAGCCTAAACTCAAAACAGCCGCGAGGAATCTAAACACAGTGGAAAATTAAAACCCGCCCCCGCCAACTAGCGTCTCGGTGGTGTAACTGTAGAGCAACACAGACATAACGCAGAAGTATAAATGCTCACGACGGAGTCACCTACGTGCGTAGCCTACGACGTACACTACGGCGTACACTCGACGCAGAAGTATAAATTGGCCTTAACGCGTCAACGAAAGAAAACGCGAACGATTCCTTTTCTGCCAAGACCAAATGATTACAAGCTAACCAGACATTCCTGTTTATCTTTGAGCGATAACGCCTTATGTGGTTTATGTAAATAGCATATTGATATTTTTTACTATTTTCTATGAGCACATACTATCCAGATGACCTGCAAGTGTGCAGTGAACAACATACCTGTGCAGATGCATCCCATAATGCAGTGCCCTCAAATTAACCTTGCATTTCCAGTGTGATGAATGAACTGGAAGTAATATGGGCCATGACATGTAACATTTCTTTCTCAATTTGATGGGACTGCCAATTTAGCACTGCATTATGCAAACGGTTTAACACTAATTTGTAACACTTTGCAGTTAACAATACACAAGTATTCTGTTCTGACCACAGACACAGTATGCTATTGTTCAGACCAGGGGAGCATAGGTTTGGCTGGTTAGCTTTGCAAGTTACCCGCTGCTAGTAAATGTTGCAACTACATCATCATGTGACCAAAACCTCTTTCTACATTGAAGACCATTGAAGCGATCCTTGTATTCTGTGTTCGTTCGTTGGCCAGAGGAGAATGGAGAAAGGTTTTTTCTCCATTCTGCCACTGTTTTCTTGTAGAGCTGCTGTTCAGCTGAAATGAACTGTTTGCATCATTGAATCATTCTCCTGTTATCACTGTAAAGCTGCTTTGGAACAATCTGTATTGTATAAAGCTCTATATATAAAATAAAGGTTACTTGACTTGACTTCTGACTTTATGTTTTACCATTGAACAGGGTTTTTTAGGGTCCTTAAAAGTGACATAGACTTGCTTTCCCTGATTAGACTGCTGTAATAATGGGCACTGGCGACTGAATGGCAGCTAATAGCCTTTGTCAATGGAGGTCAGTAGGCTAATGTCTGAACCTGTGGTGCGGTTTAAATACTCTTTTTCCAGTGACGTACCAACTTAAGGCAAGACACCAGAGCTAAATGGGGGGAAAAAACAAAACTAGATTTCACCATACTTTCCAAGTTAAATAATCACTGAACATTAAAGGTGCTGTATGTAACTTTTTTTATAAACTGAATCCTTTTTTTATTGCCCGTCTGTGAAGGGGTTGTAATCACACATTACAATGATCCACTTTTCGCGTTTTGCTATTACCTCTGAAGGCCAGTATTCCTATTTTTAAGTGAAGTCTCCGGGTCGGATTTTCTGCGAAATCCACCGGATGTGACGTGCATGCGCGCTCCCGAGCCTCTCCGTTTTATATATACAGTCTATTGCGATGGCACTGCAGCTAACGACATGGAGTCTGATAACACCAAAAAACGACCTGCCTCCAGCACAACATAGACTCCAACACAAACTCCAAAAAAAAAATAAATAATAATAATTTTCTGCTGAAGCTCGTCAGGCCAAACGTCAATCGGATCGACTCAGGACGAAAACACGGATCAACATTGGCAGAGCGTTTGAATTATGGAGAAACCTCCGCTTTGTTTTAGGTATAAAAACAGACCCTGAGTTGGCTTTCATTCTTTTGGACAGGTAAGCTAACAATACTTCAAAGCATGTAAAATATATTGTGATTTTGTGCTTTAGTTGGCTCAAGTTAGACATCATTAGTTCGCCAGCTAACGCCGACCATTTGCTAACGTTATCTGATGTGAAAGACTACAGTTGTAACTTTATTGCTTTTCACGAGCACGAGCGCTGTTGTTGCAATCTGAAACATCACCGCTAGAGGCCGCTGGATCCTACATACAGCACCTTTAAGACAATTTAACAGTTTTTTTAAACATAATGTAAAAAATATGCAAATGAGATGATCTAATTAAATATGCGCTGATTTGCATACATTTCCAGAACAGAAAGGTTCAAAATTGTTACTGTAACTGTTTTTACAGATGGGATTTTGGATTTCTCTTCACCACATGAAAAGCCAGGAAAATACATTCTCACCATGTTTTTAGGAATAAAATGTTATTTGAAGAAACCCCTCTGTAAAAACATTCAAATATAGATAGGAATATGTAAGGTTTGGTATGTAAGTGCTGCTGAATTGGAAAATTACCTTGAAAAATATACATTGCAATTGAAATCTACAGATGCGAATAATATAATATATAAATAAAACATCTAAAAACAAATAAATTGTTATTCATATGTTGCACAAACGCAACAATAACTAAAACTAAATAAAAACGATTTACAGGCCAGAACGAGTTTCTATTTATAACATGTTTGCAGCGTTGAGCAATGTAGACAATCACAGACATATGTGTTGATTTCTTGAACACAATGGCCAATGAGATGCATTTAAGATTGAATCCACTCACCACTCAAAACTGAGTTTTTGTCCAGTGCTGAATTCTGCATGCTGGCAAATCCTCTTATTATAACAAACAAAGTGTTGACATTATGAAAGATTTATTGTGCAGTCAGCTTCATTGATAATAATAACGGAGCTTCGTGAGATCGCGATGAACTGAGATGTCAGCTTTTTAGGAATTATTAAGGGAGCGCACTTTGCGCTATTTCTGTCATGCCAAACCATGCACGTAGTAGCCTATGCTTGCTTTATGTTAAATTAAAAGTGGTTTGTGAATGTTTATGCTTTAAAGGCAAACTATGCAGTTTATGCTTTTGTCAAACAGCGACCCCCTAGAGTCGCTGTGGAGTACTTGTATTTAACGTTACTGTCGTAAATATTTTTCTCGTTTTCTTTTCCTTGACTCTTCCGAATGCGCTTTCTTTGTTTTCTTTGTCCACTCTGCCATGATTCACATCTGAAGTGTGTTCTAGTGTCTTCCATAGGGGCTGCTTCATATGTTGTTGATGTATGTGACGTCTGCCGTACAGCAAGTCGTGATTCGGGCAGGGCGCCACCCCTCAAACCTGCATTGCTGGTTTTGCCACCAGGTCTGTAATTCTCTACAAGTGATGTGTTTATTGTGTTTTTTTTTAAGCAGTGGAGTTACCCGAGCCTGCTTGAATGCAGGCTCAACCCTGCTTAGCTTCAGTGGGCAACCAGTCTTGAGCTACAGGGTGATATGGCTGCTGGCGAGGACTGTTCGTTTTGGAGGACTGAAAAAAGTGCAACCAAGACAGTATTTCCATCCAATTCTAACTACTTAGAGTTTTAAAGGTTTTTAAAGTTTTATTACATACAAATACTACTTTCTTTCTTGTAATTAAACCTGGTTGCTAAGAGCTGAATGTTGAGTAATTATTGTGACTAATAGCATAATATAATAACTCATCAAGTAAAATAAACAAGGACTCATGGTATTATTGCCTTTTCATTCACTAGATCAACCACATGTTTTAAAGTACAGAGGGAAGACACAATGATGGGTCTGGGGGTAGATTTAAGATTGTGTATATTTTATAAAATAATATATAATAACAGTTGAGCACACACAAAAACAAATTTGTTCATGACGTGAACCACATAGAAAGAACTTAAACAACGACGTCTTCACCGACTCCTCAAAGAGAGAGAAAGACGGAGAGAGAAAGAGAGAAATAAGGAACATTATGTTCAACTTTTAAATTTTAAATTTCATATTTAAAAGATCTTAATGACCACAGAGCACACACACATTATATACGATACAAAAATTATTATATCAATATTCATACTAAGTAATGTTCATATTACTGTACTGTTTAAAGGTATTTACATTTAGCAGACGCCTTTGTCCAGAGCGACTTACAAATGAGGACTAAAGCAAGCGAGTTATTATGAAGAGGCAAAAACAACACAAGAAGTGCTCAAAATACAAAATTCAGGCATTGCTCAGAGTAACATAAGCCAGACAAGGGAGGATTAAAAATGTGGTCTGTGAAGGTCAGCTGGTCATTAAATATTACTCCAAGATTTCTGACCAACCTTGCTGGGGTGATTGATGATGAATCTAGCTGGATAGTGAAGTCGTGCTGTAGAGACGGATTGGCAGGGAGGACGAGAAGCTCAGTGTTTGCCAGGTTGAGCTGCAGGTGATGTTCCTTCATCCATGCCGAGATGTCCGCCAGAGAGCTTGAGATCCGTGGAGCTACTGTGGGATCATCTGGTTGAAATGAGAAGAAGAGCTGTGTGTCATCAGCATAGCAATGGTAAGAGAAACCATGTGCCTGTATGATGGGTCCCAGTGATGTGGTGTAGATGGAGAAGAGGAGGGGTCCCAGCACTGAACCCTGAGGAACCCCTGTGGTCAATTGATGTGCTTTGGATACCTAGCCTCTCCATGCGACCCTGAAGGACCTACCTGTGAGATAGGACTCAAATCAGTGGAGAGCAGTTCCTGTGATGCCCAGTGATGAGAGGCTGGACCGAAGGATCTGATGATTCACAGTGTCGAAAGCCGCAGACAGATCAAGGAGAATGAGAACTGAGGATTTGGAAGCAGCTTTCGCGATCCGGAGGGCTTCTGTGACCGACAGTAATGCAGTCTCAGTTGAATGTCCTTTCCTGAAGCCGGATTGGTTGACATCCAGCTGGTTATTCTGAGACAGGAAAGATTATCCTTGGTTGAAAGCAACTCGTTTAAGTGTTTTCGCTATGAATGGTAGAAGAGAGACAGGTCTGTAACGCTCTACAAGTGATGTATTTAATGTGGATTTTTAAGCAGTGGAGTAACCCGAGCCTGCTTGAATGCTGTAGGGAAAACGCTAGTATGGAGGGATGAGTTGCTGATGTGAGTGCTGGTAGAAGTGTGTGAGAGAGGTTTGTAGAAGGTGTGAGGGGATGGGGTCTAGAGGGCAGGTGGTAGGATGACTAGTTTAGATGCTTCTTCGTTGGTTAGTGGAGAGAAGGAGGAGAGAATGTTATTGGCTGTGGGAGAGGTTGGTCTGGGTTCCTGTGTATGTGGAGCTGAGAACTGACTGCTGATAGTTGTTGTTTTGTTGGTGAAGAAATTAGCAAAATCATTAGCAATCAAAGAGGAGGTGGGTGGTGTAGGTGGACAGAGGAAAGACTTGAATGTCTTGAAAAGCGCTGTTGATCTTGTGTAAATATGAAGATTTCGCGGCATGAACATCAACAGAAAAGGAAGAGAGCAGAGATTGATACATACTCAGGTCAGATGTGTCTTTTGATTTGCACCATTTCTCTTTGCTGCCCTGAATTTGGTCCGGTGTTCACGAAGAACATCAGATAACCAGGGGTTAGAGGGAGTAGCGCGTGCTGGCCTGGAGGAGAGAGGGCAGATATTGTCTAGAGAAGAAGATAAAGTGGAGCATAAAGTATCCGTTGCGGTATTCACATCCAGAGATGAGAATTATGAGGGTGAGGGAAGAGAAGATGACACAGCAGAGGAAAGATGGGAGGGAGAAAGTGAGCGCAGGTTTCGTCTGAAAGCACAAGTAGTGAGTTGTAGATTGAAAGTAATGCGGAAATTATTTGAAACGTGCAGATATAAAGATAAAAGATATAACATATTTTGATGGGAACAAAATGTTCTTAAAACTTTCTTGTCAATAAAGCCCCTCTGAACTGAGAAAAAAACTAATAGAGAGATGCAAGAAATATGAATAGAAATACCATGATATTGACATGACTTTCCTGACCTTTAATATTTAAAGGCCAGATTGTGAAGAATGCAGCAGCACTACCTGCCAATTGGATGTTCTCCCCTCTTTTCTCAATTGTTTCTCTATCCCTCTATTCAATTCTTCCACTTCACTGAAATAGTAAATGGAGAACATAATCACTGCTGGGTTAACAGAAATGATGTTAACGCTTAAAAAGGATACAATGGACAAATACATTTTCTACTCTTACCTGTGATGAAAATCCGGACCAGAGAAGAAGGATCATGCAGAGACAAATCCTGCAGCCCACCAGGCCATGATGCGCTATCAGAAGAAAATGGTTAATTAAAATATACACAGGTCTGTACATAAGCAGCATACATTAGGGTTTGAAAGTGAAAACTGAGTGCTTACCCTTGCAAACAGACAGATGCTTCATGAAGTCCGGTTTACATAACAGCATTGAGTTACAGTAGAAACGCTGCTTTGCTCTGCAATCTAATCCACATCTGTGAATGGTATACCCTAAAATATACATACAATAAACTGTAGTATTATTATGATGATCATCAGTGTAAATTATGAGAACCCAAAATCTGAATAAAGAATCTGGTTAACAAAAAAAAAAGAAAAAAAAGAAAGAATTTTTTTGGATTCATTGCTCAAATTGAATTAATCATAACATCAAGGCTACTTTTCATGCTTATTATACATATTACATACATAACTCAATTTGCATTTCCCAAAAGTATGTTTGCAAACAACAAATAATGTTAATATACAGTACCAGTCAAAAGTTTGGAAACATTACTATTTTTAATGTTTTTGAAAGAAGTCTCTTATGCTCATCAAGCCTGCAGTAAAAAAACAAAAACAAAAACAGTAATATTATGAAATATTATTACAATTTAAAATAATGGTTCTCTTTTTTAATATACTTTAAAATGTAATTTATTTTTGTGATGCAAAGCTGAATTTTCATCAGCAAGTACTCCAGTCTTTGGTGTCTTATGATCCTTCAGAAATCATTCTAATATGCTGATTTATGATCAATGTTGGAAACAGTTGTGCTGCTTAATATTTTTTTTATAACCTGAGATAATTTTTTCAGGATTATTTGATGAATAAAAAGTTAAAAAGAACTGTATTTATTTAGAATAGAAATCTTTTGTAACAATATACACTACTGTTCAAAAGTTTGGGAACAATAACTTTTTTTTTTTTTTAAAGAAATTAGTACTTTAATTCAACAAGGATGCGTTAAATTGATAAAAGGTGATGGTAACGATTTATATTGTTAGAAATGTTTTTATTTTGAATAAATGCTGTTTTTATGAATAAATGCTGTTAACGTTTTACTCAATGAATCCTGTAAAAAGTATTCCAAAAAAATATATTAAACAGCACAACTGTTTCCATCATTGATAATAACTGAGTATCAAATCATCATATTAGAATGATTTCTGAAGGATCATAAGACACCAAAGACTGGAGTACTTGCTGATGAAAATTCAGCTTTGCATCACAAAAATAAATTACATTTTAAAATATATTAAAAAAGAGAACCATTATTTTAAATTGTAATAATATTTCATAATATTACTTTTTTTTTTCTTCTTTTTTTTTAACTGCAGGCTTGATGAGCATAAGAGACTTCTTTCAAAAACATTAAAAATAGTAATGTTTCCAAACTTTTGACTGGTACTGTACATTTCATAAAAATAAATAGATAAATTACGCCTAAGCCTAGTCCTTGACCAACTTTATCTTTTTTTTGATACTTTTGATTTTTCCATTGAGAACTTAAATCCCCATTTTATTCCCCAATTTTCAACTTGATCAATTCCTTCCTGCATCTTCTTTAAAATACTCAACATTTCTACCTTTCTTCCATAAAGCAGCATCATCTGCGAATAAAGACCTCCCTATATCCCCTGGAAGATTTAAATAAATATCATTAATCATAATGAATAAAGCTGGACTAATCACACTCCCTGTGGTGTCCCATTTTCTACAGCATATTGCTTTGATCAATCTAACCCAATTTTCTAAATTCAATATTATAAATATAAATATAATATTTTCAATATTATAAATATAAATATCATATAAAAAACATTTTTTTTCTTCAATATATACATGCATGTGTGTGTATTTATATATACAAAAATAATTATACACAGTGCACACACATATATAAACACAAACTTTTATTTTGGATGGGATTAAAGGCGATTAATCGTTTCACAGCTCTAGTGCTAATTAATGCTATTAACATGCTAATCATGCTAGCAATGTGTTAATCCTTTAGCAACAGGCTAAAACATTCTAGTACAATTATTTTACTTTTTCTGAGTAAAAACTTCAAGATTTTCAAAGTTGTTTTAAATTTTCAGACCTTGCTTTGTCATCAAACTTTACTCATTAAAAACACTCAAATAGAACTTTTAGAATATATCATATTATTATCATATTATTTAATGTTTTTGTGGACAGTGGAAGTTAATACCAAGTTATCACAGTTTCACTGAAGTAACAAAGTAACAATAAAGTACAAAAAAAAATGTATTGACTATTTTGGCAGCAACTCTGATTACCATGGTACATTTTCACAGAGGAAGATCAGAGCTTGTGATTCTGGAGCATCTCTGCGATACTCACACGGAGGACACGGCGTGGCTCTCCCAGTGAAACACTTTATACACAGACTCTGCACACACACACGCCTGGGTCAAAACGTCGTCTATCCCTTTCAGCCTGTAACACACACACACACACACACACACACACACACAACCCTTCATCTCTCAGTCTCAGTGCTGATGTCATGACTCAAACGCCACAGTCCCGCTCACTCACATGCCCTTGACCTCCAGCATCGCCTCCTGTTTGCTCATGTGGACCGTCTGCAGGTCTCGCCGCTGGACCGCATGGTGTTTCTTCTTCTGAACCGCCATCTCGCTGGTCGCGCCCTGGCAACGGTTGCCGAGGTATCCCAGCAGAGCCGGAGCCGAGGCCGCCAGCAGCAGCAGAGAGACCCACGCGCCTGCAGACAGAGGGAACATCGCCTTCATCATCTCTTTATTCTGCATCTCTCATGAGGATTCTGAGTTTATATAACAAGCGCTAATCTGTATAATTGACTGTTAAAGCTCTTCTAGTTTCATGTTACACTTCCCACTCTACGCTTTTTCTTCTCACCTAATACAATCATTTAAAGTTAAATAAATATTTAATGTGCATTTATTTATAGTTTTGGAAAGCAGACGTGTAATAAGCTTGATGACATGCAGTCATATGGATATTATCACAAAACACATTTTCAGCTTTCTGTCCTGATCACTGCATTATATTTAGTTTTTTATGTTTATATTAATGCACTGAAATGTTATGTAATAAATCTACTGTACATGCAGGAGAAGTTTAGCAACTAAAGATCATCTTTACCCTGGAATGCCTGACATTAAATATTTCAGATTTAGACAGAATATAAAAAAAGTAGTTTTTTCGTTGATTATCATATTTGACACATCAGGCTTTTATGGCTCATATAGTCGGATATAGAGAGAATATGTAGAGGGAAACACCTCAGTTTTATTCACAGGCCCAAACTGAGCAAAAATATGAAATTTGGGGCAGTTGCTGATATTTATATTGGCAAAAAGTAAGAAGAATTTCTGATGGCTTGTAATGTAAATCAATCTTTATAACAGTATAACAGACTACCTACATAAAATGCATATAATATCAGTCGTCACTCTACATCTGATGATATCAAATGATAGTTTTATGATCAAAGCTCTGTAGTTTTAAAACATATAATGTAATGCAATTCAATGATATTTGAGGGATGAACTAATAAAGCTTCCTCAAAAGCCTGATGATCATATTTGATACATTTGAACATGACTTTTCAAAAAATATATATATTTATGGATAATCTAGTAAACCTGAGTCACTTCAGTCCAGAAAATGATCATCTTGAAATATTACTAACAAACTAAAAGCTATTCTCACATTTACTTTATGAAACCAATTTTATATTTCACAGCAAAAAGACCCAAGAACCACAACTTGAAGGCTTGAATTACATTGAACAATTATATTAAAGGCCTTTTACTTGCTAGAAGAATATAAAGTATCCATCAGACGACAGAAGGCATGTAGTAGTTTGAGTGCAACATCATGTCATCATGCTGATCATTTAAAGCCCTTAGAAATGTGTGTATCAAGTATAATACAGTCGGCTTTATAGGGTTAACCACACTTATTATGCCATAACTGTTCCTGTGTGAGAATATTTGTGCACATTTGCGGCGTCTACTGGTGTCTCACCTTCACTCAGCGTGAGGAAGAGGATGTTGAGCAGAACGCAGCTCGACAGGGAGCACAGCGGCATCCTCCACCTAAAACACAGAGCATCAGAGCTGAACACTGGGACACACAGCAGCATCAGAGCTGAACACTGGGACACACAGCAGCATCAGAGCTGAACACTGGGACACACAGCAGCAAAAACAACTCAGAGATGCGTTTCACAACTGGATGGAACAAACACAAAAGCCTTCTGATGAGAGTCACATGATACAGTCTCCTGAAGTACAGAAGCAGGGCGAGATGTGCAGGTGTCAGTGTGATTTGTAAGGGCCGTGTCTCACCCGAGCAGGAACCGCTGCACCTCCAGCGTGTCTGTGACGGGCTCCAGGAAGATGGCCATCCGCTTGAAGCAGATCACCATGTTCAGCAGGTCAAAGGTCAGCGCTTTGGGGCTGCCCAGCTCAGAGGCGCTGTCTATGGAGGACGAGTCCTTGACGGGACACTGGGTGAGTTTGGCCCGATCGCTGCCCGTCTGCGGGAGCTCATGAGGAGAGGAGGCTGTGCACTGCATGCTGGGAGATCAGAGAACATCAACACTGTGTTTATCTCTTCACACACGTGACAGTCAAGAGACTCACATCTGTGGATGAAATTAAAACTGATGCCTGCCAAGAAAGCCGAATTAAAAGCTTAATCAGATCAGCAATGTCAAATCCAGTAGACTTATATATTACTGCGAAGCTGCTTTGAAACTTTGTAATATATAAAGAGTTAAATAAATAAAGGTGAGCAGATTTGACTGGATCATAACCAGAAAAAAACACTGATGCTTTAAACACATGAAGAGAAAAGTCATTTTAAAAGTTTTAAATGTTCAACTGATTTTAACACACCTGACGACCATGTTTAAAACAATAACACATAAACTTCTTAGATGAGTAATAAAAGGTGATTATTATTATTACAAGATTAGATGGCTCCTCGATGTCCCCAGATCCAGGTTAAAAACAAAGGTGACCGATTTGCAGTGGCTGCTCCAAACCTCAGGAATAGTCTATTCATGTAAGAAAAGCTCGGACCATTGAAACATTCAAGTCTTTGCTTTAGACCCATTACTATGCATTGGCTTTCAATTCAAGTTCAGCTTTGATATCTTGACCTTTTTCTACTGTTGGTTATTTTGTATTGTATATTGTGTATTGTTTGTGTATATTTTCTCTTTGATTTTGGATCTTGTTAAGCACTTTGGTCAAGTATGGTTGTTTTTAAACGTGCTAGTATATAAATAAAATTGAACTGAACTGAATTGAATTAATAAAGACGTCATATAAACATCAACAAGAAGAAAACAGACAATGACATACCTTTAAATCCTTCAAACAGTGTCTTCTGCCCGCAACAGAGTCATTAAACAGTCTTTAATATAAAAAAAAGATGGAAATATTAGATTATAATAAAAATATTAGATCAAAAACGCTTTATTACCGCCTGTCCTCCGACTCCTGCTGCTTCCGCAATCCGCAGACAGAAGTGTAGATGTCAGAGTGCGATGATTGAGTGTCAGGAAGAAGAGAAGATCACCGATCACATCGATGGGATATTCTTCTTTGAGATTTTATTGGCGGTTGACAAACAACAAACTGGTGTATTACCGCCACTGACTGGTATGGAGTGTGGATCAAAATTAAATTTGTATATCCTCTCCCACAAATTAGTTATTGAAAAATAAAACTATAACATTAATTTCCAGATTCATTTTGTAAAACATCTCCTAATATAAATTGCATTTTTACATTAGAATCCTTCTTTCAGGCTCGCATTTGAGATTGTTCGCTGAGATTGTGTAGGATATATTTGAGAATATGTGTGATTAAAGCTCTTTCCCGCCATTTGTTTAATCACAATTCAATTGTAAATTTACAAACATCTACAATTCTGAGAAGCCATTCTGTTCCAAGAGCAAATGTCGCTTACTTTAGTGTATAAGATATGCTAGAATTAGCCTAATTTGCATATTAAAATGTTGTGTTTGTGCTGAAAGTTATAACTGATTTAGTTTAAATATTGATGGTGTAGCACTAGCTGTTTCTGAAGAGATAAATATAGGCTCACTCATAGTGATCATGTGATGACAGACATTTGCACCTTAATCATAATAATTTGACTTTCAAACACACCAACATAAAGACAGAGCAATAATAATGTGACAATGGCAAATATCCTCTTCAGATGAGCTTCAATCAAATCTCAGGAAGACTTTTGACAAAGACATTAAAATCATCATCATCATTAAACCCTGTAAATAATCCAGTTCCCCGAAACACAGATGAAACTCAGCTCTGAAGTTCATTACTGTTACTGTGATTGTGTTGAGCTGCTCACTTCACTGAGATGGATGATAAAAAACACCAATTCACAAATACATAAATGAGAGGAAGAATTTATTAGATATTATACAAAAAATCATGTACATTTATATACAGTAAATCCAGTAAAGGTCACGTGACTTCAGTGTTGATGATGATGTCTCTATAGTGGCTCCATATTCACCATTCATCATCATCATCATCATCATCATCATCATCATCATCATCATCATATCTGTCAGTAAATAAAACACAGACAGTAACACATGCATTACTGACACATCTGATCAGAGGATTGACTAGTTCAAGTGACATTATTATATTATATGATATGAATCAATACTTACCGCACCACTGTCTCCAGTTTATAATGTGGATTATCTGTTAGAGCAGAGAGACTCTTCACACTTGCATCTCCTAGATTATTCCATGTCAGATCCAGTTCTCTGAGGTGTGAGTTTGATCTCAGAGCTGAAGTCAGAGCAGCACAACCTTCATCTGTGATCTTACACCTCCTCAACCTGTAGAACAACGACACACACTTTAATCTCTCAGTTCACATAAACTAATAAACCCTCCTCAAATTTCATCATCAAGATCATATTTGATACATTTGAACATGAATTTTCACAAAAGATGTATGGATAATCAAGTAAACCGAAGTTGCTTCAGTGCAGAAAATGATCATCTTGAAATATTACTAACATTATAAAGGTTATTCTTATGTTTACTTAAAAATCCATAAAGATTTCACAGTAAAAAGTCACATGACCCACGAGCTGAAGGGACACGTTTTAAAATTATACTTGCCTTTTACTTGCTAAAAAAACTATAAACCATCAACCAGACAACAGAAGGCAAGTAGTAGATTGTGTGCAACAGGTTTTTGATCATGTTGATAATTTAGATCAAATATGATACAGTAGGAATTAAAGGGTTAAAATAACATTATTCTAGTCTCAGTTAAGATTAATGTATGATCTTACTTCAGTTTCTCCAGTTTACAGTGAGGATCCTTCAGTCCATCAGAGAGCAGCGTCAGACCTTTATCTCCTATTTCATTCCCATTCAGATCCAGTTCTCTGAGGTGTGAGTTTGATCTCAGAGCTGAAGCCAGAGCAGCACAACCTTCATCTGTGATCTTACACCCAATCAACCTGTAGAACAACGACACACACTTTAATCTCTCAGTTCAGCAGACAGCAGGAACTACACAACCACAGAGAGACTGAGATATTAAATACTAAGGGCCAGATTTACTAAACAGGGCAAATTATCCTGAGAGCGCAATCCCATAAAAGCGCAGATGGGAGTGGAAAGTTCTGAGTTTGATCGACTGACGAAGCGGAAGTTAAAGAACAGAGACTCAGCCGGATCATTTCCATAAAGACCAACACAATGTACAAGTTAGGATATGGTTTCAGACCTGCTGTTTTTGGGTGGATTAAACATTGTGAATATTACATGTAATGCTATTTTTGTCTTCATTTATAAATATTTTATATGTATTAATATATAGCCATACATGGTCAGTGCATATATTGCAGTTTATTAAAATATAAGCACTAGTTTGCCATATATGGAAATGTATTATGTAATATATTGCATTATATTTTGCAGTATTTTCCCATTTATTTTTGTTCTGTAAGGGTATTTACACTGCAAAAATATATATAATCCCCAGGACCAGAGTTGAGAACCACTGACATAAAATGCATATAAATATCAGTCGTCACTTTATATTATATTATATTAACCTTCCTCAAAAGCCTGATGATCATATTTCAGGGTTTCTGCAGGTTTCAGTAAGTAAAATTTAAGACCTTTTTAAAACATTTTAAGACCATAAAGATTGACATTTAAGACCTACATGACGCATTATCCACGTTAGATAGATAGTTACCTCGGGATCATTAGAGTATCTATCTATCTATCTATCTATCTTTCTATCTATCTAGGATTATCTGATGTGTGTGTGAGAGTGAGAGAGAGAGGTAGATTTTTTTATAGAAAATTGTACTTTTGCATATTATACTGTAAAAACACAATTATTGTTGATTTTAGTTGATCATAGTTGATCATAACTAGAGAGGAAATGATGAGATGATTAAAGTGACCAAAATTATCAAGGTTATCACAGAATCCTGTTCAAAAAGTACTAATACTACAGAATGAAGTCAATTCAACAAGTTTTATGTCGAAAAACAGCAAATAACAAATTGATTAGCATCAATATGCACTTTTTGTTTACGTAAACATTAAAATACCATTAAAAATGATGGCCAGATTTTAAAAGAGTGTCTTGCAACATGTTATCTACTAACACGTACAAGTTCAAATAAAGTTTTGACAAAAAAGGTTTTATACAAAGATAAACCTCCTATTTCAGCCTTTAAATAATTTTCTATAAAAAGAATGAGTCAAAAAAGATAAATTACTGACATTTACACATTAGCTTATATTTATTAGTAGTGTTTGGGTGCACCCCCATCCTTCATGTTGACTGAGCTTTTAATGTTGTTATGGAAAGGGGTGATTGGTTGGTTCCTGTCACATGACCTGCAGTGCGTTTGCTGCATTCTGAAAAGTTTAGATTTTTTTCATCTCGTTGCGCCTGGTAAAAAAATGTGCGTGTCGCTTCAATTATGAGCGCCCTTGCCGCGCGCCTACATTTGAACAAACTTGAGCGCGCAAAAAACGCGATATGTGAACGGCCTCTGGCGAGCTAGCTCATATCAAGCCATGAGCTACTGGTAGCACGCGAGCGACGTGTTGGAGACCCCTGCTCTGGGGCTCCGCTTTGTAGGCTACAACTCCATACTTTTTTGCTACTTTGTAATAACTTTCTGTGGCCAGCGTTTCTGGAAATGAACGAGGGTAAACACTTTTTTAGACCTGACTAAATTAAATTTAAGACCTAGGATGAAAATCTGGCAGTTTTTAAGACTTTTTAAGGCCTTAAATTTACAGTTCAGAATTTTAGATTTAAGACTTTTTAAGACCCTGTGGAAACCCTGATATTTGATACATTTGAACATGATTTTTCACAAAAGATGTATGGATAATCAAGTAAACCTAAGTTGCTTCAGTGCAGAAAATGGTCATCTTGAAATATTACTAACATTATAAAGGTTATTCTTATGTTTACTTAAAAATCCATAAAGATTTCACAGTAAAAGTCACATGACCCACGAGCTGAAGGGACACGTTTTAAAATGATACTTGCCTTTTACTTGCTAAAAAAACTATAAGCCATCAACCAGACAACAGAAGGCAAGTAGTAGATTGTGTGCAACAGGTTTTTGATCATGTTGACAATTTAGATCAAATATGATACAGTAGGAATTAAAGGGTTAAAATAACATTATTCTAGTCTCAGTTAAAGGTGCTATAAGCGATGCCGGGAGATGTAACTTCTTGTTGACGTTCGAATTGTTGTCAAACAAAACGGAGGCTAGCTCGACCCTCCCTCCTCCTCATCCCGTCTCCTCCCTCCTCCCCTCCCTTCCGGCATAAAGGAAAGTCAAAGTAGTCACTACTAACAAAGTTAAGTTTTACTGATACTTCATTCAATGTGTAATGTCGCCAAATTAGATAAATGCGTTTATATATTGCAGAACAGAATGCAGAAAAAGAGAAACATTATCTTAAAATCGTTTCGACACCTGAGGTTATAACTATAGCTCCCATACAAGGACGCAATAATAGCAAAACGTTAGCTTCGTGTTTCCCAGTGAGCATAAACAACGGCAGCGTCATAAACAAATTTTGTCAAAGTTGTCAATAGCCTATAAATGAACATTCAAATTCATAACAAACCGTGGGTGAAAACAATCATTCACACAAATTGTCGCCCTACTGTGAATTTGCTTGATCATTTATAATAGAGATTGATCGCTAGCTGCTAGAAACATACATGTTGTATTCACCAAAGTTAACGCTGACTGCATAGTTCTAGCTAATTACATCCTTGTGTTGGTTTGGCGAACATGAACGTCAATTTAGAAAGAAAAATGGATTTACCTGTCCAGCAAAAACAGAGCAACTGAATGTCGGATTGGAAGCCCTTCTGCTGGCGGAGTTCTCGAAGGTTTTTTCGATGTAAATTCGGTATTTTGCGCGTTCCTTATCCTTGTCCCCCTTCTTTGCAATTTGTTCATCGGAACGTCGTCTCTTTGGTCGTGTGTCGGCCATAATTCAAACTTCCCTCTTCATGATTCTCTCGCCTCCACACGCTCCACACCCCCTTCATGTGCACGCGCACTAACCCCACCCTCAAATCATTCTTGTCAGTTATTGGCTGGAACAGTTTGTTGTGTTTCGTGGTGCGGGTGAGCCCAGTTTGTTTTTGTTGCCGTTTGTGGAGCCTGGGCTGTCTACAGAGACCGCGTTTTTTTTACAGTGTGTTCAGGGGACAGGCAGCTAGCGGATAGTGAGGAGATGTTTGCTGTATGTGACAAAAAATGTTTTGGCCTAAAAAACGCGTGACATCACTTAGAGCACCTTTAAGATTAATGTATGATCTTACCACAGTTTCTCCAGTTTACAGTGAGGATCCTTCAGTCCATCAGAGAGCAGCGTCAGACCTTTATCTCCTATTATATTCCCAGTCAGATCCAGTTCTCTGAGGTGTGTGTTTGATCTCAGAGCTGAAGTCAGAGCAGCACAACCTTCATCTGTGATCTTACACCAACTCAACCTGTAGAACAACGACACACACTTTAATCTCTCAGTTCAGCAGGAACTACACAACCACAGAGAGACTGAGATATTAAATACTAAGGGCCAGATTTACTAAACAGGGCAAATTATCGTGAGAGCGCAATCCCATAAAAGCGCAGATGGGAGTGGAAAGTTCTGAGTTTGATCGACTGACGAAGCGGAAGTTAAAGAACAGAGACTCAGCCGGATCATTTCCATAAAGACCAACACAATCTACCAGTTAGCGTCTGGTTTCAGACCTGCTGTTTTTGGGCGGTAAATAATGGCTCAAACACCAGCGGCCTGATGCAGAAACGCTGCACACGCACAAAAAAGCATTGAAATGTGTGTACGCAATTTCCCATGCACACATCGGGATTTATAAAAAATAAACTAGTGTAAATATGTGCGCACCGTACGGACACTCTAGGCCGTGCGTACACACTCTTTTACTGGAGTGAGTGAAGTCATGAAGTGAACAGAATGATTGAAACTGTTTTACATCTGATAAACTCATTTAGGCTAAACAGGGTTGCTGCACACTTTTTAAAGTCAAATTTAAGGCTTTTTAAGACCTCAAGAAATCAAAATTAATACCTTACATTAGGGGTGTGACAAAAATATATCTTGATATTTTCAAAGTTTTGTTGATAATAATTATATGATATTTGACTGATTGTGTTTTTGTACTGGTACCATGGCTGGTTTAGGCCTGTTGTTGACAGCAGACTCACGAAGATATTCATATTATTCATATTCTATGCAGTGGTCAGTTCACAGCAGTGACAGAAATGAACATTTTTATTAAGGGTTAATATTTGCCACCTTAAATTGATTTCCAGGGGTATTTTCACTTATATATGGACATGTTTTCTAAACTTATTTAGAGATATGCATCACCTTTTATGTCAAATTCTAACATTCAAATTCAATTCTATTAGAATAATAACTCAGTGCCACTGTTACCAGTCAAATCAAATCATTAAATCAAAATCCATCTTTGCAGTGCAGAGGAGACACAGAAGCGGCATTAATATATTTACACTCCATTTACAATTGCATAAATAAAGCTATGAGATCATTTTTTATTCAATATTTAAATATGAAATTATTTCTAATTTTAATGTTGTAATTTAAGGGAAGCTACTTTAAACATGAAACTAAAACAGCCAGTAGGTGGCGGCAAGTCACTGTCTTCAGTGAGTTTAGGGAGTAATTCATTCAACCGATTTGTTCAAACGGCTGATTCATTCAGGAAAAGCAAGTGATTGTTCATTGAATCCTTAAAATGATTAGTTGAAAACACGGATTTCGTTCAAAAAAATCATCACTGTCTTGTTGCATTGAGACTCTGCTACGGTTTCATTTTGAAATTCTCGTCGGCGAAATAAAGGGAAAACAAACAATATTGACAATATTGTTTCTAAAAATGTTAACTTAATTCAACTGTTGTATAAAATAAATATCACATTTGCAATTGTGCACAGGAAAACAGCACTCTTGCTTACATTTATTCATTTAGCTGACGCTTTTATCCAAAGCGACTTACAATTGCTATATATGTCAGAGGTCGCACGCCTCTGGAGCAACTAGGGGTTAAGTGTCTTGCTCAGGGACACATTGGTATCTCACAGTGGATTCGAACCCGGGTCTCTCACACCAAAGGCATGTGTCCATTGCGCCACACCACCCTTGCTCATGTGATATTCTAATATATGACATAATATGATATAAATATAAGACAAAAACTCATTTGTGGACATACGCTACTATAACCGCACTGACACATCACGCAGTGAAAGCAAAGCATGAGAGATAAATGTGATGTCAGCTCGCAGTGCCTCATACATAGTTAAAACAACGATTACAATATCATCATAGACGATACATATCACACACTCCTAAGCACATAAAGAATGAACTTACAATTGGACTGACATTTACTAACTTTCTTCTCCTCTCCTCTCACGTGAACAAGCACATCCACAAAGATAGAATAAAAAATAATTTGTGCGCTAATTAGATACGTCTAAGTGTCATAAGTAAAAATAAGACTTTTTAAGATTTTTTATGGCCTTAAATTTTAAAAATCTAATTTAAGACTTTAAGGATCCGCGGGAAACCTGTTAAATATGCCACTCTCATTAATGGAGTTAAGCACTGAAATTTAATGAAACCATTGTCCAGAAGTTACAACATCTTTTATTAATTTAAATAGAAATATTTGTAGTGAATGCGCTGCTTTTGAACACTTTTCCTGTGGCATGCTGTGTTTTAATGTTTTAGCCAGCGAGGATTGCTTGGCACATGATAATTCTGCTTTATACAGGGTTCCTGCAGGTTATGGAAGGCATTTTCTGCCAAATTTAAATAAATTAATTAAATGATTAAAATGAAAATTAAAACCAGATTAACGATTTCATTACAGAAAACTGTACGCAAAATATGTGACAAAATTGAAAATGAAATTAAATGATTTCATTTTCACGGTCACAGTGCATCATCCCTGAAAACTAAAATGCAATTGGTGATTTCACATTTCATTTTCACTGCAGTCTCGAGGCAAGACTGCCAATATTAAAATGAAAAGCCAAACGTGAAAAAGAAACTACAAATACAGTTTTTACAAAGCTCTTTATTAATGCTCACGCAATAATAGTGACACAATTCAAATTCAAAAATTGTAGTTTGCATAATATACTCTAAAAACACATAATTATAGCTGATTTTAGTTGATCATAACTAGAGATGAAATGGCATGAACATTTATTTTCACGATTATTATGAAATCAATTTACCGAGTTTGTCGAAACCCCGCAAATAACAAATAAAATTATCAATATGCAAGTTTTGTTTACATAAACATCAAAATACTATTAAAAATGATGGCCAGATTTTAAAGGAGTGTCTTGCAACATGTTATCTACTAATATGTACAAGTTCAAATAAGGTTTTTACAAAAATGGTTTTATAAAAAGATAAACCTCACATATTTCAGCCTTTAAATATTTTTTTATAAAAAGAATGAGTCAAAAAAGATGAATTACTGACATTTACAATGCACATCCGCTTATCTAATATTATTAATAACATTTGGTCTGATTTTCCTGTGGCGTCTGTCGTTGCTAAGCAACCATACAACGCACTCTCCACAGCAACAAGGAAGATGTTGTCCATCTGGCTGCGGGTGGAAAAAAATTGCGCGCTGCTTCAATTGAGAATGAGGAGATGTCGTCACGCCACAGCGCCCCCGCCCTCAGAGACCGCGTCATCCTCCCCTTTCCGCCATTTTGGGAGGATACCCGCCAGCACCGTTCATTGTTTGTATTGGTAGTAGAGGAGGTTGTCGCACTATTTTAGAATGCCTGGAAAACACTGCTGTGTAAAAAACTGCTCCAGTGTCTCACACGATCGTCATGGAAAACGTAGGAACCATGTGTTACAGTTTTTTCATATTTTAAAATTTAAAAGTAAAAAAAAAAAAAAAAATTTTGTTTGGCATTGGTAGTTAGTTTCTCCCTGTAAGGACCCTTCTCTTTTGCCGCATTCTTCTCCATTTCTTCTTAATTTTCTCGTAATTTCTATTATAATTCCTCGAGCCGTCTTTCCTGCTCCGTCTCTGTATTGCTCTTGCACTGTTGCCCCTGGCAACCGATAGCGTATCCTCCCAAAATGGTGGACGGGCTCAATTCGTCACGTGACAGCAAGCTACCTATGAGTATGTCCTCATTCTCAATAGCGCTTGCCGCGTGCCCACATTTTAATAAACTTGAGCACGCAAAAAGACGCGGTATGTGAACTGCCTGTTGGCGAGCGACCTCATATCAAGCCCCGGGCTGGTAGCACGCGAGCGAGCTCCGCTTTGTAGGCTAACTTGTGTTGTGTTGAAGGCATCACGTGTGCTGCGTTGCATTCTCAATTATTGGTTCCGCCACTCTTTATATATACTACGTTATTTAATCAAAATAATCGTGGTTGACAAATGAAACTTTTGAGGAAAAATACAATACGGAGAAGTTACATACAGCACAATTTTTAAGACCCAGACATCAAAATTCAAGACTTTTTAAAGACTTTTTAAGGTATTATTTCCACATTAATAAATTCAATGCTTTTAAGGCTTTTTAAGACCCCGCGGGAACCCTGATAATGACAGGCAATGAAGGACCCGCTCTGTGATTGAACGGTCCATTGGCCGGGTTGAATAAGTGCGCTGACTCAGTGCTGTACGATCTGCTGCACGCAGGAGCTGTTGGTGTCGAGCACAGACAGAGAGGAGCCCAATCATCACCACTGTCATGCTCTTCACACTATTATGAAAATACTATTGTGTTTGAAGGACAGAAATGAAAGAAAATGGTAAGATATGCACGTTTTACATTTAAAATGTTTTGTCAGTGACGCTGAGTCAGACAATTATTTACACTGCAAAAAATATATATAATCCCCAGGACCAGAATTGAGAACCACTGACATAAAATGCATATAAATATCAGTCGTCACTCTATATCTGCCAATAACATGTCTTAGTAAGATGATATTTAAATGCTTAGTTTTATTATCAAAGCTCAGTAATTTTAAAACATTTAATGTAATGCAATACAATGATGATTGAGAGATAAACTACTAAACCTTCTTCAAAAGCCTGATGATCATATTTGATACATTTGAACATGATTTTTCACAAAAGATGTATGAATGATCTACAGTGCCGCTGCTAGCCATTTTGGTGCCCTAAGCATAATTCCTTTATGATGCCCCCCACCCCGACCCCGAGAAAAAAAACTTTGTTTTTGCCAGTTTAACTTTGTATTACCAAACATATAACTCAATACCAATAACACAATAGCAGCATCACAGTATAAAACTTAAGAACACTAAAAAGAGAAAGTAAAATCTTCACAGCTTTGCTGACTTTGTAAACATATGTAGAATAGCCAACACACACTACATATTTGAAAGTGCAAACTTTTCTTCAGTAAACAGAATAGCAAAATAAAAAAATTATCAAAATAATCCAGACATGTTTTTCCCAAATTCAATGTCACTTTGAATAAATTACATTTATTAGACAAAATATTCAAACAAAGAATCTCATACCGGAAAAAATTATAAACATTTAAAACTGAAAGCATGGCAGCCAAGGAGTTCCCCCTCTTTATTCCTTATTTATCAACTATTTGATAAATATAATATAATATAAAAGCATAATAAAATGAGGTGCAATAATGCACACAATTAAACAGTATTGTTTGCTTTATATCATTCATAATGACATTTTATATTTTTTATACATTTAACAGGAATTGTTAGCCTACCATGTGCACTGCACTGACTGCTAACGTTAACTGTTACTGAGAAAGTATTAACCACTGTCACGTCAAAATAAACCATAAACTACTGCTCAATATCTAAAGAAAGATAGTAAAGAAAGTAACAGCTAGCTGGCGTCAGTTATTTGTAAAATAGGTAATGTTTAACAGTAAAATCTCAATTTAGCTTGCACCGAAGTTATAAGTTATAATAACATAGTTTGCTAACATTAACGTCAGCAAGTTCGAGGCGCATTACGATTAGCAGCAGCACAATTTAAGAATGATTAAACATGGACTTACCTGCAAGTGATGCACTGGCATCATCTCGCAGTTTCTTGTTATTTCTTTTCTCAGATCCTAACTCCTGCTGTCTTTTAGGGGCCATTTCCAAAAAAGTTGCCTACTGTCTGTCTGTCAGTCAAACTTCGTCCGCGCGAATGCGTCCTTCGCAAAGGCGCCCGCGCGACACAACCGGCACGGACCATCCAACGCGGGGAGGTGGTACTTTCTATACTAGAACAATTAAATTACCCCTTTTCCCCTTTTTTGTTACATATACATGGCTAAAATGTTCCTAATAATATTTCTATAGGCTAATGAAATAATATCGGAATTATAATTTTTTTTTTTCATTAGGCTATTTTTGGTGCCCCCTCAGCACTTGGTGCCCTACGCACAGCGCGTGATGCGCGTGGTGGGAGCGGCGGCGCTGATGATCTAGTACACCTAAGTTGCTTCAGTGCAGAAAATGATCATCTTGAAATATTACTAACATTATAAAGGTTTTCTTATGTTCACTTAAAAATCCGTAAAGATTTCACAGCAAAAAGTCACATGATCCACGAGCTGAATGGACACGTTTTAAAATTATACTTGCCTTTTACTTGCTAAAAAACTATAAACCATCAACCAGACAACAGAAGGCAAGTAGTAGATTGTGTGCAACAGGTTTTTGATCATGTTGATAATTTAGATCAAATATAATACAGTAGGAATTAAAGGGTTAAAATAACATTATTCTAGTCTCAGTTAAGATTAATGTATGATCTTACCTCAGTTTCTCCAGTTTACAGTGAGGATCCTTCAGTCCATCAGAGAGCAGCGTCAGACCTTTATCTCCTATTATATTCACATGCAGATCCAGTTCTCTGAGGTGTGAGTTTGATCTCAGAGCTGAAGCCAGAGCAGCACAACCTTCAGCTGTGATCTTACACTGATACAACCTGTAGAACAACGACACACACTTTAATCTCTCAGTTCAGCAGGAACTACACAACCACAGAGAGACTGAGATATTAAATACTAAGGGCCAGATTTACTAAACAGGGCAAATTATCATGAGAGCGCAATCCCATAAAAGCGCCGATGGGAGTGGAAAGTTCTGAGTTTGATCGACTGACGAAGCGGAAGTTAAAGAACAGAGACTCAGCCGGATCATTTCCATAAAGACCAACACAATCTACCAGTTAGCGTCTGGTTTCAGACCGGCTGTTTTTGGGTGGATTAAACATTGTGAATATTACATGTAATGCTATTTTTGTCTTCATTTATAAATATTTTATATGTATTAATATATAGCCATACATGGTCAATGCATATATTGCAGTTTATTGAAAATATAAGCACTAGTTTGCCATATATGGAAATGTATTATGTAATATATTGCATTATATTTTGCAGTATTTTCCCATTTATTTTTGTTCTGTAAGGGTATTTACACTGCAAAAATATATATAATCCCCAGGACCACAGTTGAGAACCACTGACATAAAATGCATATAAATATCAGTCGTCACTTTATATTACATTATATTAACCTTCCTCAAAAGCCTGATGATCATATTTCAGGGTTTCTGCAGGTTTCAGTAAGTAAAATTTAAGACCTTTTTAAAACATTTTAAGACCATAAAGATTGACATTTAAGACCTACATGACGCATTATCCACGTTAGATAGATAGTTACCTCGGGATCATTAGAGTATCTATCTATCTATCTTTCTATCTATCTAGGATTATCTGATGTGTGTGTGAGAGTGAGAGAGAGAGGTAGATTTTTTTATAGAAAATTGTACTTTTGCATATTATACTGTAAAAACACAATTATTGTTGATTTTAGTTGATCATAGTTGATCATAACTAGAGAGGAAATGATGAGATGATTAAAGTGACCAAAATTATCAAGGTTATCACAGAATCCTGTTCAAAAAGTACTAATACTACAGAATGAAGTCAATTCAACAAGTTTTATGTCGAAAAACAGCAAATAACAAATTGATTAGCATCAATATGCACTTTTTGTTTACGTAAACATTAAAATACCATTAAAAATGATGGCCAGATTTTAAAAGAGTGTCTTGCAACATGTTATCTACTAACACGTACAAGTTCAAATAAAGTTTTGACAAAAAAGGTTTTATACAAAGATAAACCTCATATTTCAGCCTTTAAATAATTTTCTATAAAAAGAATGAGTCAAAAAAGATAAATTACTGACATTTACACATTAGCTTATATTTATTAGTAGTGTTTGGGTGCACCCCCATCCTTCATGTTGACTGAGCTTTTAATGTTGTTATGGAAAGGGGTGATTGGTTGGTTCCTGTCACATGACCTGCAGTGCGTTTGCTGCATTCTGAAAAGTTTAGATTTTTTTCATCTCGTTGCGCCTGGTAAAAAAATGTGCGCGTCGCTTCAATTATGAGCGCCCTTGCCGCGCGCCTACATTTGAACAAACTTGAGCGCGCAAAAGACGTGATATGTGAACGGCCTCTGGCGAGCTAGCTCATATCAAGCCATGAGCTACTGGTAGCACGCGAGCGACGTGTTGGAGACCCCTGCTCTGGGGCTCCGCTTTGTAGGCTACAACTCCATACTTTTTTGCTACTTTGTAATAACTTTCTGTGGCCAGCGTTTCTGGAAATGAACGAGGGTAAACACTTTTTTAGACCTGAGTAAATTAAATTTAAGACCTAGGATGAAAATCTGGCCGTTTTTAAGACTTTTTAAGGCCTTAACCCTCTGGGGTCTGAGCTGTTTTCTGGGCCCTGGAGGTGTTCTGACATGCTCTGACATTTGTGCTTATTTCTGTTACTTGTGACATTTTCATGGCTAAAGTCTAATTACACTGTATTCAGCACAAACTCTGCTACAATAATATATCAGCAGCATGTGTGTAAAAGTTTGTTGTTTTGAGATAATGACATTTATGCGTGGTTTGTGAAAATACAAAAAAAAATTCTCACTGAAATAAGGTCATGAAACCCATACTGATTGATTCTTCACAAGACTTTTGAAAATTGTATGACGTAGCCTAGAATATTTGCTCTAAAACTATGTGAAAATCACCCTGACTGCTCATTCAGATAAGACAATATATTGATTTAAAATTTTTACGATGTGTTTTGTGTGAAAAAGCTTTATGCGTGAGCTCATTAATATGTAAGCTTTTCACACCTGAGAAAGACAAAGACACTCCCTAATGGCCCTATTAGGAGCTATCAGGCCCTATCATTCTGAGCAACCTTACACAAAGAATGAGGAGATTTAAAAAAGAATGGCTTTTAGATTTTTTGGATTTATTTACAACACAACATAATCCAAAGATACACAACAAATGACAAAAAAGCACTCATTGAAAACAATGATCCAAAGACAGAGACCTTTGTGCCATTCCTAAAAACATTGTACATACCTTTCATTTCCAAGGTGTTTGATTTTCACTTTACCATGTTCATGTACAGAGACTCATGTGAATGTTGAAGTCAGCAGGACTCAGTGGCATCTGGGCCCTGAAAGAAAAAAAAAGTGAACATACTGATATCAAGAGAAAGGCCTGCACGATTTTGGGAATAAATTTTAGATTTTTCTGGTTAAAATTGCTTTTTAAAATTCACAGAATACACACACACACACACACACACACACACACATAAATGTTTCCAACAATATATAATATAATGAACACCAGGTTTGTTGTGCCTTGTAGGCATAGGCTATGCGCAGTGCTGCATAAAATAATAATAACAATAACCTATAGCAGCCTATAAATCTTCCAAAATATTTCAGTAACAACTTAACTAGAGAAAAATATATTGATTATCATGTTACTTCAAATGTTTCCATTCGTTATGATGATATGAAATGAGATAATAGTAAAAACATGAAGCCGTTTGGTGCTTTTCAAACGCGATCGCGATCCAAAATATGATACATTCAGACGCGATCACGCTCAAATATAAAACATTATGGTTACCATATACATATCTACATTTGAGCAGATATCCACAAACACAGTAACAGTAAACACGGGTCTAAATATTATAATATTCACCATATATCTAGCAACAGTTCAACTGCAATGTGAAATTTATGCAACAATAACAAACTAATATGTAAGAATTTCTTACCTTACATCTTTCTTGTCTTCAAATCGCGTTCTTCTTCTTCTGAGGTAGCCTAAATCCAATGTAAGCTCATGGCGCGTCTTTCAAACTCGACGAAAAGCAGAGACTTGTGAAGGTTTTTGGTGTTTTGTTTTTGAGGTAATGAGCGCGTTCGCGTTCCATGTGGAGATTTGCATGTGAATATCTTTTGCGCGAGTGGGCGTGGTCAAATTAAAAATAAGTAGGAAGCGTTTGAGAAGTTGGACATCTTGTTGGTTTTATACAAATTACTTAAATAGAGAATATTTGTTTTCAGTTTGAATCCGATCATTTAAAAGTACACACTTAAATGTTTATAAAGGTATATGACTCATAAATGTGTGACAAGTATTCGCTGAGTTTTGTTTCAGTTTATAGACGTGCTCAAGAAAAAAAAGTTCACCGCGACGGAGAGGCAGAACGCACACCCTGTTTATTTTCTTTATTTTACAAAAGCACAATGTTTTGATTTTATTGTAAGTGGACACATACAAAAGTAGAAATATCACAGATTCTTTTTTTATATTTCTTTTTTCTGTATGACCATAAATGACAGAGTAATTTAAGTTTATAGTGCTACAATGTGAAGAAAATCCAGCAAAACGCGCCGGCGCGTTTGCCGACCTCAGAGGGTTAAATTTACAGTTCAGAATTTTAGATTTAAGACTTTTTAAGACCCTGCGGAAACCTTGATATTTGATACATTTGAACATGATTTTTCACAAAAGATGTATGGATAATCAAGTAAACCTAACTTGCTTCAGTGCAGAAAATGGTCATCTTGAAATATTAATAACATTATAAAGGTTATTCTCATGTTTACTTAAAAAATCCATAAAGATTTCACAGCAAAAAGTCACATGACCCACGAGCTGAAGGGACACGTTTTAAAATTATACTTGCCTTTTACTTGCTAAATAAACTATAAACCATCAACCAGACAACAGAAGGCAAGTAGTAGATTGTATGCAACAGGTTTTTGATCATGTTGATAATTTAGATCAAATATGATACAGTAGGAATTAAAGGGTTAAAATAACATTATTCTAGTCTCAGTTAAGATTAATGTATGATCTTACCACAGTTTCTCCAGTTTACAGTGAGGATCCTTCAGTCCATCAGAGAGCAGCGTCAGACCTTTATCTCCTATTATATTCTCAGACAGATCCAGTTCTCTGAGGTGTGAGTTTGATCTCAGAGCTGAAGCCAGAGCAGCACAACCTTCATCTGTGATCTTACACCCAATCAACCTGTAGAAAAACGACACACACTTTAATCTTTAATTATCGTGAGAGCGCAATCCCATAAAAGCGCTGATGGGAGTGGAAAGTTCTGAGTTTGATCGAATGACGAAGCGGAAGTTAAAGAACAGAGACTCAGCCGGATCATTTCCATAAAGACCAACACAATCTACCAGTTAGCGTCTGGTTTCAGACCTGCTGTTTTTGGGCGGTAAATAATGGCTCAAACACCAGCGGCCTGATGCAGAAACGCTGCATACGCACAAAAAAGCATTGAAATGTGTGTACGCAATTTCCCATGCACACATCGGGATTTATAAAAAATAAACTAGTGTAAATATGTGCGCACCGTACGGACACTCTAGGCCGTGCGTACACACTCTTTTACTGGAGTGAGTGAAGTCATGAAGTGAACAGAATGATTGAAACTGTTTTACATCTGATAAACTCATTTAGGCTAAACAGGGTTGCTGCGCACTTTTTAAAGTCAAATTTAAGGCTTTTTAAGACCTCAAGAAATCAAAATTAATACCTTACATTAGGGGTGTGACAAAAATATATCTTGATATTTTCAAAGTTTTGTTGATAATAATTATATGATATTTGACTGATTGTGTTTTTGTACTGGTACCATGGCTGGTTTAGGCCTGTTGTTGACAGCAGATTCACGAAGATATTCATATTATTCATATTCTATGCAGTGGTCAGTTCACAGCAGTGACAGAAATGAACATTTTTATTAAGGGTTAATATTTGCCACCTTAAATTGATTTCCAGGGGCATTTTCACTTATATATGGACATGTTTTCTAAACTTATTTAGAGATATGCATCACCTTTTATGTCAAATTCTAACATTCAAATTCAATTCTATTAGAATAATAACACAGTGCCACTGTTACAGTCAAATCAAATCATTAAATCAAAATCCATCTTTGCAGTGCAGAGGAGACACAGAAGCGGCATTAATATATTTACACTCCATTTACAATTGCATAAATAAAGCTATGAGATTATTTTTTATTCAATATTTAAATATGAAATTATTTCTAATTTTAATGTTGTAATTTAAGGGAAGCTACTTTACATATGAAACTAAAACAGCCAGTAGGTGGCGGCAAGTCACTGTCTTCAGTGAGTTTAGGGAGTAATTCATTCAACCGATCTGTTCAAACGGCTGATTCATTCAGGAAAAGCAAGTGATTGTTCATTGAATCCTTAAAATGATTAGTTGAAAACACGGATTTCATTCAAAAAATCATCACTGTCTTGTTGCATTGAGATTCTGCTACGGTTTCATTTTGAAATTCTCGTCGGCGAAATAAAGGGAAAACAAACAATATTGACAATATTGTGTCTAAAAATGTTAACTTAATTTAACTGTTGTATAAAATAAATATCACATTTGCAATTGTGCACAGGAAAGCAGCACTCTTGCTCATGTGATATTCTAATATATGACATAATATGATATAAATATAAAATAAAAACTCATTTGTGGACATACGCTACTATAACCGCACTGACACATCACGCAGTGAAAGCAAAGCATGAGAGACAAATGTGATGTCAGCTCGCAGTGCCTCATACATAGTTAAAACAACGATTACAATATCATCATAGACGATACATATTGCACACTCCTAAGCACATAAAGAATGAACTTACAATTGAACTGACATTTACTAACTTTCTTCTCCCTCTCTCCTCTCGCGTGCAGGAGACAGACATAATGCTGCCGCGAATGACCCGAATTATCACGTGAACAAGCACATCCACAAAGATAGAATAAAAAATAATACGTGCGCTAATTAGATACGTCTAAGTGTCATCTAAAGTTTAAGACCTTTCATAAGTAAAAAATAAGACTTAAAGATTTTTTATGGCCTTAAATTTTAAAAATCAAATTTAAGACTTTAAGGATCCGCGGGAAACCTGTTAAATATGCCACTCTCATTAATGGAGTTAAGCACTGAAATTTATTGAAACCATTGTCCAGAAGTTACAACATTTTGTATTAATTTAAATAGAAATATTTGTAGTGAATGCGCTGCTTTTGAACACTTCTCCTGTGGCATGCTGTGTTTTAATGTTTTAGCCAGCGAGGATTGCTTGGCACATGATAATTCTGCTTTATATTCTGATCTAAATAGCAGATGTTCTGACAAAATATTTTCACTCAAATAATGATCAATGATGAGCACTTGACTCCGTCTAAGCAGATTAGCAGCGACACAGACGGTATAATGACAGGCAATGAAGGACCCGCTCTGTGATCGAACGGTCCATTGGCCGGGTTGAATAAGTGCGCTGACTCAGTGCTGTACGATCTGCTGCACGCAGGAGCTGTTGGTGTCGAGCACAGACAGAGAGGAGCCCAATCATCACCACTGTCATGCTCTTCACACTATTATCAAAATACTATTGTGTTTGAAGGACAGAATGGGAAGAAAATGGTAAGATATGCACGTTTTACATTTAAAATGTTTTGTCAGTGACTCAGTGAGTCAGACAATTATTTACACTGCAAAAAATATATATAATCCCCAGGACCAGAATTGAGAACCACGGACATAAAATGCATATAAATATCAGTCGTCACTCTATATCTGCCAATAACATGTCTTAGTAAGATGATATCTAAATGCTTAGTTTTATGATCAAAGCTCTGTCATTTTAAAACATAATGTAATGCAATACAATGATGATGATTGAGAGATAAACTAATAAACCTTCCTCAAAAGCCTGATGATCATATTTGATACATTTGAACATGATTTTTCACAAAAGATGTATGGATAATCAAGTAAACCGAAGTTGCTTCAGTGCAGAAAATGATCATCTTGAAATATTACTAACATTATAAAGGTTATTCTTATGTTTACTTAAAAATCCGTAAAGATTTCACAGTAAAAAGTCACATGACCCACGAGCTGAAGGGACACGTTTTAAAATGATACTTGCCTTTTACTTGCTAAAAAACTATAAACCATCAACCAGACAACAGAAGGCAAGTAGTAGATTGTGTGCAACAGGTTTTTGATCATGTTGATAATTTAGATCAAATATAATACAGTAGGAATTAAAGGGTTAAAATAACATTATTCTAGTCTCAGTTAAGATTAATGTATGATCTTACCTCAGTTTCTCCAGTTTACAGTGAGGATCCTTCAGTCCATCAGAGAGCAGCGTCAGACCTTTATCTCCTATTATATTCTCAGTCAGATCCAGTTCTCTGAGGTGTGAGTTTGATCTCAGAGCTGAAGCCAGAGCAGCACAACCTTCATCTGTGATCTCACACCTCCACAACCTGTAGAACAACGACACACACTTTAATCTCTCAGTTCAGCAGGAACTACACAACCACAGAGAGACTGAGATATTAAATACTAAGGGCCAGATTTACTAAACAGGGCAAATTATCGTGAGAGCGCAATCCCATAAAAGCGCCGATGGGAGTGGAAAGTTCTGAGTTTGATCGACTGACGAAGCGGAAGTTAAAGAACAGAGACTCAGCCGGATCATTTCCATAAAGACCAACACAATCTACCAGTTAGCGTCTGGTTTCAGACCGGCTTTTTTTGGGTGGATTAAACATTGTGAATATTACATGTAATGCTATTTTTGTCTTCATTTATAAATATTTTATATGTATTAATATATAGCCATACATGGTCAGTGCATATATTGCAGTTTATTAAAATATAAGCACTAGTTTGCCATATATGGAAATGTATTATGTAATATATTGCATTATATTTTGCAGTATTTTCCCATTTATTTTTGTTCTGTAAGGGTATTTACACTGCAAAAATATATATAATCCCCAGGACCACAGTTGAGAACCACTGACATAAAATGCATATAAATATCAGTCGTCACTTTATATTACATTATATTAACCTTCCTCAAAAGCCTGATGATCATATTTCAGGGTTTCTGCAGGTTTCAGTAAGTAAAATTTAAGACCTTTTTAAAACATTTTAAGACCATAAAGATTGACATTTAAGACCTACATGACGCATTATCCAAGTTAGATAGATAGTTACCTCGGGATCATTAGAGTATCTATCTATCTATCTTTCTATCTATCTAGGATTATCTGATGTGTGTGTGAGAGTGAGAGAGAGAGGTAGATTTTTTTATAGAAAATTGTACTTTTGCATATTATACTGTAAAAACACAATTATTGTTGATTTTAGTTGATCATAGTTGATCATAACTAGAGAGGAAATGATGAGATGATTAAAGTGACCAAAATTATCAAGGTTATCACAGAATCCTGTTCAAAAAGTACTAATACTACAGAATGAAGTCAATTCAACAGGTTTTATGTCGAAAAACAGCAAATAACAAATTGATTAGCATCAATATGCACTTTTTGTTTCCGTAAACATTAAAATACCATTAAAAATGATGGCCAGATTTTAAAAGAGTGTCTTGCAACATGTTATCTACTAACACGTACAAGTTCAAATAAAGTTTTGACAAAAAAGGTTTTATACAAAGATAAACCTCATATTTCAGCCTTTAAATAATTTTCTATAAAAAGAATGAGTCAAAAAAGATAAATTACTGACATTTACACATTAGCTTATATTTATTAGTAGTGTTTGGGTGCACCCCCATCCTTCATGTTGACTGAGCTTTTAATGTTGTTATGGAAAGGGGTGATTGGTTGGTTCCTGTCACATGACCTGCAGTGCGTTTGCTGCATTCTGAAAAGTTTAGATTTTTTTCATCTCGTTGCGCCTGGTAAAAAAATGTGCGCGTCGCTTCAATTATGAGCGCCCTTGCCGCGCGCCTACATTTGAACAAACTTGAGGGCGCAAAAGACGCGATATGTGAACGGCCTCTGGCGAGCTAGCTCATATCAAGCCATGAGCTACTGGTAGCACGCGAGCGACGTGTTGGAGACCCCTGCTCTGGGGCTCCGCTTTGTAGGCTACAACTTCATACTTTTTTGCTACTTTGTAATAACTTTCTGTGGCCAGCGTTTCTGGAAATGAACGAGGGTAAACACTTTTTTAGACCTGACTAAATTAAATTTAAGACCTAGGATAAAAAACTGGCCGTTTTTAAGACTTTTTAAGGCCTTAAATTTACAGGTCCGAATTTTAGATTTAAGACTTTTTAAGACCCTGTGGAAACCTAGCCTGACTTCGTCATACTCATATTCTAGTCAGAATGTGAGTCTGATACTGCTCCATAGGACTTTAATTATGGGGCGTGTCTCAACCGAACCAGAAAAAAAAAAAAACTGCACTCAATTGGATAGACCTACAACCAATCAGAGCAACGGAGTAAATGACGCATGTTCTTCATTCATATTTTCAACCAACAAAATGTCGCGTCTCTCTGTTCCTCTTTTAAAATGAATGCGCTGTGGATATCTTCTATAACAGACGCGATGGCGGAATCTACACATGATGTTTCATAAACAAAGTTCGGGAGGAACACGTACAAATAACCAATCCAATATCAACTTGTCATCAAACAATACCATGTCTAACGTTACCCTATATCAGCATGAGGAAGCATATTCACTCTGTCACCAACAAAATGTCGCGTCTCTCTGTTCCTCTTTTAAAATGAATGCGCTGTGGATATCTTCTATAACAGACGCGATGGCGGAATCTACACATGATGTTTCATAAACAAAGTTCGGGAGGAACACGTACAAATAATCAATCCAATATCAACTTGTCATCAAACAATACCATGTCTAACGTTACCCTATATCAGCATGAGGAAGCATATTCACTCTGTCAACTTACCTAACACTCCTTGACAGTTTTTCAGCATCCCTCCACCACCCCGAATCCTCACTCTTGTCTTGGCTTGTTCTCTCACAACCAGGAATACCGGGGGGAGTATGGCTACCGAGCCCACAGCCCTCTCCTCGGACAGCACGTCATATACGCATCTGACTTATTTGTGTGAACTCGTCTAATATACGCATTTATTCTATCTGACTTATTTGCAAGTGTGAACTCGTGAAATCTCAATTCTCCAGCGGCAGTCTTCTTTGTTGAAAACTAATTCAAATCAAGTGCTCTTTGGTGACGTGGGTGATTACGTAACCGCAGATCATCTGTCCATCATCGATTAAAGCCCGCCCTGGCAATTTGATTGGCCCGGCCTTCTGGGAGCCGAGCATAATTACTCCTCAACGGATCGAGTCCAGACCGAACTTCCCGACCAAAAAATGTTGTGGGCGGGGTTCGGGCTGGCACCCAGGCTAGTGGAAACCCTGATATTTGATACATTTGAACATGATTTTTCACAAAAGATGTATGGATAATCTAGTAAACCGAAGTTGCTTCAGTGCAGAAAATGGTCATCTTGAAATATTACTAACATTATAAAGGTTATTCTTATGTTTACTTAAAAATCCATAAAGATTTCACAGTAAAAAGTCACATGACCCACGAGCTGAAGGGACACGTTTTAAAATGATACTTGCCTTCTACTTGCTAAAAAACTATAAACCATCAACCAGACAACAGAAGGCAAGTAGTAGATTGTGCGCAACAGGTTTTTGATCATGTTGATAATTTAGATCAAATATGATACAGTAGGAATTAAAGGGTTAAAATAACATTATTCTAGTCTCAGTTAAGATTAATGTATGATCTTACTCCAGTTTCTCCAGTTTACAGTGAGGATCCTTCAGTCCATCAGAGAGCAGCGTCAGACCTTTACCTCCTATTATATTCTCAGACAGATCCAGTTCTCTGAGGTGTGAGTTTGATCTCAGAGCTGAAGTCAGAGCAGCACAACCTTCATCTGTGATCTTACACCTCGACAACCTGTAGAACAATGACACACACTTTAATCTCTCAGTTCAGCAGGAACTACACAACCACAGAGAGACTGAGATATTAAATACTAAATCTGTGTGGGTATAATGTTTTTATTACTTTTTGTTGACTTTTGCTGTATTGTGTGTAAATTACGATTTGAAAAAATATAAGGAGAATAATCCCTTTTGTAGATTTTTTTGTATAGTGATCCAAGTGTGACTTTTGTTTAAAATAATCAGGCCAAATTAATACTACAATTGACAACAAAGAACAGAGAAACACACACAAACACACTCACACACACACACAAACAAACACACACACAAACAAACACACACACAAACAAACAAACAAACACACACACACACACACACACACACACACACACACACACACACACACACACACACACACACACACACACACACACACACACACACACACACACCCCTAGTGATTGTCCTCAGACTTACTGAGCTGATCTGGAGGCTTCAACTACAGGCAAGAGCTTCTGAAGTAATTCATCCGGTGACGTGTGGTTTTGGCCTAGATTGATGCTTATGTAGTTCTCTAACTTAAACTCATCCAAACACTCTGAGGTTAATAGAGAAAAGACAACAGCTGACCACTGTGACGAGGACAATCTGGTGCTTGAAAGACCTCCAGATCTGAGACACTCCTGGATTTCATTTACGAGAGAATGATCACCCAGTTCATTTAAAGAGTGGAACAGATTGATGGATTTCTCTGGTGAGGGATTCATTCTTATTCTCGTTTTAATGTATTCAATCGTTTTCTCTTCACTGTACGAGATGTTTCTAACATGCGTCACAAGGCCTTTCAGAAGCTTCTGATTGGACTCCAGCGAGAGACCCAGAAGAAACCGCAGGAAAAGGTCCAGATGTCCATTTCTACTCTGCAGAGCCTTGTCCACGGCTCTCTGATGCAGGTCAGATATCGTGTGACACGTGAACTCGTGTGCATGTTTTGAGCTGAGGGTTTCATTGAGCACATCCCTCTTGTACAGCAGGAATGAAAGCAGAGCATAAAGAGCTGCTAGATGCTCCTGAATGCTCAGATGAACAAAGCAGAAGACTTTCCCCTGATACAAGCCCAACTCTTCTCTGAAGATCTGAGTGCACAATCCTGAGTAAACTGATGCTTCTGTCTCATCAATGCCACACTCTCTCAGGTCTTCCTCATAGAAGATCAGGTTGCCTTTCACAAGCTGCTGGAAGGCCAGTTTCCCCAGTTTGAGGATCATGTCTTCATCCTTCACTTTCTTCTTATAGTCCTTCTCATGTTTGATGTTGGTCTGAATGATCAGGAAGTGTGTGTACATTTGAGTGAGAGTCTTGGGAATTGATCCACTCTCTGCTTCGCTCAACATCTTCTCTAAAACAGTGGCTGAGATCCAGCAAAACACTGGGATGTGGCACATGATGAAGAGGCTCCTTGATGACTGCAGGTGTGTGATGATTTTATCGGCCAGACTCTGATTGCTGATTCTCTTCCTGAAGTATTCCTCCTTCTGTGGATCATTGAATCCTCGTACCTCAGTCACTCGATGGACACACTCAGAGGGAACGAGATCGGCTGCTGCTGGTCTGGAGGTGATCCAGATGAGAGCAGAGGGAAGCAGATTCCCCACAATGAGGTTCGTCAGCAACACGTCCACTGAGGCTGATTCAGATATATTACACAGTTTCACATTAAAATCCAGAGACAGACGACACTCGTCCAGACCATCAAAAACAAAGACCACTTTATATTCACCATTAAATGGTTTCATTTCTTTGGTTTCAATGAAAAAAACCTGCAGAAGCTCTGAAAGTCTGAGTGTTTTGTCTTTCATTAGGTTGAGCTCTCTGAAAGCAAGTGGAAACATGAGCTGGATCTCCTGATTCTCTGTCCCTTCAGCCCAGTCCAGGATGAACTTCTGCACAGCAACGGTTTTTCCAATGCCAGCAACTCCTTTTGTCAGCACAGTTCTGATGGGTTTGTCTTGTCCAGGTAAAGGTCTAAAGATGTCAGTGCATTTGATTGGTGTGTCCTCTGTTGTTGCTCTCATGGATTGAGTCTCAATCTGTCTCACCTCATGCTCATTATTGATCTCTCCACAATCACTCTCTGTGATGTAGAGATCAGTGTAGATCTCATTCAGCAGTGTTGGGTTTCCCTGCTTTGCTGTTCCTTCATAAAGACACTGAAACTTCTTCCTCAAATTTGATCTAAAGGTCTTGAGGGCTTCAGCATGTTGATGGTCACTGCTGTAAAATTAAAATAAAAAATTGTTAGATAACTTATATGCATATGCAATATAGTTGTTAGATAACCAATATGTATGCAGTATAATAGGCATGATTTATATTGCGATATTGTCATAATATCAGTATATGTCTTTATCATTTACATTTAAGGTTTAACACAATATTAGAGAGAGAGAGAGAAAAAAACCTTCCCTGAAGCAGCCACAAAGGTCTCCTCCACCCACCCTTTCTTTTTATGAAGCTGCCTGAAATTACTGGCATAGGCGAGGGCTTGACATTAACACCCACCAATGGAAGAAATAAAGGAGTCAGGGACCAAAGATGGTCAACTCCCCAAAAAAACTCCATGAAAACAGGAACCTGCACAAAACGTAGGGTTCAAAACAAACGGGCTGTAACCATAAAGGTTGGGAGGCAGGATTAATAGAGAAAGCGGGCCATTCACCCCCCCAAGAGCTCCATCTCCTTTAGGTGGCAAACATGAATTCAAGTGACCCAACTGTTCCTCAAGTCCAACAAGAAAAAAAGATAATTAATTGGAACTCACCAAAACCTATAGCCCCTGGAATGCTTCAAGGAGGGGTTGCGCATTTTCATTGATAGCAAACTGCTCTGAAACGTCGAGCCTGTAGAATGCGCAACAGTGGTGTGTTTTCATTGTACAATCTGTAGTGCTGATATTTATGTAATTAGCTAAATCACAGCTTTTTTAAGTTTAATAATCACATTACGCCGTATAGCGATTTCTGGTTTTCCATCCCCTGAATTAAGATTCAGATAATTACATTTTTTTATGATCTTTTTATTTGCACGTGCTCCCAAAAACATTTTACAGTTCGCACACATTTTTTATAGTATACTTCGCGTTTTATGCATTTAGAGATTTTTCATACTTTTGAGTATGAATGTATTTTTAGCGTTAAGAATATAGTAAGACAAACTATTAATCTTAACTATTAATTATTTTCATGTTAAGTGACACTTTAAATAGGACACTCATTAAGGACTAGCAAGCTAAATAATAAACTGAATTTGTAAATACTTAGTACTTAAGATGCAAGTTGTAATTTGTGGCCCTCCACATTTTATATGGTTTAAACGTGGCCCTCTCTGAACTGAAGGACCCCTGGTCTAGTATCTTGACCCCTCCCCCTACTTCCCCCTGTTACTGATTCATTTTTATCTAGTTCTTTTCCTTTACCGGAGTAAGTCTGTTTTGGTGAGTTCTCTTGTTTAGTTGTTTAATTGTTATTTCCAGTTCGTTCTTTCTTTTTGGGTCCTCTCATGGGCCTTTTGTTTTTCATCACAGTTTGGCTGTAGCCTAGGCTCAAAGTTAAATCCCTGGTGTTAAATTAACAGTCTGTGTTTATATGGGAACCACCAGCAGAGTGTTAAAAGTAACACTGTAGCAGTGTTAATTAGATAATTAAAGTGATTAATTGAGTGATGATTGAGTATTATTTAAGACACCTGATGTTAACGAGCAGAATCACTGAAGAAAAGAGAAACAAGAACTTCAACTAACTTGCCGCCCACAGCCTTAGATGAAATCAACTGAAGATAAAAGACAAAAGACATTAAGAGGCTGTTTACACTAAATCATTTTCAACTAAAAACAGAAAAAAAAATTTACGCATTTTGGCCATAAATTTACACTACGACAGCGTTTTTGGGAACTGAAAACGCAAACTTTTGAAAATTGTTCTAAGTGAAAGTGCCGTTATTGTGTAGACGTGTACATGCGTTGTGTAGACATCATACATGTTGACTAAAAAAAAACATTTGTGAAAACAGTGAAGTCATGTGCATACATATTAAATGTTCAGTCTATAGATGCGTAGTTTTTCTTAACATAATAAAAAAAATTCTTGCCATGCATATTACAGCGTTTCTGACATGCTTCCTGCTGCAATGCATGCTGGGAGTCATGAGATTTAAAATATGGTGGCTCGCAGCATAGATTGCGGCTTCCCATATAGGCAAGGCAAGGCAAGTTTATTTATATAGCACATTTCATTCACAATGGTAATTCAAAGTGCTTTACATAGAATAAATTAAATTAATCAAAAGAAATAAGAATAATTAAAACAGTTTAGAATAAAAAAGAAAATACAGTACAATCAGTCGAACAAACAGTGGCACGCACAGTGCTCATTCAGTAAAAGCACAGCTAAACAGATGTGTTTTGAGTCTGGATTTGAATGTGACTACTGTAGGAGCACATCTGATCTCTTCTGGTCAGAGAAGGTAAAAGCAGACTTGCCATGCTTTGAGTGAACCCTTGGTATTTCTAGCTGAGTGATCTGTTGGTTTATATTCAGTGAGCATATCTGCAATATATTGAGGTCCTAGGCCACTGAATGATTTATATACCAGTAATAATACTTTAAAATCAATCCTAAATCTAACTGGGAGCCAGTGTAAAGACCTGAGGACTGGTGTGATATGTTCATATTTTCTGGTTCTGCTCTGCGTTCTGTATGAGCTGCAACTGTCTTATTGACTTTTTGGGAAGGCCAGTGAGGAGTCCATTACAATAATCCATCCTGCTGGTGATGAAAGCATGCACAAGTTTCTCTAAATCTTGACTGGAAACAAACATTTAATTCTTGCAATATTTTTCAGATGATAGTATGCTGATTTGGTTATTGCTTTGACATGACTACTGAAACTAAGGTCTGACTCTAGAGTCACACCAAGATTCCTGACTTGATTTTTAGTTGTTTGACCCCTAGAGTGAAGGTATGCGTTCACCTTGAGAACTTCATCTTTGTTTCCAAATGCGATGACTTCAGTTTTGTCTTTGTTTAACTGAAGTTTTGGCACATCCAACTGTTTAATTCATCAATGCATTGGCACAGGGAGTCAATGGGGCTGTAATCGTTAGGCGATAGGGCTAAGTAGATCTGTGTGTCGTCTGCATAGCTGTGGTAGATCTGTGTGTCGTCTGTATAGCTGTGGTAGATCTGTGTGTCGTCTGTATAGCTGTGGTAGATCTGTGTCGTCTGCATAGCTATGGTAGATCTGTGTGTCGTCTGCATAGCTGTGGTAAGCAATTTGGTTCTTTTGCATTATTTGGCTCATTGGGAGCATATACAGGTTGAACAGGAGTGGCGCAAGAATTGAGCCTTGAGGGACTCTGCATGTCATGGATGGTCTCCTATAGTCACATAATAACCTCTCCCATCTAAGTATGACCTGAACCATTTTAGGACTATCCCAGAAAGCCCCACCCTGTTTTCCACCCTCTCTAGAAGTATGTTGTGATCGACAGTGTCAAATGCAGCACTGAGGTCGAGTAGTACCAGCACTAATAATTTGCCTTTATCAATATTTAAGCTAATATCGTTTATTATCTTTATGAGCGCTGTCTCTGTGCTGTGATCGGAAACCAGATTGAAAATTGTCAAAGTATCCATTCAAGCTTAAGAATTTGTTCAGCAGATTGAAGATAACTTTTTCAATGATCTTGCCTGGAAGATTTGAGATCGGTCTATAGTTGCTTACTATGGTCTTATCCAGATTGCTCTTTTTCAGGAGGGGCTTGACAACTGTTTTCAGGGAGTTTGGAAAACTCCCAGAGAGAAGTGAGGCATATAAACACAGATGAGAGTTAATTTAATGTCAGTGATTTAACTGTGCAAGCATTTGTTTCCTGATTATAACAGGAGGTCTTTGCAAGAGTGCAGAACGCCGTTAGCTCATTGACGTGATGATAGCTCCAGTCATTGTAATGGGAGCACACTTAGCTTGCTTTCTGTTTAACCCATTCAAAATTTGAATACATTTTTTTTTTTTTTTGCTGCAAAGAGGACCATCGTCCACTTACACACTGTAAACCTGAACAGTCCTGAACAGGTCCTGTTTGATGAACCCTTAGTACTAAACAGAACACCAACCTGTAATCTGACAGTAACACTGTGACCCCGCATAAAATGCGTAACTATCACTCCTGAAACTCTGCAGTGTAAACATGGCAACAAAATTAATGCTGAGTACCCTTGCAGTAGACTAAAAACAAACAGAAGAGAACATGGCAATCCAACACAGAGACCATGTGCTCAACCAAAACAAAAGGAAAATGACAGCACTGGTTCCAGGATCCCAACACTGGAAAAAACACACTAGCCAGAACTGACCAGATCCTGACCCTATGCTCCAAATACAACACCCACAAAAGACAAACAGAACCAAAACACAGAAAAATGAATCTGGAAAATGGGAAGAATAAACAAATGATCCCAACAATACAAATAAAACCAGGACAAGAGTGTCAGGGCCCTGAAACAACATAAGTCTATCTGGATAAAAGTCTGTCAAATGCATAAACGGAAATGTAAAAATGAATAAACAAAAATTGTGTAGTACAGCATTTACCTGAACCCAAGTTCAGTATGTCCAGGATTTATTGACTGGTCACTCTTCATGGACACACAGCTGGATTCTAGAGGGTCCAGTCTGTGCATTCAGATGAACACAAAAAGTGAATGTAATACACACACTCTTATATTAATCACTTTTGTAATGATTGATTGTTTAATGTATAATATTTATTAATATGTACTGTCCTACATAACAAAACGTCAGAACTAAACTGACGAATAGGGATCTTCCCTGAGATTTTTTCTGGGAATCCACTCCTCGCTTCCGAGTATATAAGGCAGCGTGCAAACACATTATGTTTTCAACTGAGGAACCAAGCCGGTGTCCCGGCTGTTCCAGCAGAGGTACAGGAATTGTGGTGACGGGACGTAACGTCTCCGTACCCTCCTTCAGGGAACGGGGGTTACATTAGTAAACTAGACGTTCCCTATCAGTCAGTCATGTTCAACGTTACGTCAGAACTGAACTTCCAGCGACCAGAGTAAGCTGTCTAGTCCCCCCGCACTTGTTGAGGTGGAAGAAAGACAGGGCTTTGCATGAAGAATGTCAATCACTGGTGTTCCTTCTGACCCTATACAGAGAGACTATTGGATAGCACTGGGAAAGCGAGCCTAACAGACGTACCCACAGTGGGGCAGCGATGTGGAGCACAGGGGAAGTGAGAGCAAAGGAGGCAGCAGATCAATTTCTGTCAGAAAAAGGTGCCTTCCACGACTTTGTGATCTCCTCATGGCACATCCGGGAAGAAAGGAACCGGAGTGGGATGCTGCTCTGAACACGTTGGGGGGTTCGACTCGAGCCCAAAGCTCGCGGCGGCCTGGGAAAGCATGGCAGTCAGCTCCGGGTTGGACTTAAACAACACTACTCTCCCCGAAAGGGGCAGAGCAGCCGAAACTTCGTCCCCAGAGGACTCAAACCGACACTCTGATGCAGCGATTGATGTCTGCTCCCCCATGAGATGCTGGGTCCCCCATGGGAAGGACCAGCAAACGCAGCCATAAGCTCCACAGTCTGCAATGGAAAAGAGGAGTGGGAGGGCCACCGGGAGGGCGATATCCTCATATCACCCTGTGTATTAACCGATGGCTCTCTGCTGTAATCCCAAAGATCCCAATTAGTCAGTTCAGTTCTGACGTAACGTTGAACGTGACTGACTGAACTATTAACTGTTATAGTCCACATATCGAAGCTGTAAATTATGATCTTAAATGCATTGAATACAGGCATTGAGGACACTTAACAACATTGCATTTGAACAATTCTTTTAAAAGAATGTTAAAACAGATTTAATAAGATAAAGATACTTTAGTTCAGTGTTTACCTAAATCCATGATCAGTGTGTCCACCAAGCTTAGGTGGAGGATCCATTGACCGGTCACTCTTCATGGACACACAGCTGGGTTCTGGAGGGTCCAGTCTGTGGTTTGAAGTTGAACACAACAATGTTATTCACACACTCTTATTAGCATGGCAATGTTTTATCACTCAATTTAATGTCCATTGTTGTTTATTGTCTTTGTGTAAATGCAAAGCTATTTAAGTTGCATTTGTGTGCTCCCTTGTCTGTCAGATTATCTTGTTTATTTGAATAAATACTGCTGCAAACATCCCTGTCTCAACTTACCCTTCATCTTACCTGCACGGCACCACTAAACTCAGGCCTGGACTGGGACAAAAAAATAAATAAATCAGCCCTGGCGGCCCACCACTACAATCCAAAATCGGTCCAGTCGGACAACACACGTATATTTGCTGCTTAAACAAGTGGATCCTGCAACTGCAGCTTATTGAGAGTCTGCAAATTAGTGCCTTATGAAAAATTAAGCTTTAAACACTTTAATATTTCTATCATTATGTTGGAAAGAGTTTCCGCTAGAAAAAAAATGGTGCCGGTCAAAGTGACCGGCAGAAGTTTTGTTTTCCGGACATTTTGATGATATGCCGGTCAAATAAATAATATTTGATAGAGGACACCTAGTAAAGGAGTTCTGGTTAAACTGACTGTTTACCGTTCGAAATTAATAAATAAATGCGCTGGCTACATCAGCTGTGAGTAACCATAGCAACAGGCAGTAAACTGAAGGGTTCTACGAGCTGAGCGGACTATAAATATCTCCGGTTGCTAAATAAACCGTCGCGTAACCAGGGAAACCAAGTTATTGTTTGTAAAAACTTTAGATTTTGATTGTTAAACTAATTAAAATATAAACTAATGTTTTAAAAATTTGTTATTTTGCAAGTGGCCATGGTATAAGCGGGTTAATGCCCGCATACTCCGCTGCGCGTCGGACGGTTCACGCCTCGCCATCGTCCATTAATACCTGACAATGGACACCTCGTCGGGCATTAAACCTTACTCAAACGGTAGAGCCTGTTCCTTTATAACATACGGTTAGCCAAAGGTCGGTGTATTTTTTGCTTTATACATATTAGGCTTATTCTCAAATTCAGATTGTGTTAGGGGGGCGGGATTATTAGGCAATTTTAATCGGACAATTTGACCGGAGAGATTTCATTTTGTTGGACATTTAATTTTTTTTCCGGCCAATGTCCGGCAATTACCGGACAACGGAAACCCTGGTTGGAAAACATTCGTAAGAGAATAATTTCAGTTAAGCTTGTGTAGTACCCTCACCGCCTGATGAGGGGAGATATATGTATATATTAACACAGGACACGGAGCTGCTGCTGCTTCACTTATCAGAGTCTGTATTGTTTTTTTATACAATGTAAAACATGTTCAATCACTCTTATGTCAATCAATGACAGTGCATCATTTCAAGAGTAGTAATCACGAAATATAGAACAGAATTACATATACATACAGTATTTTCCCTTTACTGCTGTGTCTACAGATTAAGCATTATGTACTATGAAATATTCACTGATAACATTTACGACATTTTCCATGTGAATAAATCCTAAAAATGTGTTCATGTTTGCCAGAATTATTCTTTCTGATACACTTTTTAGTACAGGCACTCATTTTCACAGTTATTTGGCACTTACAACTTACTCATTGTATTATTTCACCAAAACACATGTTATTTGTGGACTTTACTCTCATATTGCGTATTTTCTCTGAGACCGCATGGTCTCCATCACTAGCATGAAAATGTGTAACTAGCACGCGTGACGCAGCACACAGACGTGACTTGAAGCGAACTTTTACATGTCCGTCATAACAGTAAACTTAAACACTTTAAACAATGTAGTTAACATTTCTTAAACTCTTACATGTCAAAAAACATACTCTCATTGCTTTTATGTAATTCATACCTGATGAGGGGAGATATATGTATATATTAACACAGGACACGGAGCTGCTGCTGCTTCACTTATCAGAGTCTGTATTGTTTGAGCAGCGCGCGCGCGCCCCGCCCCGCCCCGCCCCGCCCCCTCCCCTCCCCTCCCCTCCCCTCCCCAAGCAGGCGAACACTCCCAAAAGGTGAAAGCAATCAAATCATAGAACGATTGAGCAGGGAACATTAATCAACGGAATAAACACATTTAAGAAATAAATTCTCTTGTCATCCATATATCTTACATATAACATATTTAATACCATTTACTTATTTATTTACAAATGCTTATATACTCTACTTTTGTAACCACCACACTTGTGTATATTTTTAGTTAAAGCTGTTAAGTTATTAAGCAATAGTACCATGTAGGTTTTTTTCTTTGTGCTTTATAAAGAACACTAGGAGGTGCGCGTGCTTTGGGTTTACGCTGTTAATACAGAAGACAAAGCAACGGGCCACAGTCCTTGTTTGTCAAAAACAACAACAACAACAGCAACATTGTATTGGCACCAAAAACCCAGGTGACTGAATTAATTATAATGTGATATATAATGTTGAATACGTGATAACAAGAGCTTATCTTCTGAAATGCGTTGAATACAGGCACTGAAAATTCTTTAATTTCAGCACACAAGATATAATAAGACAAACGGTTTAAAGTGTTTACCTAAACCCAGGATCAGCGTGTCCACTAAACTTAAGTGGAGGATCCATTGACTGGTCACTCTTCATGGACACACAGCTGGGGTCTGGAGGGTCCAGTCTGTGGATTTAATTAAACACAAGTGAATGTAATTCACAGTCTTAAATGTGTGACTTTTGTATTAAACTGATTCAGGTGACTGAATTAATCCATTTATATTTATTATGCTGTTGGAGACTTTTAAGCAAGTACTCATCCACATATCGGAGATGTTGATTGAGATATTTTAATATCTTCTGAAATGTATTGCTTATGGACGCTGAACAATTCTTTCTTTGTTTCAACACAGATGTAATAAAATAAATGTTTTTTGTACAGTGTTTACCTAATACCAGGATCAGTGTGTCCACTGAACTTAAGTGGAGGATCCATTGACTGGTCACTCTTCATGGACACACAGCTGGGTTCTGGCTGGTCTGGTCTGAGCAAATTGAACACATCAAGTGAATGTAATTCACACACACACTTTTATTTTCATGATTTTTTGTAATTAACTGATTTGGGTGACTGAATTAACTATTAATATATGATATACTGTTGCAGATATTACAGCAAGTGCGACTGTTAATGTACACATCCATTTGTCAGGCACTATATAATTCTTTCTTTGTTTAAACACAGAAGATGTATAAAGACAGTTTAATACAGTGTTTACCTAAACCCATGATCATTGTGTCCACTAAACTTAAGGGGAGGATCCATTGACCGGTCACTCTTCATGGACACACAGCTGGGTTCTGGTCTTTGCATCTGGACTGAACTGAAACAAAACCACAAGGGAAATTATAATAAGACACTGTGATAATGATTGATTGTTGATTAACTGAATAATTATGCTAAATGAAATACTTACCAACAGGAAATTGTGCCATTTGTGCCTGAAAACCTCACTTTACCCACTTTTAATTGTCAAAAGTATAAAAGCACAAATTTTAAATATGAGGATACATAAGGTTGTGGTAATATCACACATAATCAAAAATTTTAATTAATGTGTGGCACATATACAGACGCACATAGAAGCTCTATGTGCCTCTGTAGAATGTGCCACACATTAATTAAAAAATGTATTGGCCTTTTTTTCAGGACAACATAAACTATCACTTACACTGAAATGATCAGCAAATAACAAAATGTGTTCTTCAAAAAATCCTTGCAATAAATACACGAATACACTAATTTACCACCCCCACACAACGGCGAAAAAAAAGAGGAAAACAAGACACTAAATAAATAAATAAAAATAATTAAAAATAATAATAATAATAAAAAAAGATGTAACAAAGAATAACATTCAGTGATGTACTGAGATATTCAGTGTTAAATATTATCCGAGTCAGAATCAGAGTGGCAGAGCAAGCCTTTAACAAAATTCAAGACAGGATCCCAGGTGTTACTGAGGGTTTAAGGGAACCTCAAAGCAAAAATCACACATTAATAATTACACTGCTAGTTACACTGAGAACTGCGGTTTCTGTGAATTCTGGATGACTGCCAAAGCGTTGCCTAAGCACTAAAGCAGGGTCCTCAAATCCGGCCCTGGAGGGCCACTGTCCTGCAGAGTTCAGCTCAAACCCTGATCAAACTCTCCTACCTGTAATCTTCTAGTAACTCTGAAGACTTTAGTTAGCTTCTTCAAGTGTTTGATTAGGCTGGAGCTAAACTCTGCAGGGCAGTGGTCAGCATCAGCTAGATAGGTTGAGATAATATACCAAAGTCAGACAGTGACAGGCCGAGCCTCAAGTATAACAGCCACATTAGCTCAGTTTGTCTAAGACAAATGGTAGCAGCCACATAACACCTCAAGGCTTGCTTGCTTGTGATGTGATCCCACGACTGATCTAATTGGTACGAACACTAAAGATCAATCAAATTAACTCACTGATACACAAACTGAAGAAGCAGCACTTCAGGCAGACAAGATGGATCTGGTCGAAGCAAAACGGCAGAATCATCAATCGCACGGTGGCCAAGAAAATGGGGGTTTTGAGCTGGCCTTAATCGTCTCACATCCTTAAAAAATATATACATTGGAGAAAATACTTTTTTTTCTTTTGACAACACTATTTTTACATCAAATTTTTAAAATACTTTAAAAGTAAAAATGGGGGTTTTCTATTTTAATTGGTTCAGTCTCTTCAGGCACACACATGCTATTTAAATGTGTTTCTGATTACTATTTATTGAGTGGTAAATTGATTTGCTAGGAAAAAGTGTGGTTCTTATAACAAACGTATCATGTTAGAAATGAGGATAAATAAGTTTTCTAACAAGAAACCCAACTTTATGACTGTTGACTTAAGTAAAGTCAGTCTACACTGACAATACAACTAAAAGCTAAAAGAACGTAAGGTTTGTGAACAACACAATTTATATTGTATTTTTATATTTCTGCCTCCCCCTGGCACCTTTTATTTATTCATTTATATTGTAGTTATTTCTGTTTTTCCTTTCTCTTTCCTTGATTTAAGGATATAAAAAAGAAACAATTTAGCTGGCACTGTGATGATCCACTAGTGCCCCTGGCAGGGCGTCAGGACGAATGAAGCAAAATATTTTTAAACATGTTTTGTGCCAAACCTTTTACATGACAAGTTTTGAGGTTGAATATCAGAGCAAATAATAGCCTGACAAATATCATTAAACTGCACCACATTATTTACAATGGGTATTCCTGACTATGTGCCAAAAGAACTGTATTTAAATTATTCATCTTAAATGAACTGAAACAAAACATTAAGGGAATATAGAATATTTATGAAAAATTATTTACCACTAGTCATTCTCAGGAAATTACGAAATTGAGCCATGTGAATGAAGATCATATTTTACCAACTTTAATTCTTAACCTAAAAGGCCAAATCCTAAATATGAGGATAAGGTTGTGGTGGTATCACACAGCTTCAGTGTGCCTCAAACCACATAGTTATATTAATAATACTGGTGCTTTCAATACCTGCCAACTCTTTAGCCTAACGTTACATGGCAACATTTTGAGCATAATTAATGGCAAAAACTAAATGGCCTAAACTCGCGAATATCATCACACTGCACCACATTACTTACTGTCAGTATTCCTGTGATGTGTGCCAGAAAAAAAAAAAAAAAATTATTCTGAAAAGACAGTTTTATATTGTGCTGATATGCCATTAAGCAAAATTATGACAAAGACATTAAAAAGACGTCTTTTGAACATAATTTTGCTTAGTGGGATATCTATAGGCTAAGAGAAAACCAACTCTTTGAAACTCCTGTTAAAATATTATATCAGCTAAATATTTGAACACAAAAGTCGAACTATTGACTTTAAAAGGAAGAATGTCTCAATATCGTTAAATCTATCTTTTCTAGAACGATATATTTGCGTTCTGAATGCAAATTCATTAGTCTACTTTAAACCATAAAATGTCTTTAGATTTATATAAAAATAATGGAAAATCAGGTAATTAGCAAAACAAAATGGCCCTGGAGTGTAGGCTACAGCGCTAGGTAGAAAAACACAAAAATAAAATTTAAGCAATAGGCCTACTTAAACTGTATCTGTAAGACTCACCTGTGTGAAATCTATCTGTCACAGGTCATGCTGATCATACTGATGTTACATTAACAAAATCTAAATAATTTTTGATGTTTTCATTAAATGGCAACCGTATCCCGATGGATTTTACTTTCACTTAGATGGACACCGCCTCTCAGATGAGCAGGAAAGGGGCGTAAAGTTCATTTTTCCGGTTTCTCACGGAGGAACAGTATAAACAGCATGAAACTTTTCCTCTATATCAAATATAGCTGACGAAGAATTTCCCCTGAATGGTCCAATTGTTCTATTCTCGCACATTTGTGCGTCAAAGTACTCTTATTGAAATGTCATTAAAAACAAAAGACGACGAATATGGAAACAACAAACTGCGTTTGTACTGCTGGAGTTTGAAAGAGTTGCTGTCCTCTACAGGTCTGATCAAGAATCACAAGCAGGAACATGCGTTCATCAAACAACCATAATACATAGCCTATAGTGCAAATAACATCCACTAATTTTTTTAATATCCCAATCAACAAAATAAAAGTTTGAACCTCAACACCAGTATGAAAGGGATGCATATTTGAATAGATCTTCCACAAAAAAAATATTTAATTCATAAAACACACACACACACGGCTGGTTCGCTATCTTTGTGAACACTCTCCATAGGCGTAATGATTTTTATACTGTACAAACTGTATATTATATTCCCTTACACTAGCCCTACCATTCAGTTTTGATGATAATGTCTCTTTGGCCCCAAATTCAACATCATTTAATATCTCAGTGAAATAAAACACAAATGTGCATTATGGGACATTACTGCTGACACACTTAGTTCAAAGGTCATTATTACATGATATGCATCCTTACTTACAGCAGTGTCTTGAGTTTATAATGAGAATTAATTATCTTTTAAATCAGAGAGACTCTTCACACTTGCATCATGTACCAGATTATTCCCATTGAGATTGTCTCAGGTGTGAGGAGTTTGATCTCAGAAATGAGGAAAAGAGAAGCAATATATCAGATGACACAATGATAGTAAAAAGAGTTTTGTGATATTCATGGCAGAGGTCATAAATTGTTCAGCACAGACTGAAAGAAGAACAGAAAAGATACAGATAATAGTGAGAGCCGCAGAGAGGTTCCTGGATATCAAAGGGCTAACATGGGAGATGGTTAGAGATGGTCTAACTTAACCCTCTACTGCACGCATTATTATGCAATCATGGAAAAAAATGTTACAGTGTTTTTTTATATATAAAATAGACTCAAATTAACATATTTATATATATATATATTTTTTTTTTCGGGGGGTACTTTTGGGTGCGTTGCCATATGGCAACATTGTGCGACAATGGAACAGCCTGATGTGTTTTCTCCCAAAATGACACGAAATTCATAGATGATTACTGACCTATCTTATAGAAATGAAATTGTTTTTATTATTTAAAATGTTTTCAAGAGCTTTGTGTACAAAATATGAAACTAATTTTCAAAGTATTATTTCAACAACATTTACAAAACATCTGACGCGAACTGTTCAAGTGAAACTACTCAATGTGAAACAATTATTTCAACAACATTTACAAAACATCTGACACAAACTCATAAGAACTGTTCAACAATGTGAAACGATTATTTTAATAACATTTCACTTTCATGAGATGGTATAACCACTTGTACCCTGTACATTTCAGCCCTCCTCTCAGCCTTGCCATAGAACACTGACGGCTTCATTTTCTAAACAAAATAAGCATATATATATATTTTACTTTTATACTTTACTTTTACTTTACTTTATAAATATATACAACTATACTGTATATAAATATATGAGTAGAATACAACCATCCAACTATATCAGTGCATCCATACATTGTCATTCATACAAAGCTACTCTGCATTAGCATGCATGGGCAAAATATTGTTCCATTACCGCACAATGTTGCCATATGGCAACATACCTATTTTATTGAATAAAAAGGTAATAGTATCAAAACAATGTGACAATGATTGAAAAATTTTTTGAACTTTCCCCAGATGCTTGATGTAATTTTAAATTCTGAAGAAATATGACAAATTGAGGAAAATCTTCACATATTCACGAGCACTTCTTCAGCAACTGGAGTCATCAAAAGTGTGTGAAAAGAATGACAGTGCAAGGGTGTGTAGTGTCATGTGATGTCATCAAAGCATATAATTGGTTACAACCAGGTTCTACCATGAATTTAAGATCAATCAGAGCTCATGTTTATTTTCAAATTTCAAGAAATGTCCAAAGAAAGGGTATGTTGCCATATGGCAACACCGTGCAGTAGAGGGTTAAAAAATACAGCCTAGTCAAGAATCATGGGATGGACAATAATCTTGATGTTAGTAATATTACAATACTAGAAGTTTGGTGGAATTTAAGGGTTATCTAAATCAGATGGAGGAAAAACCAGATGTGATATGTGTACAAGCGTCTTGGCTGAAACCTAAATTTGATTTTGTAATAAAAGGATATGTATCTGTAATAAAAGCATGAGAAAAAAATGACAAAAGTAGAGGGATGTAGTCCAAACGGGCCGTTCGATGTAGTCAACTTGTGTTAAATAAAATATCTCACTTGGCATTGAACTTTGAGCTTTATAATTTTACAGATATTATTTATACTCTAACAACAACATTACACACTAACTAAAGTTTGAAACATGGGATCACGAAGAACGGGACCTTTAAAGTCTTTACTTTACAGTTAGATTTAAAGTATCCTCTCCTTGAGAGAAAGAACATGTTATCTTAATGTTTTGAGAAGACTCTCCTCCTCACCAAATCCAATCTTGAAGAAACTGTGTCTGTGTGTGTTAGTATTCTTGGTTACAGGTTAAGGAACAAGTGGGAATATAGCTATAAGCAGCGATACGGGGCCAAGCCCCTGAAGCAGCAGCAAGAGCAGGAATAGTAAAAACAGCAGAAATTGAAGAAAAAAGAGCTGGTTTAGAAGTATAGGTGAAAATGAACTCAAAATGAACAGAAGTTCAGATGAGAATGAACATAGAATGAACAAGACATACATTAATCCAAGAGGAAGAAAGATTAGTACAACGTTGAATAATAAAGGAATTGACATGACACAACATTACACACAATTTTTTTAAATCATGCCGCGTGGGGCTCAAACCCATTATCTCTGGGTCAGATACCTGTCACTCATATCATTGCACCACTGGGAAGTTGTGTTTTTGGCAAGATGAAGAAGGTCCAATAGTTCAAGTGAGAATCAATTCAAAATGAATAATTTTTGTATAAATTTGCTGCATGTTGTATTTATCGAGTTCGTTCAGATATAGCCTAGGCACCATGTCTGGAACAGAAGCAACTTTTCCACCACTTAAGGCTACAATACCTCTTGCGATCTGGGAATGTGCCACACAGCATTCAAACCCACAACCGGAATGGTTCATGGTTCATGCTAACCAATTAGCATGCTAAGCTAACTACCATAAGGCAACAAATACAGGTCAAATTTGGAGAAAAATATATCGGGAACAGTAGGTTTTCGTAAAAATTGAACAAAATTTGAATGAGGAGTAGCACAAAAAATTGAACACTGTACTTTTCAAAATGGCCACTACTGTAATGGGCAGAGTCTTATTGTAAGATATTGATAGTGATTACCATAATGAGTGGAATCAGATGTACTAAGTTTCATTTTACATCTATTTACATTCACATCTACATCAAAGGGCTCAAAAGCTATAACCCTTTTAATGTGGAATTTTTGAACTGGTGGTGGCGCTATAGAGTTGGTCCTACAGACTCAAAAATTGGTCCAATTACTATTCATTACAATCACTACAAGTGTGGAAGGTCACGACGTGCCTAAATTCAGGGTCCAAATGTCAGCCGCATAATTGATGGAGATATGCTTCAGTCCAGAGCCATCCCAGCGGGCACCTTGATGTCAATTTGACATCAAATTGATGTCAAAATTACGTCAAGAAATTGGTCAAAAATGAAAATCAAATTGACGTCAAAGTGTTGATGTCAATTTGACGTCAAGAGTTTGACCTCTGCTGATGTCATTTTGCCAAACAAAAAGGTGAAACGCATGACCGTACACTTATTACCAGCTTCACTTAAAACTAACCAGATTTACTTTATTTAATTTCCGGTTTAAATAAATATAATATTTAAATAGTTTAAAATATATTAAACATATTTTGATGACACCATGATGGTGGTTAGCGTTTGCTTTAGTTGTGCTCTTGACCCTTGACTCTTTAATATAAAATTTCTCTGGCTGCTATAATTGTGTGTTTATAAAGCACAACTGTTGTAGCTAAAAAAGCCATCAGAAACTGAGATCAGGAGATGTTGGCTGTTTATTGATGAAATCATCATGTAATTCCCTGAATCTCTGATCATGTTCAGTGTCTAATGCTATGATTATATGGGACTTGTGGTTTAAAAGCGGTTTTATTCATGACAGAAGTAATTTGATTCTACAGCATGTCTAGCAGTGTTGTTTATCAAATAATGTACTTGGTTTTTAAAAACTATTTAGTGCACAAAACCCTGTCATCTATGGCATTACTTAGACGCACACAGACATCAAGAAACAGCGTATGAATCTCAACAATGGTGACAATCAAACAAAATATCCAGATAATCAGATCAACTCCAGCTGCATAATTTATTAAAGCTGCAATGCATGCTGGGAGATATGGGTGAGTTTTGATTGGTGGTACCCAGCATGCACTGCAGCATGAAGCATTTCATTGATTGTCACCATTGTTGAGAGTCATACACTGATTCTTGATAGCTAAGTAATAATGTTAAGTTTAATGCATTAAATGTTTTTAAAATCCTTTATTAATTAAAAAAAACATTATTCTCATGCTGTTAAATTAAATGGCTTATATTATAATACAACATTAAAATCACAAGTCCTATATAACCAAAGATTAGACACTGAATAAGATCAGCGATTCAGGCAATTACATGATGATATTGTCATCATCTTCAATAAACCGCCAACATCTCCTGATCTCATGGCTTTTTTAGCTACAACAGTTGTGCTTTATAAACACACAGTTATAGCAGCCAGAGAAAATTTTATATTAAAGAGTCAAGGGTCAAGAGCACAACTAAAGCAAACGCTAACCACCATCATGGTGTCATCAAAATATGTTTAATATATTTTAAACTATTTAAATATTATATTTATTTAAACCGGAAATTAAATAAAGTAAATCTGGTTAGTTTTAAGTGAAGCTGGTAATAAGTGTACGGCCATGCGTTTCACCTTTTTGTTTGGCAAAATGACATCAGCAGAGGTCAAATCTTGACATCAAATTGACATCAACACTTTGACGTCAATTTGATTTTCATTTTTGACCAATTTCTTGACGTAATTTTGACATCAATTTGATGTCAAATTGACATCAAATGCCCACTGGGTTGCGTCCGAGTGTCCCTGTGCACGAGCCACAAGAGAGCACAGTATCCGTGCCTCTGATGGCAGCCTAAAACAACACATTTTAACACATTGTAACAAACCCAGCCAAGGTTCCCCCAAAGTATTCCCTGAAGCAGCCACAAAGATCTCCTCCACCCACCCTTCCTTTTATGAAGCTGCCTGAAATTTCTTTCATAGGCGGGGCTTGACATTAACACCCGCCAATGGAATGAGAAATAAAGGAGTCAGGGACCAAAGATGGTCAACTCCCAAAAAAACTGCATGGAAACAGGAACCCGCACAAAACGTAGGATTCAAAACAAACGGGCTGTAACCATAAGGGTTGGGAGGCCAGATTAACAGGAAAAATGGGCCCTTCCTCCCTACAATGTGTAGCGCTGATATTTGTGACCCTGGATCACAAAACCAGTCACAAGGGTAAATTTTCTGAAATTGAGATGTATACATATATATAGCTAAATCACAGCCTTTTTAAGTTTAATAATCACATTATGCCGTATATTGATTTCTGGTTTTCCATCCCCTGAATTAAGATTATCTTGTGATATTTTGTGAATCAGATTCCCCTGAAGATATTCAGATATTTAAGTTTTTTTATGATCTTTTTATTTCACACACGTGCTCCTAAAAACATTTTACAGTTCGCTCACATTTTGTATAACATACTTTGCGCTTTATGTCTTTAGAGATTTTTCATACTTCTATTTTTAGCGTTAAGAATATAGCAAGACAAACTATTAAACTTAATTATTTTCATGTGAAGTGACACTTTAAATAGGACAATCATTAAGGACTAGCAGGCTAAATAATAAACTGAATTTGTAAATACTTGGTACTTAGCAAGTCTTAAGATGCAAGTTGTAAGCATCTTAACACTGTGACCCGAACTGAACCTGCATAAAAATGCGCAACTACCTTGCCTGAAACTCTGCAGTGTAAACATGGCAACAAAATTAATGTTGAGTACCCTTGCAGTAGACTAAAAACAAACAGAGAACATGGCAATCCAACACAGAGACCATGAGCTCAACCAAAACAAAAGGAAAATGACAGCACCTGTTCCAGGATCCCAACACTGGAAAAAACAGACTAGACAGAACTGACCAGATCCTGACCCTATGCTCCAAATACAACACCCGAAAAGATAAACTGTCAAATGCATAAACAGAAATGTAAACATAAATGAGCAATAAATGTGTAGTACAGCATTTACCTGAACCCAAGTTCAGTGTGTCCACTAAAGTTACGTTGAGGATTTATTGACCGGTTACTCTTCATGGACACAAAGCTGGATTCTGGAGGGTCCAGTCTGAGCATTCGATTGAACACAAAAAGTGAATGTAATACACACACTATTATATTAATCACTTTTGTAATCATTGATTGTTCTATGTATAATATTTATTAATATGTACTGTCCTGTTAGAGACATCACAGAAAGTCTAGGTTACTAAAGCTACGTCAGAACTGAACTGACGGGATCTTGCCTGAGAGCTTTCCTGGGAATCCACTCCCCGCTTCCGAGTATATAAGGCAGCGTGCAAACACATAACGTCTCCGTTCCCTCCTTCAGGGAATGGAGGTTACATAGTAACCTAGACGTTCGTTATCAGTCAGTCACGTTCAACGTTACGTCTAAACTGAACTTCCAGCGCCCAGAGTAAGCTGTCTAGTCCCCCCACACTTGTTGAGGTGGAATAAAGGACAGGGCTTTGCGTGAAGAATGTTCTCGGTCCTCCGCGGGACCCCAAATGAGTCAAGTCAAGTCACCTTCATTTATATAGCACTTTTAACAATATGGACTGTTTCAAAGCAGCTTTACAGTGGTAATAGGAAATTAAAGTGACAGACACAGTTTTGGCTTTACATCAGCTCTAGAATAAAGTTATTGTCCAGCTAAAGTTAGTTTTGATCGATTCACTTCCGTTGCAAAGATCATTAGTTATTAACTTAGGGGCCGCTAACACGACACCGTTCTAACAGAAAACCCTTAACGCCCTCAGGCCTGCTCATTCGCACAACAACAGTGCCTGGTGTCTCGAGAACGCAAACCTTGAAATAGGTTTCAAGGTGCAAGCCTTGAAGAAAAAATTATATATATATATATATATAAATGGGGTGTAATGATACACGTATTCATATTGAACCGTTCGAGGCTTTCGGTTCAGTACCAAGCGGCAACCTCCGTCTCTCTCTTGAAACCAACACGGAAGTTAATTAAACGGCAATTCATCGACTGGCCGCTTGAGGCTGACTGCAAAAGTGAGTCAAATCTGCATCTCCCCCATGTTGAAATGCCCAACTTTACAGCAGAAAAAAAACACGTTTACAGCCTGGAGCAAAAAGTGGCTTTGGTCTATACAGCTAATTTTGCCCTTCATGACAACTGTGAGGGGGTGAATTTTTTTATAAATCATCCGTTTAAATTATATTAATCCTTAAATTTCTGCATAATTAAGGGTGTGTCCACTTTTGAGTGACAGGTGGATTCCCGCTGCTGTGGTCATTAGTCATCATTAGCCGTTTGTCTGTTGTCCGTTAGCCGTCATGTTACCTCAGCTAATTAGCCTTTCACCGAGCCCCGCCCCCCTTAGTTACTGTTGCTACGTCCGACAAACAAATGGTCAAACACGACCAGCGCGACAGATTGCCATGACGGGAAGAGGTATACCCGTGTGTGTCAGTGACCTTTTTTGGAGCAATACCTCCGCGATATCCTCCAGATCGAGGCAAAAGGGGTTACAGTATGCAGTGGAGGGATATATTCAAAATATAAAAATACGCAATGAAGGAGACACGACTACTATCGAGGCTAATGCTAACCGGTCTCAAGCGAAATCTGAGAAACCCCATGACAATTGCAAAAAAATCTCTAATACCCACGCAATCGACATAAACACACTTGCAAACGGCATTTTGGAAGTTTGTGATCAACCAACATCCGTAGGCATCGTAGACCTCTTCTTCTGTCTTGATTTTCTCCGATTTGTTGCAGACAATCGCAGTTATCTGAGCTGTTAGCTATATTTTGCTAATTTTTATTAGCAAATTTGATTTTAATTTTTTTGTTCCAGTTCAGCCCTGCTAACGTTATGTGCTTTGTTCTTGGGGAAGGGAAAAACTAACGTTAGGGTTGCCAAATGTCCCGTATTTTGGGCATAATTTATTTGTCATAATTTATAATGCATAATTTATATCTCCCTTGTCCTGTTTTTTTGACTGCAAAGCTGATCTAACCACTGACTGATACAGCAGCAGTGCTGATCACGACACCTGTTATCATCCTATCAATAATAATAATAATATATAATATATTATGATATAATATATCATTATTTAGGGACAAATCATTGTTTGATTTACCGCTCCGAGCGGGACTTTCAATGTCAGCATTTTGATTTCGGCAAATCAGTTTAGGCGAATGCAAACAACGTGATTATTGATTCCAACATCCACCCATGCAAGAAAACATGCAACCTACCTGAGGGAATAATACGCTGATTTACTGCTCAATAAATATTTCTGATTGTTATCAATGTAGAAAACTTTTTTTTTTTTTTTTTTCAGGATTCTTTGATGAATAGAAAGTTTCAGAGTTTTCTGAAATAGAAAGCTTTTCTAACGTTATAAATGTCTATACTGTCACTTTTGATCAATTGAATGCATCCTTGCCTATTACTTTTCTTAATTTCTTAAAAAATCTTACTGCCCCCAAATTACTTTTACCGGTTCTTTGTGGCAAGCTTTATGCCTGCGGTCGTGCGCTTGAGTGCGGCTATATTACGTAAACGCTCATTATCCTGTAGGCTATATAGCCTATTTAAGTAATTCAATTAATATAATGGGGCGATTTGTCCACTAATGGCTTAAATGAATAACTATAGTCGACTAGAAAATGTTTTTTTGTTGGAGGCAGCCCTTATTCCACATATTTACAAACGCCGTGGGCGGAGAATGTTTGTCGGACCTGCTCACATAGTAACGGTTGCTATGATGTGTGTTTGGACAATGGCCGTTTTGGGGGAGGGGCCGGCGAAAGGTCAATTGTCTGACTGTAAAAATAAATAAATTCGGGAGTGACGCGCTGCCAAGATGGCGACGGTCGGCCATGCCCACTTTAGGCTTCAAAAACGGTCTTCAGAAACCTACGGGTGACGTCACGGACACTACGTCCATATTTTTTTACAGTCTATGGTTTGGACCAATGCAGCGCGAGCCGATCTTAATCAAGCGACTGTTTCTACACAGCGCTAAGAGAAGTAAAGAAAAGCATTTGAATTCGCCACTGAAGTAATAACATCGCTGCGAGATCTAGTGAGAAGCATTCACATTTCTCTGTTATTAACGGATCAAACAGCGCTGAAGTGGAAACCGGGAGAAATATTGTGCCATGAATGAACTATCCAGTGTCCACAGATCAGCAACATTCACCATGGATTTACTGTAGTAACACTAACTGTGACCATGGAAGTTTGGCAGGAATAGTAGGCTACAATGCTTTCAAGTAATGTTATGTCGGATTTATTTCGACATTATGAATAAAATTGCTGCCCTCAAATGTATATCTGAAATAAAATAAACCTTTGTTTATATCTACAACAATATTACATTTTATTTTTTTTAAGGAGCAAGGGGCTGTTTTTGTTTTATATGCTCCTAAGAAGAGTCAAGTATAGCTCCATCATTGCTCAAAGTAAAAAATGATCATACTTTATGATGTTTGTTTTAATAAAAAAATAATAAAATCAAGGAAATTTCTCGGGCATTTCTTTCTTTTCACTGTAGCGACACCAGTGTATCGTATCGAACCGAACCGTGAATTTTGTGAACCGTTACACCCTTAATAAATATATATATATATATAAAGGCGGAAGCGCCACAGTCTGCAATGGAAAAGAGGAGTGGGAAGGCCTCCGGGAGGGCGATATCCTCATATCACCCTGTGTATTAAAATGATGGCTCTCTGCTGTAATCCCAAAGATCCCAATTAGTCAGTTCAGTTCTGACGTAACGTTGAACGTGACTGACTGAACTATTAACTGTTATAGTCCACATATCGAAGCTGTAAATTATGATCTTCATGAAATACATTGCACACAGATATTGAAGACACTTCACAACATTACATTTGAACAATTCTTTTAAAAAGAATGTTAAAACAGATGTAATAAGATAAAGATACTTTAGTAAAGTGTTTACCTAAACCCATGGTCAGTGTGTCCACCAAGCTTAGGTGGAGGATCCATTGACTGGTCACTCTTCATGGACACACAGCTGGGTTCTGGAGGGTCCAGTCTGTGGATTGAAGTTGAACACAACAATGTTATTCACACACTCTTATTAGCATGGCTATGTTTGATCATTTATATTCTGAGACTTTCATTTGAAAGTTTTTTGATATCTGGTGTGTGTGAATTCCTGTTTCCTGTGTTTACTTCCTGTTTCCTTGGTTTCCATGTGTTCCATTGTGTTCTCAGTTGCTTCCATAGTTACTGATTTGTTTCTTCACCTATGTCTTCTTTAGTTGAACGTCACCCTGTATATTTATACTCCTCAATTTAATCAGTCCATTGTTGTTTATTGTCTTTGTGTAAATACAAAGCTGTTTAAGTTGCATTTGTGAGCTACCTTGCCTGTCAGATTATCTCGTTTATTTGAATAAATACTGCTGCAAACATCCCTGTCTCAACTTACCCTTCATTTTACCTGCACGACACCACTAAACTCAGGGCTGGATAGGGACAAAAAAAAATCAGCCCTGGCGGCCCACCCCTACAATCCAGAATCGGTCCAGTCAGACAACACACGTATATTTGGTGCCTTCATTTGATTAAAAAAAAAAAAAGGAAAGGAAAAAAGTTTTAAACCTCACAAATGGGCAGACATCATTTTATAAATTGTCTAATAAAATGTTATTGCATTATTTTTTGTTGATGTCTGCACTATCACTCCTGTCTCCCTGCTCCCAGTACCACATACATGTTAATATTTGTCTGCTAAATTACTAATGTAACTTTACACTAAATAATATTAATCTCCTTTAGCATACAGTATTTTGAGTGACGATAGTAATAGGGGCGCTATACCGCTTACATTTGCTAGCATTTCAATACTAAGTTAACAAAGAAAAAAGTACAGTATTTACAGATGAAACTGACCTGCACTTGAAGCCCAGAACAGGTAATTCATTTTGCAACATTTTAATGCTTGTTCTCTGAGTGCTTTCTTTTTCGTTGTCCTTTCCCTCTCTGCTCCACCTGGCCGTTTACTGTCCATCATCAGGTGATGCTCGCATTTTCTGATAAAACCGTTTGGCTGAGGCTTAAAGTCGAATCGTAGCCTTGCCAGTCAAGACTAACAGATTCATGATTTTATTTTATTATAATAATTTTATTGAATGATGAATTCGAAAATGATCACTGGTAAAGGTAATAGTAAAAAAAAAAAAAAAAAAAAACACTGGCTGGCAGCAGGCCAAATTAGTCGCCAGGCCACCGGGAATTCTCCCGGTGCTCCCGAAGGCCAGTCCGGGCCTGCCTAATATATATACATATAAATATGAGATGCTGGGTCCCCCATGAGAAGGACCAGCAAACTCAACCGGAAGCTCCACAGTCTGCAATGGAAAAGAGGAGTGGGAGGGCCGCCGGGAGGGCGATATCCTCATATCACCCTGTGTATTAACCGATGGCTCTCTGCTGTAATCCCAATGATCCAAATTAGTCAGTTCAGTTCTGACGTAACGTTGAACGTGACTGACTGAACTATTAACTGTTATAGTCTACATATCGAAGCTGTTAATTATGATCTTCATTCTAAAATACATTGCACACAGGCATTGAGGACACTTAACAACATTACATTTGAACAATTCTTTTAAAAGAATGTTAAAACAGATGTAATAAGATAAAGATACTTTAGTAAAGTGTTTACCTAAACCCATGATCAGTGTGTCCACCAAGCTTAGGTGGAGGATCCATTGACTGGTCACTCTTCATGGACACACAGCTGGGTTCTGGAGGGTCCAGTCTGTGGATTGAAGTTGAACACAACAATGTTATTCACACACTCTTATTAGCATGGCTATGTTTGATCATTTATGTTCTGAGACTTTCATTTGAAAGTTTTTTTATATCTGGTGTGTGTGAATTCCTGTTTCCTGTGTTTACTTCCTGTTTCCTTGGTTTCCATGTGTTCCATTGTGTTCTCAGTTGCTTCCATAGTTACTGATTTGTTTCTTCACCTATGTCTTCTTTAGTTGAACGTCACCCTGTATATTTATACTCCTCAATTTAATCAGTCCATTGTTGTTTATTGTCTTTGTGTAAATACAAAGCTGTTTAAGTTGCATTTGTGAGCTACCTTGCCTGTCAGATTATCTCGTTTATTTGAATAAATACTGCTGCAAACATCCCTGTCTCAACTTACCCTTCATTTTACCTGCACGGCACCACTAAACTCAGGGCTGGACTGGGACAAAAAAAAATCAGCCCTGGCGGCCCACCCCTACAATCCAGAATCGGTCCAGTCAGACAACACACGTATATTTGGTGCCTTCATTTGATAAAAAAAAAAAAAAAGGAAAGGAAAAAAGTTTTAAACCTCACAAATGGGCAGACATCATTTTATAAATTGTCTAATAAAATGTTATTGCATTATTTTTTGTTGATGTCTGCACTATCACTCCTGTCTCCCTGCTCCCAGTACCACATACATGTTAATATTTGTCTGCTAAATTACTAATGTAACTTTACACTAAATAATATTAATCTCCTTTAGCATACAGTATTTTGAGTGACGATAGTAATAGGGGCGCTATACCGCTTACATTTGCTAGCATTTCAATACTAAGTTAACAAAGAAAAAAGTACAGTATTTACAGATGAAACTGACCTGCACTTGAAGCCCAGAACAGGTAATTCATTTTGCAACATTTTAATGCTTGTTCTCTGAGTGCTTTCTTTTTCGTTGTCCTTTCCCTCTCTGCTCCACCTGGCCGTTTACTGTCCATCATCAGGTGATGCTCGCATTTTCTGATAAAACCGTTTGGCTGAGGCTTAAAGTCAAATCGTAGCCTTGCCAGTCAAGACTAACAGATTCATGATTTTATTTTATTATAATAATTTTATTGAATGATGAATTCGAAAATGATCACTGGTAAAGGTAATAGTAAAAAAAAAAAAAAAAAAAACCACTGGCTGGCAGCAGGCCAAATTAGTCGCCAGGCCACCGGGAATTCTCCCGGTGCTCCCGATGGCCAGTCCGGGCCTGCCTAATATATATACATATATATATGAGATGCTGGGTCCCCCATGAGAAGGACCAGCAAACTCAACCGGAAGCTCCACAGTCTGCAATGGAAAAGAGGAGTGGGAGGGCCGCCGGGAGGGCGATATCCTCATATCACCTTGTGTATTAACCGATGGCTCTCTGCTGTAATCCCAATGATCCAAATTAGTCAGTTCAGTTCTGACGTAACGTTGAACGTGACTGACTGAACTATTAACTGTTATAGTCTACATATCGAAGCTGTTAATTATGATCTTCATTCTAAAATACATTGCACACAGATATTGAAGACACTTCACAACATTACATTTGAACAATTCTTTTAAAAGAATGTTAAAACAGATGTAATAAGATAAAGATACTTTAGTAAAGTGTTTACCTAAACCCATGGTCAGTGTGTCCACCAAGCTTAGGTGGAGGATCCATTGACTGGTCACTCTTCATGGACACACAGCTGGGTTCTGGAGGGTCCAGTCTGTGGATTGAAGTTGAACACAACAATGTTATTCACACACTCTTATTAGCATGGCAATGTTTTATCACTCAATTTAATCAGTCCATTGTTGTTTATTGTCTTTGTGTAAATGCAAAGCTGTTTAAGTTCCATTTGTGTGCTCCCTTGCCTGTCAGATTATCTCGTTTATTTGAATAAATACTGCTGCAAACATCCCTGTCTCAACTCACCCTTCATTTTACCTGCACGGCACCACTAAACTCAGGGCTGGACTGGGACAAAAAAAAAATCAGCCCTGGCGGCCCACCACTACAATCCAGAATCGGTCCAGTCGGACACCACCCATTTATTTGCTGCTTAAACAAGTGGATCCTGCAACTGCAGCTTATTGAGAGTCTGCAAATTAGTGCCTTATGAAAAATTAAGCTTTAAACAGTTTAATATTTCTATCATTATGTTGGAAAACACTCTTATGAGAATAATTTCAGTTAAGCTTGTGTATATTTTTAGTTAAAGCTGTTAAGTTGTTAAGCAATAGCATCATGTAGGTTTTTTTCTTTGTGTTTTATATAAAGAACACTAGGAGGCGCGTGCTTTGTGATTGGGTTTACACTGTTAATACAGAAGACAAGGCAACGGGCCACAGTCCTTGCTTGTCAACAACAACAACAACAACAACAACAACAACAACAACAACAACATTGTATTGGCCCCAAAACCCAGGTGACAGAATTAATTACAATGTGATATATAGTGTTGAATACATGATAACAAGAGCTTATCTTCTGAAATGCATTGAATACAGGCACTGAAAAATTCTTTCATTTCAGCACAAAAGATATAATAAGACAAACGGTTTAAAGTGTTTACCTAAACCCAGGATCAGTGTGTCCACTAAACTTAAGTGGAGGATCCATTGACCGGTCACTCTTCATGGACACACAGCTGGGTTCAGATGACTTTGGTTTTTGCATCTGGACTGAACTGAAACAAAACATCAAGGGAAATTATAATAAGACACTGTGATAATGATTGTTGATTAACTGAATAATTATGCTACATTAAATACTTACCAACAGGAAAGTGTGCCATTTGTGCCTGAAAACCACACTTTACCCACTTTTAATTATTAAGCTAAAAGCACAAATTTTAAATATGAGGATACATAAGGTTGTAGTAATATCACTCAGCTTCATTGCAATAAATACACTAAGCCCTGAACGTTTACCACCCCCAGTGGTCAACATCAGCTAGATAGGTTGAGATAATATACCAACAAAGTCAGACAGTGACAGGCCGAGCCTCAAGTATAACAGCCACATTAGCTCTGTTTGTCTAAGACAAATGGTAACAGCCACATAACACCTCAAGGCTTGCTCAAGATAAGATGTGATCCCGAGACTGATCTAATTGGTACGAACACTAAAGATCAATCAAATTAACTCACTGTTACACAAACTGAAGAAGCAGCACTTCAGGCAGACAAGATGGATTTGGTCGAAGCAAAACGGCAGAATCATCAATCGCATGGTGGCCAAGAAAATGGCGGTTCTGAGCTGGCCTTAATCGCCTCACATCCTTAAAAAATATATACATTGAAGAAAATACTTTTTTTCTTTTGACAACACTATTTTTACATCAAATTTTTTAAATACTTTAAAAATAAAAATGGGGTTTTTCTATTTTAATTGGTTCAGTCTCTTCATGCACTCACATGCTATTTAAATGTGTTTCTGATTACTATTTATTGAGTGGTAAATTGATTTGCTAGGAAAAAAGTGTAGTTCTTACAACAAACGTATCATGTTAGAAATGAGGATAAAAAAGTTCTCTTTTTTATTTTTTTACCAACTTTACAAGTTTTTACCAAAGTTTTTACCAACTTTTAATTCTTAACCTAAAAGGCCAAATCCTAAAGGATTACATAGGGTTGTGGTGGTATCACACTCCTTCAATGAGCCTCAGTAAAACCACATAGTTATATTAATAATACTGGTGCTTTCAATACCTGTCAACTCTTTTCATGGCAACATTTTGAGCATAAATGGCAAAAAATAAATGGCCTAAACTCGTGAATATCATCACACTGCACCACATTACTTACTGTCAGTATTCCTGTGATGTGTGCCAGAAGAAAAACTTGAGAGACAGTTTTATATTGTGCTGATATCCCATTAGGCACAATTATGTCCAAAATCTTTTCAGCGTACACTTTTGTGACAAAGACATTAAAAAGACGTCTTTTGAACATAATTTTGCTTAGTGGGATATCTATAAGAGAAAACCAACTCTTTGAAACTCCTGATAAAATATGATGTCAGGAGCTAAATATTTGAACACAAAAGTCGAACTATTGATTTTAAAAGGAAGAATATGTCTCAATATCGTTAAATCTGTCTTTTCTAGAACGATGTGTTGGCGTTCTGAATGCAAATTCATTAGTCTACTTTAAACCATAAAATGTCTTTAGATTTATATAAAATTAATGGAAAATCAGGTAATTAGCTAAACAAAATGGCCCTGGAGTGCAGGCTACATCGAAAAACACAAAAATAAAATGTAAGCAATACTTAAACTGTATCTGTAAGACTCACCTGTGCGAAAATCTATCTGTCACAGGTCATGCTGATCATATTGATGTTACATTAAGAAAATCTAAATGATTTTTGATGTTTTCATTAAATGGCGTGTGTCGATGGATTTTACTTTCACTTTGATGGACACCAACTGACTCAGATGAGCAGGAAAGGGGCGTAAAGTTCATTTTTCCGGTTTCTTACGGAGGAACATAAACACTAAACAGCATGAATCTTTTCCTCTATATCAAATATAGCTGACGAAGAGATTCCCCTGAATGGTCCAATTGTTCTATTCTCGCACATTTGTGCGTCAAGTATAGGCTACTCTTAAAGGAAGATTGAAATGTCATTAAAAACAAAAGACGATGAATATGGAAACAACAAACTGCGTTTGTACTGCTGGAGTTTGAAAGAGTTGCTGTCCTCTACAGGTCAGATCAAGAATCACAAGCAGGAACATGCGTTCATCAAACACCCATAATATAGCCTAGTGCAAATACAACATCCACAAATTTTTTGAGTATCCCAATCAACAAAATAAAAGTTTGACCCTCAACACCAGTATGAAAGGGATGCATATTTGAATAGATCTTCCACACAAAAATGTTTTTAATTCATATAAAGTCACTTAATAGAAATATTACAGACACGCGCACACACGGCTGGTTCGCTATCTTTGTGAACACTCTCAGGTGTAATGATTTTTATACTGTACAAACTGTATATTATATTCCCTTACACTAGCCCTACCATTCAGTTTTGATGATAATGTCTCTTTGGCCCCAAATTCAACACAATTTAATATCTCAGTAAAATAAAACACACAAATGTGCATTATGGGTCATTACTGCTGACACTTTTACTTCAAATGTCATTATTATATTAAATGCATCCTTACTTACAGCAGTGTCTTGAGTTTATAATGTTTTTATAACTTAAAAAATACAGCCTAGTATCATGGGATGGACAATAATCTTGATGTTAGTAATATCACAATGCAATGCTAGAAGTTTGGTGGAATTTAAGGGTTATCTAAATCAGATGGAGGAAAAACCAGATGTGATGTGTACAAGCGTCTTGGCTGAAACCTAAATTTGATTTTGTAATAAAAGGATATTGATAAGAATGTAAATGTGAAATGCAACGTAGGTCGCTTTGGATAAGCGTCTGTCAAATGCATAAATGTAAATGTATCTGTGAAAAGAGATCGGGAAGAGGGAAATGGATGGTGGGCGTGTTATGAAGAGATGAAGATAGAAGGGCAAAGTATAGAGAGAGATGGTGATCTGGTGTGGATTTCAATGCCCATAGTAATATGTGGGGAGGAAGTGTGATTGATAGAAACAGGCAGTTTACTGAAAAATTAATGGATGAGATGAATTTGATCTGTCTGAATGATAGAGGTACACGAATAGATGCGAACAAGTCAAGAAGCGGTGTTAGTTCGAACTCTAACAAATAGTAGGTTAGGGGGAATAATTAACTGGAAGGTATTACGGAAATGTACAGTGATCACTTTCCTATTTTGATAGAAATGTGTATAAATAAGAGTGTAGAGAGAGATGAAAGAGAAAGAAATATGAGAAAGCTAACTGGACTAAGTACGTGAAAATGGTGGAGGATAGTTTAGACATGATGTAAGAAATGGTGATGACAGAGAAGCTACAGTATAAGTGAGAAAATTATAGGGGTCATGAAAAATGCAGCAGTTAGTAATATTCCTAAAAGCAAAGGAAGAAGAAAGATTAAAATGGTACCATGGTGGAATAAGGAGTGTGATGAAGCTATTAGAAGGAAAAGGAGAGCGAAGGTAAGAAGGCATAACTATGAAGATCTAATGGAATATAAGAGAGAACAAGCAAAAGTAAAAGTTGTGGTAAGAAGGGCAAAAGGCAACATTGGAGAGATTTCTGTGACAGAATAGGGAAAAGTACATAAAAAGAAGAGGTATGGAATATGATCAGAAGGATGAATGGAATAAGGAAGGAGATATAATATCCCATGTTAAATGAAGGGGAAGTTATAGCAGTAGAAAACAGCGATAAAGCAGAAATGTTTTGTAATACATTTATAAAAGTAAACAGTATGGAAAATCTGAATGAAGAATTTAAGAGAAAAAGGGAGGAACTATTAAAAGAACATCCTCATCTATTGGAAAAAAGAGAAGAAAGAGATGATACAATGGATGTCCCATTTGGAATGATGGAGCTAAAACGAGCTCTGAGGAGAATGAGAGAAATTACTCCTGGTCAAGATGAAATCAGCTATTATATTGTAACGTGTTCAAAATGCTGTTCTGTTACAAATAAGGATGCATTTAATGTTAATGTTGTACTTTATTCATTTTATGTGAGTCAATGTGATTCAATGTTCAAGTTCAATATGGAACAAGGCTCCACCCCTTGGGGAGTTTGGGGAAAAAACCTGGAATATAGGGGGAGAGAGCGCCTCGCTGGTTCAAGTGCGGTTCTCTGATAAGTCGGGTGTGTACGGCGTGGGCTGTGGCCGACAACAGCCTCTAATAAACACCCTTTGTTATCTGAAAACGTCTCGTCCTTGCCTGAGAACGCTACAACTGGTGTCAGAAGTAAAAAGAATTGGAAACAGCTAACGTTTCCAGCTAACTTGGCCAAGCAGCTGCTATCTTCCGCTGGTGAGAATGGATAATCCAGTTCGTATTAAGATAGAAGAAGATGATGGCTATGCTGGAGCTGGGTCTGTGAATATGTGGGGTGTGCACAATGCGCCAGTCTCCAGTCATTTCAAGGCAGATTCGGTGAAAAAAGAGCCGTGTGAAGCCGCGTCTGCGGGCGAGAAAGTGAGCCGCCATTATCCACCAGCGCTGCCGAACGTCATGAGCCGCCATTACCAGCTGCGGCAAGACGCCATGACGTCAGACGGCGGCACGGCGATCTCGCGTGATGTGAGGGGACAAAAGGTAAACAACAATGGCGGCGCCCATGAATTGAATATGCCGGCTGGAATAAAAACACCAAAATACGCCGGCAAATCGGATTGGGAGGCTTTTCATGCCCAATTTGAACTATTAGCTCATGCATATGATTGGTCAGAGGAACAGAAAGCCCTTCAACTCGCTCTTTGCTTGACAGATGATGCACTTTCATGTCTGTTGCTGCTTGATACTAGTGAGAGGGCTGATTATGGCGCATTGGTTGGTGCATTGAGACGCCGCTTTGGACAGTGTTTCCGATCGGAGCTTCTCCGGTCTGAATTACACAGCCGTCAAAGAGTTCCGGGAGAACCACTGCGGGTGCTGGCCAACGATATTGAATCCCTAGCAAGGCGAGCTTATGCACATATTCCTCCATCAGTGCAGAGCGAGCTGGCCCGTGATCAATTCATCAGAGCTCTTTCCCCAGCGGAGCTGCGCATACATACACAACTTGCACGCCCACGTGATTTGGCAGAGGCCTTGGAGTGGGCACTGGAGAGGGAAATGGCAGTTGAAGCAGCAATGCGGGGCTCAGCAATGGACCCCTCCCCCACGATCAGGGCAGCTGGAGGGGGTGACATGGCTTCACCAAAACCTGAGTGGCTGGAGGAGATTACGGAGATGATTCGTGGATTGGCGTTGCCTCCAGCCAGGAGGCAGGTACAGCAGACACAGGGCCGCCTTTGCTGGGGGTGTGGTCAGCCGGGACATCTGGTTAAGGAATGCCCTATGCGGGCTAGGAATTCGGGAAACAGGAGGGGGGCGCAGTAGGCGGGACACTGCAGACCCCCAAGCCCATGTCCCGCTCGTCATTGGAACACGCAGACAGGCCCAGCATGAACAACGGGACTAAAGAACATGGGGTGGTGGTAGTGGGAAGAACAGCCATATCAGATTTTTGCCATATTCCCATTTGCATTGAGGGCGTGGAATGCACAGCCCTAGTAGACACAGGGTCTACAGTTACTGTGGTTCGTCCAGAGGTGGTGCCGGAGGGAACACGGCTAGAAGACACAGCAGTTCAACTCCGCACAGTAACCGGTGAGCTGGCACCGATGATAGGGAGGGGGCTGTTGACACTAACCGTGGGGGGCCTGAAAATACAGCATCTGGTGTGGATAGCTAATGTACAAGACAGCTGTATCTTGGGTTTGGACTTTTTGAGGGAACATGGCTGTCAGTTAGACCTGTCCAAGGCCACATTGAGTTTCTGCAATGGTCAGGTGGTGAGGATGAGGCCACCAGGAGCTCGTCACACAGATGGGCTGACTATAGGTTCCTCTGCATGTGACCTAAATGATGGGGATGGTGCACACGGCACAGTGCCACCCAGTGCGTCCCATCAAGAGCCCCTGTTACTGCACACTTTGCCCGAGTCTGCTTCCAGGGAAGAGGGAGAAATAATGAGGGCTCTGCGGGAGATAACACAAAGGAGCTCCAACGACCTGGACTCGCAGCAGCAAGGACAGTTGTGGCAACTGTTAGTGGAATTCCAGGACTGTTTTTCCTGTGATGAAGAGGACCTAGGTCAGACTTCCCTGGTGCAACACGACATCAACACCGGGGATGCAACGCCCATACGTCAGCGGCCAAGACGTATGCCCTTAGGTCGGCAGGAGGCGGCAGAGCAGGCGTTGGTAAAGATGCAGCGTGCTGGTATAATAGAGCCTTCTGAGAGCCCCTGGGCATCCCCGGTTGTCATGGTCCCAAAGAAAGGGGGGGAGTGGCGCTTTTGTGTCGATTACCGGAGGCTCAATGCAGTGACACGGAAAGACTCGTACCCTCTCCCACGTGTGGATGAATGCTTGGATCTTGTGGCTGGCTCTTGCTGGTTTTCATCATTGGACTTGAGGAGTGGGTACTGGCAGGTGCCCCTGAAGCCAGAAGCTCGACCCAAGACGGCTTTTTGCACGGGAAGAGGTCTGTGGCAATTTAAAGTCCTATGTTTTGGTCTTTGCAATGCCCCTGCCACATTTGAGCGCCTAATGGAGAGGGTACTAGAAGGCATTCCGCGACAGCAGTGTCTGGTGTTTTTGGACGACATACTGGCACATGGGAGCTCATTCCATTCAGCTATCACAGCCCTGAGGGTAGTGCTGGAGAAAATAAGAGCAGCGGGTCTGAAGTTACATCCCAATAAATGCCGGCTGTTAAGCAGAGAGGTGACCTTCTTGGGGCATCGCATTGACAGCGAGGGGATTGGCACAGCGGAAGACAAGGTCAGAACCGTACGGGAGTGGCCTATCCCGGTGAGCCAGAAGGAGTTAAAAAGCTTCTTGGGTCTAGCATCCTATTATAGGAAGTTTGTACGGGGTTTTTCTTGTATTGCTGCTCCCTTATACAAACTCCTGCAGAAGGATCAGTGCTTTGTCTGGTCGGAGTGCTGTCAAAAGGCTTTTGATACTCTGAAGCAAGCCCTGGTGTGCGCGCCCGTTCTGGCACCTCCCGATCCCCAACTGCCCTTCGTTCTTGACACAGATGCAAGTGGGGATGGAATAGGGGCGGTTCTGTCCCAAGTGTGCCCAGACAGAGAGAAAGTAGTAGCATATTTCAGTAAAGGACTAAACAAATCTGAAAAGAGGTATTGTGTCACACGACGAGAACTGTTGGCTGCAATCTCTGCCATCAGGCACTTCAAGTACTATTTGTGCGGTCGGCACTTCACCATACGCTCTGACCATGCTTCCTTGCAGTGGTTGATGACTTTCAAGGAACCAGAGGGTCAGGTGGCTCGTTGGCTCGAGGAGTTGCAGAGTTATGAGTTCACCGTTACGCATCGTGCAGGGGAACGGCATGGTAATGCAGACGCCCTGTCGAGACGTCCATGTAGTATGCAGGAATGCAGGTATTGTGAGCGCAGAGAAGCCAGGGAGTTGGAACTGAGCCGGAAAGCGGATGGTAGCGAGGGGCCGGGGCTGGTCTGTCGGGAGCTACAGGAGGTGGATGTCACTCAATGGGCAGAGAATCAGAGGGGGGACCCAGACCTACAGCCTGTGATCCTGTGGGTAGAGGCACAGCAACGACCACCATGGGAGGAGGTAGCAGCCCTCTCCCCAGGCACCAAGGGATTGTGGGCCAAGTTCAAGTGTCTACGGCTGACAGATGGGGTCCTCCAGCGAGCATGGGTGGTACCAGCAACAGGAGAAAAGAGATGGCAAATCGTGGTGCCTGCTGACATGCAAGAGGCAGTGTTGAAGGCCATGCATGGCTTTGCCGGGTCTGGCCATTTTGGGGTGACGAAGACACTTAGGCGTCTGCGTCAGGCCTTCTACTGGGGACAGCTGAGGCGTGATGTGGAGGACTTCTGCAGGCGTTGTGATCTTTGTACAGCACGCAAAGGGCCACAGGGGAAGTCTAGGGCCCAGCTGCAGCAGTTTCGGGTGGGGGAGCCGATGCAGCGGGTGGGGGTGGACGTCATGGGGCCATTTCCTCGCACCACGCAGGGGAATCGCTTTGTTTTGACTGCTATGGATTACTTTACGAAATGGCCTGAGGCCTTTGCACTGCCTAACCAGGAGGCCGAGACTGTTTCCAATGTTTTGGTGCAGGGCATGTTTAGTAGGTTTGGGGTGCCCCAGTGTATCCATAGTGATCAAGGTAGAAACTTTGAGTCCAAGGTATTCTCTTTAATGTGTGAGCGCTTGGGAATCAACAAGACCCGCACCACCCCACTCCATCCCCAAAGCGACGGGCTCGTGGAGCGATTCAACAGGACACTAGCTGAACAGTTGTCCATTTTAACATCTACTCATCAGCACGATTGGGACACCCATCTGCCACTGGTCTTAATGGCATGTCGCTCTGCTATTCAGGTCTCTACCTCATGCACTCCGGCCCTGCTCATGTTGGGTAGGGAGATTAGAACCCCTGCAGAGTTGGCCTTTGGGCGACCCCCTGATGCCCCTCCTGTTCCTGCTGGACCCGAATATGCTAGACAGCTCCAGGACCGCTTGGACTCCGCCCATGCATATGCCAGGAGGCACCTGGTGACCTCAGGGATGCGGCAAAAAAGAGCGTATGACCTGCATGCTCGGGGTTGCAACTTTGGGGTCGGAGAGCTAGTTTGGGTTTACAGCCCAGTTAGGAAGAGAGGAAGGTGCCCTAAGCTGGACAGCCATTGGGTGGGACCATGCCTGATATTGGATAAGCTGGGGGAGGTGGTGTATCGAGTGCAGGTGCCTCCACGGGGGCGCAAAGTGGTACTGCATCGTGATAGGCTGGCCCCTTACCGGGGCACCGCGACACCAGAGGGTGTTACAGTACTTCCTTCACACAACAGTGAGTCTCAAAGGGGGACTGAGGGGGTAATTGGACCAGCTGATATGGCCAGTAGTGGCCAGCAGGTGACACCGCTGCCCGACACCCCTCAGGGTGATCATTCGCAGGGCTCAGGGGAAGCGGCACCTGATATCGAAAATCACATTCTCCTGAGGGGGCGTCCTAGGAGGGAGCGGAGAACCCCAGTCAGATTTAGAGACTTTGTCCTCGGGGTCGAGGACTTCAGTTAGAGGGGGGTAGTGTAACGTGTTCAAAATGCTGTTCTGTTACAAATAAGGATGCATTTAATGTTAATGTTGTACTTTATTCATTTTATGTGAGTCAATGTGATTCAATGTTCAAGTTCAATATGGAACAAGGCTCCACCCCTTGGGGAGTTTGGGGAAAAAACCTGGAATATAGGGGGAGAGAGCGCCTCGCTGGTTCAAGTGCGGTTCTCTGATAAGTCGGGTGTGTACGGCGTGGGCTGTGGCCGACAACAGCCTCTAATAAACACCCTTTGTTATCTGAAAACGTCTCGTCCTTGCCTGAGAACGCTACAACATGATTAAGCAGTTAAGCGAGGAATCGTTGAAAGTAATGTTAGAGTTCTATAATAAAGTTTGAGAAAGGCAGGTAATCAAAGAACAAAACAGAAGGCAGGGAAACAATCTCAAACCCAAAAATTCTTAGGAATGACAACGCTTTGGCTAACATGAGGACTGAACAAGAACAAAAGGCAGTGAGGCCTTAAATAGGGTTTATCATTAGGTATGATTCAACACAGGTGAGAGCATTACAACCATTAAACCTATTTTTTACAGTCTATGCATTAAACCAAGGATAAATAATCTGGGTAGAAATAACGCCTTCTAGTGGAAAATCAAGGAACTTTACAGTGAGGCATATCCAACAACACCTATTGCAGCAATGATAGTAGAGATAAATGAAATGCTGCCTGATATTAGAAGGCAGGAGTTATTGGCAGTATATTGGACAAATATTAAGAGTCAGGATAAGGTACATCCAACAAAGAATATACAAGGAATATGTTGGGAACAAGGAAAGAATAATATAGATGTATATAAAGCAAATATAGATGTGTATAAGAGTGATGTACCCACATTACCCTTTATGGATTCTTCCTCAGCCAATAGTAGATTTAACTTTACTGAAGATAAGACAAAAAGAAGGAAGTAATGAGATGGAAGAAATGAGAACAAAGGAATATTTAGGACTTAAGTACGGAAATAATATACAGATATACACAGATGTTTCCAAAAAAGGATGAGTAGGAGTGGCAGTCAATGGTCCAAAGTTACAGATAAAGAGAAAAGCTTGAATACGTGATCATCTGTCAGTAAATACAGGTGAACTGATGGTATGGCAAGCCGTTTTAGCTTAAATTGTACCCAGCTTTACTCGTCATAATTGCATTTTTACTAGTAACAATTCCAATTAGAGAGCTCTCTAATTCATTTTACTAGTTAGAATGCAATTGCATCTTTAAAGTTGGAGCCATTCATTATAATCGAGATAAGAGACTTTAGGCTTGAAGGAAGTGAGGTTTCTTGATATCTTTCTGGGAAGGAGCCAGTGAATTTGAAGCCTGTATGGTTGAATATGTCATTTCTAATAATCTTCACAGCTTTTGCCAGAATGAGAGCGTCTTCATTCAGTGCACCTTGACCTATGCCACCCTCACAGAAGAAGCACTTCAGAACATCCAGTCGTTGGCGTTTCATTGGCTTTCCCCCTCCAGATTCAACCGCATCCCGCACGTTCTTCTTTGTCGCTTTCATAAGCTTTGAATTGATAAACTTTAGGTGGCAAGATTTGTGCCAAGAAGCAGAATGTGAAGCAAAATTGCTAGCAGTTTCATCATTCCCAAAATAGAGTTCAGTTGGAAGATTGTCAGTCGCCCTGAATTGCTCGACAGTAGAAAGAAATGATCTATAGGCATGAGATTCATCACCACTTGTCCCAGGTGTCTGCAAGGGACATCTCAGGGGTTCAGAGGTGTCTTTCTGGCAAATAATACATAGAGCCCAGTTCAGCTCCATGTTGAAGTTTCAGAAACTAATGTTATAAGCATAAAAGAACGAACGAAACAAGACATTCTGACCTGCAACACGTCTACAATAGGAAACCAAAATAACTGAAAGTACATCTAGCTATGTACTGTCACACACAAAAAGGATTTAATGTGATGTGAGGCAGCCTAACATAAAACTAATGACCAAACTATGAACTCAGTAGATAGCTATATGAATGCCCTAGTTGAATTGAAAAATAAAAGAGAAAACCAAGATCTCTTAACATTTAAGCATTTTTGCTGCCTTTTTTTAATAATTCCTCCTATATTATACAGGGATTGTTTAGGTTTTTTGAGGTATAAGGTGTCTTGGCACTCTATTTTACTCTTATAATTTGGTAGATCTACTGGCCTGAGCACAAATTAACAAAAGAAAGCTTATTCAGTGGTCTTAAAAGGCCATTACCCTGAAAGTTTTACTTGAGAGAAAAAACTAAAAACTAAAACGTTTTTCATGAATATTGTTTTTTAAGTGATTTGACACAAAATTTCAACATTTCAGCTCGGCTATAGGCTGAAATCATTCAGGAGGTCCTAAAGAAGCTTCATGTAAAATGTGGTGCTTTTATCACCTCTGTAACAGTATTATTTAATATGAGCACTACCCAAATGGACTACAACACTGGCCTGTGTCTCCCTCTGTTGACGGAAATGATAAAGACATTTATAGCAATTTGTGTTCATTTATTTATGCTTATAGCAATTTATGTTCATCTTTAATATTTTGCCTCAGGAAGCTGATGTTACGCAATGGAAAAGTACAACTTACTGATGCAGAGTTAAATACAGGGTCTTCTATTGGGAAATGATTAAAACAATATGGAATAATAACAGACTCTAAGAAAAATCATGCTCGAAGCTTTTAATAATTTTAACAATCACCTAATTATTAAAGCTGATACTTTTAAAAGATTTATATAGCCTAGGCCTATACATGATGTAGCCTATATATTTATGAACACTAGAATGAAGTAACCGAGTTTCTCTCTCTCCTTATCTCGAGACAGTTTCGCATGTTGGCACGTTTGTGGCAGTACTGACATCAATGAAGGACACTTTTCTCAGTGACACACACACACAAACACACACACACACACACACACACACACACACACACACACACACACACACACACACACACACACACACACACACACACACACACACACACACACACACACACACACACACACACACACACACACACACACACACCTACCTTTCTCAGTTTGTGTAAATCTACTTATGGTTCAGACAGAGTATTTATTTTTTCCCACATTCCCACGTCTAGTACAATTATGTGTTTTTGTTTTATTAATACAGTATATACTTTTTTCTTGACATACCCCGAAAGAATGGAAGTGAAATGTGACAACATGCCCCATAGGTGGGGTACATTGTAACATGTGAGGGGCACATTGTAACATGACCATATGACAGCTTAAAATGTTATCTGATCTAATAAAAAAAAATATACAAGACAAACTAAAATATTTTTAAATAAAATACAATTATTAACTTTTTCATATAAAATAATGGCATTTTTTAATAATTAAATATAAACTCATTTTTGAGTTTTGACTACGAACACAGGAAAACACAGCTATACAACATAGTTCAAAACAAATAAATAATTAGTAATTTCTGAACATTGACTCTCAGTCTTTATTCACCTTTTTCTCACGTTTTCTCAATAAAATTAATAAAAGTATAGAATATAATAGCATATTTCTAATAGGGGCACATTGTAACGCTGTGTGACAACATGCCCCGCCTGCACAACTGGGATTTAAACCCGGTTAGTGTCTTCTGCTAGTTAGCGAAGCATTAAATAACTATCTCAACTGTTAAATAACATCTTGGAGATTAAAATAATATCAGATTTGTCTAATTTTAAATAAACAAAAAATAGAGATGAAAAATTAACATTAGTAAAAAAATTACTTTTGCTATGGTTTAATAAATGTCTATGGATATCTTCCAAAAAAATTATTATTTTTATATATTTTTTTCTATATAGTGTTGATATGGCAACTAGTAAATACACCAAGTTTCGTCATGCTAGCATGTGAGGAAGTATTTAAAACAAGTGTGTTACAACTAGCCCCGTGCTCCGCTACACACTACAAAAGGGCACAGGCTGCCATTTACAAACTCATACAGACAAACGTAATCTCATGCAATCAATGTCTTGCATTTGAGGTTTCATGTGAAACAGTTCATATTAGGAATAAGTGACCATACAATGTGATCTCACTTAATAGGAGATAGAAGTATGATAGAAGTTAGGGGCATTATCACAGGAAAGGCATTAAGGTAAGACACAGGTGATGAGTGGCAGATGTGTGAGAGGGGAAGCAGCGTTTGACTGTCAGAGAGTCAGCGTTGCAGCCAGCATTTGTACAAGAAGAAACTATACAAAGAAAAACTTACCCATGAAGATTTATGGACTGAGCTGTACTAAAGTGAGCATAAATACACTGTGGAAATAAATGGGTCACGGCACTCAAACAAGGTCACTTTTATTGCTTACTCAGATCACACATTCTCCCCATTTGTCCCTCAGTAACTTGAATTTCTTTTTGACAGATGAGATCTTTACTGAAAAAGTGATGAGAAATACAGTACAGTATATACAATATTCACAGCAGTTAAGTCGACGTGAAAGGGACATTTCATGCATGTAAATATGAGCTGCTGTATCAACAAATCAACAAAAAGGCTCACAGAGTTACAAAGGGTATGTTACATCAAAATCTCCACAAACCTGAAAAGAAGTCACATAAAAAACATTTAGCTCCCAGTCTGAAAAAGTACGAAAACATTTTGTGAGTAGGTTCATACAGGCCGTTTCTGGACAGTTTTATACTGTATATACAAAAGAAGAAACATTATAAAACAAAAACAATAACAACACTGCTTCATGTTCAGCAGGATTTACACCAGTGTCACATTTTAAACTTTGTTTCTCACACTTTTGGTTTTATTAAAGGTTCTCAGTTGCCAAAACAAAGATATAAACACTTAAAGTACAAAAAAGTTAATTTAAAGTACAGATTCTGTTGAGGTCATCATTTTAACAGCTTTGTAAAGGCTCACCAGTGAGCATATGCAACTTATGACATGTCTGATAACACTAAGAAACGACCTGCTCCCAGCACAACACAGACTCCACATATTGATAAAAAACAAAAAGTTTTTTCTGCTGAAGCTCGTAAGGCCAGACGTGAATAGGATGAACTTCGGGTGAAAAAACACGGATCAACATCGGCAGGGCATTTGAATCATGGAGAAACTTTATCTACAAGTACAAACCTAGAATGTACATTTCCTGAAGAAAATGTGAAAATGTGCAGTGGCAAAATTCGGCAGGGTTGCTAGGGTTCCATACTTCTCAATGATAAGTTATCATGGTACGAGCATGGAGCATTAGTTCAACGTCAAGCTGATAAAAGTAGCCTATTATTGTAATGTTGCAGTGGGAGTTTACCTGAGTTTCCAGCATGTTGTGGGATGCTTTCTCTGGTGTGTTGCGTCTCAGTCTGGCCGGTACCCAGAGTGCTCGCTCATGAGTTCAAACAAGCGCAAGAGCACACGCTTGTAAACTTATAATAATAATTTGTTACATTTATATAGCACTTTTCTGGGTACTCAAAGCGCTTTACATGGAAGGGGGAATCTCCTCAATGTGCAGCACCACCTGGATGATGCGACGGCAGCCATAGTGCGCCAGAACACCCACCACACACCAGCTTACTGGTGGAGAGGAGACAGTGATGAAGCCGATCAGTTTATGGGGATGATTAGGAGGCCATGATGGACAGAGGCCAAGGGGCAAATTTGGCCAGTATGCCGGGGTTATACCCCTACTCTTTTTCGAAGGACATCCTGGGACCTCGGTTTAACGTCTCATCCGAAGGACAGTTCCCTTTGACAGTATAGTGTCCCCGTCACTAGACTGGGGCGTTAGGATCCACACAGACCACAGGGTGAGCGCCCCCTACTGGCCTCACTAACACCTCTTCCAGCAGTGACCTGGTTTTCCCAGGAGTCTCCCATCCAGGTACTGACCAGAATCAACCCTGCTTAGCTTCAGTGGGCAACCAGTCTTGGGCTACAGGGTGATAAGGCTGCTGGAAGACTTGATGATATGACTTCCTGAGAAGAAGGATCATGCAGAGACAAATCCTGCAGCCCACCAGGCCATGATGTCTATCAGAAGAAAATGGTTGATTAAAATATACACAGGTCTGTACATAAGCAGCATACATTAGGGTTTGAAAGTGCAGAAACATGCACAAATACATTATATTGTTACGCATACCTCTGGACACAGAACACTAAAGATGAACTGCACTTCCTCCGTGAAGCTCAGGTGTGTTGGTGTTTGCAGTGCTGACTTCAGAAGAGCATAAAGGGGGTCCTGTTGTTCTTCATGGTCAAGGTAGACGAGCACCAGGCAAGAGGACCTCTGAGGAAACAACTCTGCAGTCTTCACGATGAGTACGCCCCACAGGCAAATTATTTTGCCACAATTATTTTGTGGTGATAAGATTTTTTTTTTTTTAAACTTTATTTTTTTTTATTTTTGACAAGAAAAAAAAAAAAAAAAAAAACACACACACAAAAAAAAAATAACAGACAGACAGACCAAGGGACATCAGGCAAAATTATCGTGATTAACAGAATTGCTCAACATCATATGAAACAGGAAAAGAAAAAGACAAGGGAAAAACAATAAATACATAAAAATAAATAAATAAAGGCTTATACATCTCAATTTGTATTCAGATAAGATATCCATTTTTCCCAATATGCTTCACATTTCTTTCGGGCATGTCTTAGAGAAAAAGTCAAATGTTCCATAACATAAATTTCCCTAACTATTTCTATCCATTCAGCAATTGTCGGGGAATCTTTACTTAACCATTTCTTAGTTATTGCTTTCTTGCTACCTGCTAAAAGAATTTGTAACAAATATCTATCTACCTTTCTCAGCCCTGTAGGTAGATTTCCTAAATATATAACACTGAAATTAAACTCGAGCTCTGAGCCGACTATTGACTTTATTGCTTTCACCACCTCTATCCAATACAAAGAAATAATAGGGCATTCCCAAAAGATATGAAAGTGACCAGCAGACATATTACCACACATTCTCCAACACTGACCATGTTCAGAATTGTTACTCTGCGCCTTTTTTATATTAGGAGTTATAAAAAATCTTAAAGTGTTTTTCCAAGTGAATTCCCTCCACAGACCTGAGCTGGAAGTGGTAGATTGTGTCCTACATATATTCAACCAGTCATCTTCGCTTATCTCTATGTTAGCTTCTTTCTCCCACCTCTTTTTTACATACATTGTTGAGAGTCCCCTGTCTAACTGTAGGCATGAATATACCCTGGAAATCAGTTTTCTGTTAGTATTACCCTTATATGCATCAACAAATACTCTAATCAGGTCCATTCCCTTCTCTCCGGTAGTTTTAATATGTTTATCAAAGTGGTGTCTCAGTTGAAGGTATCTGAAAAAGTCTTCTTTCCCTAAATTGTATGTATCTATGAGTTTTTTGAAAGTATACAAACCATCAGTGGAGGATATTATACAGTATGAAGTGATCCCTGAATTGGTCCAGTGTTTGAATCTACCATCCAGTCCAGCTGCTGCGAATTCTGTATCGTATTTAACCCAACGTAATATTCGTGCATTTCTTTCAAATTCCTTATCCTTAAATAGTTTGTGCCAGATTTTAAGAGGGACTGCCATCCAGTTATTTAATTTTTTCATAAGTTTTTTCAGGAGAGTTTTTTCACCCAGTATAGATTGAAGCGGTATGCTTATTTGATTTTTCTCTAGATCCTTCCATTTTGCATCACACACGGGGTCACACCAACAGACCAGAGAACGTAACTGCGCTGCTCTATAATAATCTTCAAAGCATGGTAGAGCCATACCACCTTTGTCCTTGGGGAGTTGTAATGTTTGAAATTTAATCCTTGGCTTTTGTTTTCCCCAAATAAAAGATGAGATAGTTCTATTCCAATCATTGAATTGCTTGAGGGGCACTTCAATGGGCAATGATTGAAAAAGAAAAAGCAGCCTGGGCAGTATATTCATCTTTATAGCATCTATTCTGTTGTACATATTCATTGGTAATAGTGACCAACGGTTTAAGTCCGCTTTAATATCAGCTGTTATAGGAATGTAATTGTGGTCATAAATGGCAGAGATCTCTTTAGGTATTTGTACCCCTAAATATTTAATTGTATTACCTTTCCATTTAAATTGACATATTTTTCGAATATTTACCTGTGGATCGTAATTGAAAGTAAGCGTTTGAGTTTTATGCAGGTTTAGTTTATAGCCGGAATATGAACCAAATTCTTTAAGAAGAGATAGTAATTTAGGCAAACTTATATTAGGATTGGTAAGTGTCACGAGTATATCATCCGCATATGCACATATCTTATGTTGTGTGTCTCCTATTACTACCCCAGTTATAACATCGTCTTCTCTAACTGCCTGTATCAGAGGCTCTATGAAGAGGGCGAATAGAGTGGGACTAAGGGGGCAACCCTGTCGACATCCCCTTTCAAGAAATATTGTTTTAGATAAGTCCCCATTTACTTTAATTCTAGCAGTAGGAGAAGAGTATAGGGATTTCAAGCATTCAATTACCTGTTTATTAAAACCAAATCGGCTAAGGACCAAATATAAATATTCCCATCTGACAGAGTCAAAAGCCTTTTCGGCATCAAGGCTTATAACTACGGATTCCATATCACTGTTCCTCATATGATCAATGAGGTGGAGAGCCCGTCTCACATTGTCCTGGGTTTGCCTGTTTTTTACAAAGCCCGTCTGGTCTGTGTCTATTAAATCCGGGATTATATTTTCCAGTCGTTTTGCAAGTATTGACGCATATAATCTATAATCTAAGTTTAAAACTGATATAGGTCTATAGGAGCCACAATCTGTTTTGTTTTTACCCATTTTAGGTATAACTGAGATTACTGCTTGTCTCCAGGACAATGGGGTCTCACCACCTCCAAGAACATAATTAAAACAATCCTTTAGCATTGGTGTTATGATTTCTCTAAGGTTTTTATACCATTCTGATGGGTACCCGTCTGCACCTGGCATTTTATTTGTTTTTAATCTCGATATTGCCTTGTTTATCTCATCGTCTGTTATCTCCTCAGTTATTATTTTGTTTTGCTCTGTCCCTATAGATGGTAAGTCTAAAGAAGTTAGAAAGGATGATATGACAGCTGACTCAGTTGTTCGAGGTTGAGCATATAATTTTGTGTAGTATGTTTCAAAAGCATTCTTTATGTCTTCCAAATTATGATACATATCATTGGTCCTAGGGTCCCTTATTTTATGTATAAATCTCTCAGCCTGTTGTTTACGTATTCTCCATGCAAGTAATTTTTTAGATTTAGGGCCATTTTCATAGAAATTTTGTTTAACTAGTTTAGCTCTTTTCTCTACTTGGTTTTCATATAGGTTGTTTAAGGTACGTTTAGCCTCCATTATATCGTTAAGAATCCTAGTGTCATTATGCTCCATATGTTTATTTTCTAGTGATTTTAATTTTTCAATCAGGCCTTTATTTTTTTTATCTTTTTCCTTTTTCTTCTGGGAAGACCACATCATGAGTTTACCTCTAATAACAGCTTTTGCAGCATCCCATAATGTACTAGGAGACACTGCTCCGTTGTCATTATGGGTCATATAATCTTTAAATTCTGTCTTTAAATACTTTTGATACTGAGGATCATTCAGAAGGCTAGTGTTAAGTCTCCACAAGGTCTCTTTGGGCTTGTTGTCTAAATGTAAAGTTAAGTACACCCCTGCATGGTCGGAAACGTCTCTTATCCCTATATCACAATTTATAATCCTATGTCTATCTAAATTTAGCATAAAAAAATAATCAATTCTTGAATATGTGGAGTGAGGGTGAGAAAAAAAAGTAAATTGTTTATCATATTGGTGCAGTTCCCTCCATATATCTATCATTCCAATTTCTTTAAGCATTTTTTTAACATAAAGCGCTTCAGGTCTTATATTTTTTGTTGTATTTGAGGAGTCTAAGGAAGGCTGTAGCTGGATGTTCCAGTCCCCCCCACAAATCAATACACCTGATGTTTCCATAGAGATCATATTAAAAACTTTCTTGATCAGCTGTTTATCATGTCCTGGTGGTCTATAGACATTTATTAATGTAACTTCTTTGTGGTCGATAAAGCCTTTGACCAATAAGTATCGGCCTTCTTTGTCAGAAACTTGTGAGGAGAACTGGAAATTTACATTATTTGAAATCAGTACAGCCACCCCCCTCGCACTTCCTCTTTCGAAGGAGGAGTAATATGAATTTTTGAAACCCATTTTCCGCAACTTTTCATGTTCACTATTCGAAAGATGTGTTTCTTGCCAAAAAATGATATCTTGTTTTTCCCTTTTCATTTTGGCTATTACTTTACTTCTTTTAATAGGATTATGTAATCCGTTTACATTAAGTGTGATTATTCTATATTTTTGATGAGGCATTCCTGACAATATGAAAGTCAAAATGTTTACCAAGACGTTTAAACATCCCTAGAAGGCCTGAACAAATGAACTTCTGTCTGTAAAACAAAATGAAACTTAACACATAAACACACACGCTTAACATTAATGACTTCCATCTCTGAAGTACGAGTTCTACTTCCAAAACTAGAGGGGAAGCCCTACATCTGGGAGGGGCCCCTCTAACCGTGGACAAAAATCTCTGACTAAATGAAATCAGAGCCGTCCACATAGAGAAAAAACAAACAAACAAAAAAAGATAACAACAGCCATACATTCCCAGATGTGGTCAGTTTCAATTTCTTGAACTTACATGAATAGGAAAGTTCGCCTGGTCTCATATTACCTCCTGGAAATACGAGTCGATAGAGACATATGATAGGCTACACTCTTACCGGGCGGTCTTTTCAAAAGTTACTCAGTCACTCATGGCACCTTCGTTGCGTCGAAATCCCTTTAGTTTCTCCTGGATGTGTTTCATGCGTGCATCCCGGTAACGACGTGATGTATCACCTGCCGTTTCCCAGGATGGTTGCTTCCGTCTCGTCGCGGGTGTAGCCCGGTCTTCAGCCCGGGTCCCGACCCCGCCGCTCGGCATCAATCCCCTTTTCTTCAAATCATCCATCGCCTCTGATGCGCTGTTGTAGATAACTGCACCGGTGTCAAGAAAAACTCTGAGTTTTGCTGGATGAAGAGTCTGAAAACGGAGCCCCTTTTCTTTAAGTGTCTTTCTGATGGTGGAGTAAGCCTTTCTTTTCATGACTATTTCGGTTGGGTAGTCTTGCTCAAAGAAAACTCTTCTTCCGTCGCATTGGATGTTATTTTTTTTCCAAGCGCTGCGGAGCACCAGCTCTTTGGTTTTATACTCCAGGAAGTAGGCAACCATGGACCTCGGGTTAGCACCTTGCGGTGGTTTGGCTCCAAGAGATCGGTGACAGCGTTGTATAGCGAGGGTGACATCGGGGAGGGACAGCTCCGTTTTAATGAATGCTTCTAAAAACTCCTGTATATTGTCTCCCTCTGCCCCCTCTGGGATCCCATGGATGCGTATGTTGTTTCTGCGTGAACGCGACTCCAAGTCTGTCAGCCGAGCTTGTAATTTGTCTTGGAGCTCTAAAGTGTGGGAGAGCAACTCACTGTTTTCAGCACCCTGCTCCTCCATGTCAGCCACTCTCTGCTCCGTCTCCGTGACTCTGTCAGTTATTTCTTTTAAGTCCGTAACGATAGTACTTAGTTTCTGGCTAACTTCTTCCCTGAAGTCCACCAGTTCCTTCTTTAGTGGCCCCATTGTTTCGATAAATTCTTTTTTCAGGTCCAAACGGACCGCTTTTATCTCGGCGATAATGTTAGCTTGGATAGCGTCCATACCCTCGTGGTCAGCTTGCTTGCTAGCACCGTCGTCAGTATCTCCACTTTCCATCGGGGATTTATCGTCCATCTTCGGGTTTTGTTGCGATTTTCCTTTTGTCATTCTCCTGTTTCCCCCTCTCATACTATAAATGCCAACTTTTCCTATCTGGATAACCAGTATTTATTTCGGGGGAGTAAGACCGTCTGGGAGCTTCAAACTTATGCTGCCGACCGCGTCTGCGCCATAGCGGAAGTCCGGTGATAAGATTTTTAAGTGTATTGTGTGGTTGGTGTCAGTGAAGGAACAACTGAGTGCTTACCCTTACAAATAGACAGATGCTTCATGAAGTCCAGTTTACATAACAGCATTGAGTTACAGTGGAAACAGTTTTGCTCTGCAATCTAATCCACATCTGTGAATGGTATACCCTAAAATATAAATACAATAAACTGTAGTATTATTATGATGATAATCAGTGTAGATTATGAGTACCCAAAATCTGAATAAAGAATCATAAATAAAAATATATAAATGCAGTTTTTGGGATTCATTGCTCAAATTGAATTAATCATAACATCAACGCTACTTTTCATGCTTAATATACATATTACATAATGGAGAATAAAGTTGGACTAATCACACTCCCCTGTGGTGTCCCATTTTCTACAGCATATTGCTTTGATAAATCTAACCCAATTTTCTAAATTCAATATTATAAATATACATATTTATTTAATATTATAAATATAATATTTTGAATACTAAATGTTTATTTAATATTATAAATATAATATTTTCAATATTATAATGTAACAAGTTAGCTCAAAGGGGAAATATTAATAATAACTCAATTATCAGTTATGATTAATTATTAATATTTGGGTCAGTTAATTGGATTAACTTGAGGTAGCTAAATTAATATTACAATCAATTAATCAGTTTCAACAAACTCTTTTGATTATTCATTTATTCTAAGAAAAGCGTATCTTTCATGGCCACCGAAAAATAATTATTTCTTAGCATGTACAGCGCTTAGAGCATGTAACAAGATAAAGATCGTAAAATGGACTTTGTTGCAAGCAGAGAACCAGAACCAAATACATGTTGAGCACAAGTTTTATTAACTAAATCACAAACATAACTAAACTAAACAAACATACATAAATGCATAGGTAAAAAGTGTCCCCACAGTATCAACTTGAAGAAGCAGCAGTTGAGGCCAGAAGAGAAGCGAGAGAGGAAGGTCACTGTGGATTTGTCTCTAATAAAGCCTGAGAAAGGCCCCACCTCTCCGGGTTTGCTTGACCAATGAGAAGGGTGGAATTTCCAAGTGGGAAGATTCCTCTGTGGTTGATTTATGAATCTTTGTTCTAAGCGTGCTCATTTGCAATGGCAGCTGGATTGGTTTCTGATGAAGAAACTAAGAAAAATTCTTGTAATACTAATATGTTGCGCGGCTATCGGCATATCATCTACACAATCATTCCGATCATCAAAGTACCAATTTATAGAGACCAAACATGGTATGGGTGAGGCTACATTGACCGTTGGTTCTATAATAAAATACATAGTATCAAAGAGATAGTAGTATTAAAAGATAATAGTATTAAAAGACACAACACAAGACAGTAAATCATTCACAAAAAGTTCTGGGATGCATGTTAATTTCATGTTAAACAGTTCATCAATAAATAAATGCAGGAGAGTCTGTTCTAATATCTGTAGGTCTTGTGGCAGAGGCCCTGTTCACATTGCTAAGAGTCATAAAACCAACTTATCTGATCGTGGTCATGGTGACTAAGACCTTCTTGCCCTGTTTGGGAGGATGGGGCCACAGATCCCAGAGTGAGTTCTAAATATCATTTGTTAAACTATAACAAATACTTGTGTTTGACTTGTCTCAGTCGTTACAGAAAATATTAATATTTTACATATAAATAACAAATTTTTCTTAAATATATACATGCATACAGTATACAAAAACAATTAAACAGTACACACACATATATTATTTAAACACAAACTTTTATTTTGAATGGGATTAATCATGATTAATTGTTTCACAGCCCTAGTGCTAATTAATGCTAGCAACATGCTAATCATCCTAGCAATGTGTTAATCCTGTTAGCAACAGGCTAAAACATTCAAATACATTTTTTGTGACTTTTTCTGAGTAAAAACTTCAAGCTTTTCAAAGTTACCGTACTTTAAAATTTCAGACCTGGCTTTGTCATCAAACTTTACTCATTAAAAACACTCAAATATAACTTTTAGAATATCATTATCATATTATTTAATGTTTCTGTGGACAGTAGTTGTTATTACCAAGTTATCACATTTTCACTGAAGTAACAAAGTAACAATAAAGTACAAAAAAAATGTATTGACTATTTTGGCAGCATCTCTGATTACCATGGTACATTTTCACCAGTGGTGGACGAAGTACACATACCATGTACTTGAGTTAAAGTTAAGATACTCAAGGTAAAATATTACTCAAGTAAAAGTAGAAGTGCTGCCTTTTGTACTTTTACTCAAGTGAATGTTTAAAGTATTTGCCTTCAAATGTACTTAAGTATCCAAGTACTATGATTTTTTTTATGGCTATAATGACCTATTATAATTTTTGTCACAAGACTCTTGCTTAACTCAGTCTACGTGAAGACTCCAATGTCACTCTTGGCACATCAATCTATTAATAAAATGACATTAATTAGTATATATATATGTATTTGAATGGAATACATTTTTTGTGTTTAATTTGGACGGAAGGGGACTGTTCCCATAAGGTATAATACATTTACAGTATTTACTGTATATATTTTTCACGAGCGTCTATGGTTATAATTATAAACATCCTAATGTTATGATACATTCACATAAACCTGCACAATGCCATTAAACACACAAACACACACACACACACACACACATATATGTTACGTTATGGGAGCAGCCAATTTCCCTCCAAAATTAAACACCAAAACGTATTACAGTAATGCAGTGTTTCTGCTACTCCCCAGAAAAAAAATGCTATTTTATGCATGTAATTTTAGTGTCAACGTAATAAGCAATGTTCATTATGCGTCAATATTTACCGATAATTGCTGCAATAGCTGCTGCTCTCTGCCCTGCTTAAAATATGGGCAAGTTGGCAACGCGATTTGTTTGGAACTATTGAGAGCTACACAAATCACGTGACCGCGCGGTGGCGAGATCACAGTGAGCTTGTTCGACTTGAACCGGCGCTGCACACTGCACAGACCATTCGGTGAATGACATTAAAATACTGCGAGAGCGATTAGAGAGTAGACGGCTCCGTATGCGTTTCAATCTCTCTCGCGATTTCGCTCTATACTTTGATATCATAAACTGATCGGCCTGTGCAGCTCCGGTCAAGTCGAACAAGCCTAGTGTGTCGCAACCTTATATAAACTGTCTATGGTCGCAACTCTCATATTTAACGGCCCTGGTTCATGCTTAGCACCAAGGCAAGTTCAAAACAAAGCGCGCACGTTGTAGGCTACTGTGATTTGTGGCTCGTTTGACCAGTTAAGTTTTTATCCACTCATAAATAAAAAGGAACGACTGATTTTGAAAATGTAGTAGAGTAAAAAGTAAGATATTTGACTTTGAAATGTAGTGGAGTTAAAGTAAAAGTCTTCCAAAATTTAAATACTTAAGTAAAGTACAGATACGCAAAAAAAACTACTTAAGTACAGTAACGAATTACATTTACTTCGTTACTGTCCACCACTGATTTTCACAGAGGAAGATCAGAACTTGTGATTCTGGTGCATCTCTGCGATACTCACATGGAGGACACGGCGTGGCTCTCCCAGTGAAACACTTTATACACAGACTCTGCACACACACACGCCTGGGTCAAAACGTCGTCTATCCCTTTCAGCCTGTAACACACACACACACACACACACACACACATAGGGTTGCCAACTTCAGAAAAGAAAAATGTGGGACAATCGTAGTTCTTTACGGGAAAATGAGGGACACTCAAAACAACAAAACTAACAAATATCAGTCGACGATAAGATTTTAAAACGAGCCGTTCATTAAAGGGTAACTAAACCCTAAACCAACTTTAAGTTAATGATCTGTAAGAATGGGGCTTTATTAGTGCTGTTCATTGATTTGAGAAACTTTTTTGACATTTGCGTATAAAGTGTTTTAATTCTACAATATATGGTGTAAAAACGTCTGAGTGCTGCCCTCTTCAGGTTGAACAGTGGCTACTGCAGTTGAATTTTCCTATTGGATGTTTGCGGTGGCAGGTGATGTAAGCAGGTTCCAGCTCACCACACCATCCCTTGGTAAGAGCTCACCGACCACACCCTCCTTGGTACGAGCTAGAGCTACCAAGCATAGTATTGCATCAGTTAGGATAGCTTCAAGTTAGAATAGATTTATCTGTATTTAGTACAGTGGTCAGTGGACTGCATAGCTTTCCAGCAGATTTGGGAATTAGGCGCCAGTGGAGCTCAAGTGTGCAACCTGAATTTTACTCGGGATTGCTTCTGCAACGCATATATATCTATGAACGCAATAGAGGTGGAAATGAGCTTCTCCACACAGCTCACGCTGAAAAGTGACACAGTGCCAAACGCTGCTCCTCCTGCATGGACTCCACCACTGCAGTGGCGTCTTGATGTGAGTGATCATATATATTTTAATCACAATTTATGGCTAGGCTAAAGTTAATCCTCTGGGGTCGACAAACGCGCCGACGCATTTTGCTTAATTTTTTCACATGGTGGCAAAATATGAATATGCCTACATAGAGCGCGCGCTATTGACATCAACTCGATAAAACTCATCAGATGCATGTACTTTACGTCGTCTTGCGACCCTGTGAGTCACTCTTCATTTTAGAGAGTCTGACAGCAGCTGTCAATTAATCCGTCACTGCGGATCTCAGGAGCCCCGCCCTCTTTTCGTCCCCTGTCTCTCCGCTGGGCTCTGCCCACTTTTCCAGCATTTTTCAAATATTGCCAGTGGGTGGAGTCAGGCTCTGACCAGGGGTTTAGTTACCCTTTAATAAACATGCAAAATTGCTGTGAAAATACAGACCGCAAGTCAAAAGACAACGAGCGCAGCACTGAAAAGGGGCGGGGCTACATAAGGTCTATAGGCTAACTCGTGATGTGATCATGTGATGACACAAATTTGCTCCATTATATAATTTGCCTTTCAAAAACACAAAGACAGAAAAACAATGTGACAATGGTAAATACGCTTCAGATGAGCTTCATTAAAATCTCAAAGACTTTTGACAAAGAAATTAAAAGCATCATCAACATTTAAACCCTGTAAATAATCCAGTTCCCTGAAACACAGATGAATCTCAGCTCAGAAACTGCAGTTCATTACTGTTACTGTGATTGTGTTGAGCTGCTCACTTCACTAAGATGGATAATAAAAAAATAATAAAACAATTCACTAATAATAGATAAATGATAAGAAAACTTTATTAGATCTTATACAAAAAATCATGTACATTTATATACAGTAAATCCAGTAAAGGTCACATGACTTAAGTGTTGATGATCATGTCTCTATAGTGGCTCCATATTCACCATCATTTAATATCTGTCAGAAAATAAAACACAGACATTAACACATGCATTACTGACACATCTGATCAAAGGATTGACTAGTTCAAATTACATTATTATATTATATTAGGCTATATTATATGAATCAATACTTACTGCAGTGTCTCCAGTTTATGATGTGGATTATCTTTTAAAGCAGAGAGACTCTTCACACTTGCATGTTGTAGATTATTCATAGACAGATGCATTTCTCTGAGGTGTGAGTTTGATCTCAGAGCTGAAGCCAGAGCAGCACAACCTTCATCTGTGATCTTACAATCACTCAACCTGTAGAACAACACCACACTTTAATCTCTCAGTACAGCAGGTAGACAACCACAGAGAGACTGAGATATTAAATACTAATGGTATTATAGCGCGAATAGCGCGTCAGGCGCGAGTGATTTCAATGTTAAGTCAATGCAAAGACGCGTTAAGCGCGTAAAAAATTCCTGCGGCGCGAATGAGGCGTAGAACGCGGCACGGTAGACGCGAATACGCCTCATTCGCAGGTCAAGTTCACGCGAATGGCGCGAATTGAGCGTCTGGCACGAATGATTTTATTTGGTGCTTTTTTTGCATTCACGAGTTTGACGCGAATTCGTGTCTGCCGCTCAAGTTGAAAAATCTGAACTTGGGCGTCAGTTCGCGCTGCGTTAACCAATCAGGAGCCTGCTTGCTGCTGTCACGTGGTGAAGTAAAAACAAAGTAAATCTTTTAGCGCATAAAAACTTGATTTCAATATATGAGACATATTCATTTTGTATTTAATGCTATTTATTCCATAACTAAATCCAGATTATATGAAACATGTAAAGTATGTTAAGACAACCAATATTTTAGTGTATAACATAGTTCGTGTCTAGACAGTGTTGTGTGAGAAAGAAAGAAAAAAAAATCACAGGACAGGTTAATTACTTTTGGAGGCTGGCTCCATTTATCATCAATACATAAACTAGAAAAAAAAGTTTGTTGAGACAAACTTTAAGTTGGCTTGAGAAAGCCGGACCAGAGAGTTTGAAGAATTAGTTAGAAGAATAGATTAGTTAGATTAAGTAGAAAGAAAGAAAGAAAGAAAGAAAGAAAGAAAGAAAGAAAGAAAGAAAGATAGATAGATAGATAGATAAGTTAGATAGATAGATAGATAGATAGATATAGATAGATTAGTTAGAAAGAAAGAAAGATAGATTAGTTAGAAATAAAGAAAGATAGATTAGTTAGAAAAAAGAAAGAAAGATAATTTAGATAGAAAGAAAGAAAGATTAGTTAGAAAAAAGAAAGAAAGATAAATTAGTTAGAAAGAAAGAAAGATTAGTTAGAAAGAAAGATAGATTAGTTAGAAAGAAAGATAGATTAGTTAGAAAGAAAGAAAGATTAGTTAAAAAGAAAGATATATTAGTTAGAAAGAAAGAAAGATAGATTAGTTAGAAATAAAGAAAGATAGATTAGTTAGAAAAAAGAAAGATAATTTAGATAGAAAGAAAGAAAGATTAGTTAGAAAAAAGAAAGAAAGATAAAATAGAAAGAAAGAAAGAAAGATGGATTAGTTAAAAAGAAAGAAAGATGGATTAGTTAGAAAGAAAGAAAGATGGATTAGTTAAAAAGAAAGAAAGATGGATTGGTTAGTTAGAAAGAAAGATGGATTAGTTAAAAAGAAAGAAAGACTGATTAGTTAGAAAGAAAGAAAGAAAGAAAGAAAGATGGATTAGTTAGTTAAAAAGAAAGAAAGATGGATTAGTTAGAAAGAAAGATAGATTATATATAAAGAAAGAAAGATTAGTTAGAATGAAAGAAAGAAAGATATATTAGTTAGTAAGGAAGAAAGAAAGAACGATAGATTAGAAAGAAAGAAAGATTGATTAGATAGAAAGATAGATTAGATAGAAAGATAGAATAGTTAGAAAGAAAGAAAGAAATATTAGTTAGAATGAAAGAAAGAAAGATATATTAGTTTCGAAAGAAAGAAAGATGGATTAGTTAGTTAAAAAGAAAGAAAGATGGATTAGTTAGAATGAAAGAAAGAAAGATATATTAGTTTTGAAACAAAGAAATATGGATTAGTTAGTTAAAAAGAAAGAAAGATGGATTAGTTAGAAAGAAAGAAAGATAGATTAGTTAGAATGAAAGAAAGAAAGAAAGAAAGAAAGATATATTGGTTAGAAAGAAAGAAAGAAAGATAAATTAGATCGAAAGATAGATTAGTTAGAAAGAAAGATGGATTGGTTAGTTAGAAAGAAAGATGGATTAGTTAGAAAGAAAGAAAGATGGATTAGTTAAAAAAAGAAAGAAAGAAAGATAGATAGATTAGTTAGAAAGAAAGAGATTAGATAGAAAGATAGATTATTTAGAAAGAAAGAAAGAAATATAGATTAGTTAGAATGAAAGAAAGAAATATAGATTAGTTAGTTAGAAAGAAAGATGGATTAGTTAGTTAAAAAGAAAGAAAGATGGATTAGTTAGAAAGAAAGATAGATTAGATAGAAAGATAGATTAGTTAGAAAGAAAGATAGATTAGTTAGAATGAAAGAAAGATATATTAGTTATTAAGCAAGAAAGAAAGATAGATTAGAAAGAAAGATAGATTAGATAGAAAGATAGATTAGACAGAAAGATAGAATAGTTAGAAAGAAAGAAAGAAAGAAAGAAAGATAGATTAGGTAGAATGAAAGAAAGAAAGAAATATTAGTTTCGAAAGAAAGAAAGATGGACTAGTTAGTTAAAAAGAAAGAAAGATGGATTAGTTAGAAAGATAGATTAGAAAGATAGATAAGTTAGAAAGAAAGAAAGATAGATTAGTTAGAATGAAAGAAAGAAAGAAAGAAAGATATATTAGTTAGAAAGAAACAAAGAAAGATAGATTAGTTAGAAAGAAAGAAAGATTAGTTAGAATGAAAGAAATAAAGATATATTAGTTAGAAAGAAAGGTGGATTAGTTAGAAAGAAAGAAAGATGGATTAGTTAGTTAAAAAGAAAGATAGATTAGTTAGAACGAAAGATAGATTAGATAGAAGGATAAATAGATAGATTAGTTAGAAAGATAGATTAGTTAGAAAGAAAGAGATAGATAGATAGATAGATAGATAGATAGATAGAGGTTTGAAGATAGATAGATAGATAGATAGATAGATAGATAGATAGATAGATAGATAGAAAAAGTTTGAAGATAGATAGATAGATAGATAGAAAAAGTTTGAAGATAGATAGATAGATAGATAGATAGATAAAGGTTTGAAGATAGATAGATGGATAGATGGATGGATAGATAGATAGATAGATAGATAGATAGATAGAAAAGTTTGAAGATAGATAGATAGATAGATAGATAGATAGATAGATAGATAGATAGATAGATAGATAGATAGATAGATAGATAGCACTCTGCAATGTAAGTCTATGGGATTTTTATGATTTTTAATATTAATTTTTAAGAAAACTGAAATTCAAATCAGTCTGAAAAGATATAGCACACCAAGTCAGAACAGTCTGAAAGTCTGACCCGAGTTTGGAGTTTGTAGAGTTAAAGCTCTAGGAGGAGTTAGTGTCAGAAAATTTTGGGTCAGAAGAATAAGAATAATATTAAGTTGAAATACAATATCAGTAAGTTGGCTTTCTCAAGCCAACTTAATAATAATAAGTTTAAATAGGATTTCAGTAAGTTGGCTTTCCCAAGCCAACTTAATAAATGACAGATGTGGGTGAGGGCGCGGGTGATCCTCGCTCCGATGCGGGACAACAGATCCTCAAACTGGAAGCGGGACAGGCGGAAGCACTGCTGATAGCGGCCGTCATCCAGGCGCAGCTCCTGGAGCAAATGGTGAAACTCGCCAAACTCTGGAGGGTCTCGGTGGACCCAAATACGGCGACGATGATCCCTACGCCACTGTTCTGCTCTCCAGAGCAAATACAGAGCGGTGACTCTCTTGATAAATGATCGATCAACATTAGACATCTTGTAAAAAGATGGCCGCCAACGGGTTTCGAAACTTTTGCCTCTGACGTGCGTAAATTTCGCTTCAAACTTTTGTTTTTACGCGCGTCAAGAGTGAAATTGACGCACGTAAAAACAAAAATTTGAAGCGACATTTACGCGCAAATGGACACAAAGTGGTCAAGTGTATAACTAGACGTGGCAGGCGCGAATTTGACGCGCTATTCGCGTCCGGTGTGAACGCACAGTAAGGGCCAGATTTGTTAAACAGGGAAAATTATCGTGAGAGTGCAATCCCATAAAAGCACAGATGGGAGTGGAAAGTTCTGAGTTTGATCGACTGACGAAGCCGAAGTTAAAGAACAGAGACTCAGCCGGATCATTTTCATAAAGACCAACACAATCTACCAGTTAGCGTCTGGTTTCAGACCTGCTTTTTTGGGCGGTAAATAATGGCCTAACACCAGCGGTCTTATGCATAAACGTTGCATACGCACAAAAAAGCATTGAAATGTGCGTATGCAACTTCCCACGCACATATCGGGATTAATAAAAAATAAACTAGGCGTAAATGTGCGCACTGTATGGACACACTATACCTCTTTTACTGGAGTGAGTGAAGTAATGAAGTCAACAGAATTATTTAAACTGTTTTACATCTGATATACACATTTAGGTTAAATATGCCACTCTTATTAATGGAGTTAAGATCTGAAATTTAATGAAATCATTGTCCAGAAGTTACAACGTTTTTTATTAATTTAAATATAAATATTTGTAGTGAATGCGCTGCTTTTGAACACTTTTCCTGTGGCATGCTGTGTTTGAATGTTTTAGCCAGGGTCTTGCCCAACAAGATGGACCGTTTTTCTGCCTCGTTCACTAGGCCGCTTACAAGTCCTCGACCTTGGCTGTTAGGGCCCTGAACGTCTCTTCCCTCCTCTCTGCTTACCAGGCAGAGATTTTGGACGAATTAGGGCAACAGCTGGAAAAGGGAACTCTTTCTCTACCCTTGTGGAAGGAGATCCTCACGGTGAACGACCTCATCCTCCGTAACGCTCGGCAGGCCGTCCAAGCCTGTGGGCTCTCTATGGCGCTTTCTGTGGTGGGAGAGCGCGCGCTCTGGCTTAACCTGTCGGGCCTTCCTGACAGTGAGAAGCGGCGAATCGCGGGCGCGTCGGTGGAGCCCAGTCGGGCTCTCTTTGGCCCCGCCGTCGCATTGATGCAACAACGGTGTGACGACAAAAAGAAGGAGGATGAGGCCTTCAAGTTATGCCTTACCTAGGAAGGCGGCCCCACACCAGGCACCCCCTGCGCGTTTACTTAACCTACCTGCCATGGGACAAAATTTCCATCAGGGCAAGGAAAGGCCCCGCAACATGCCTCAGGCTGCAAGGTATTATGGCTTCATCCATCCAGGTTGTGCCTCTGAGACTCCTGAGAATGAGAGCGTTCATGAAATGGGTTTTGTCACTACATTTCAGCCTGACGCGCGATCTTTGCTGCTCTGTAATAGTGACGCGCGCCTGCTCGGCAGCCTTGCGCCACTGGAAGAGCGCAGACTTTTACGCACAAGGAACCCCTCTGGGGACAGTTATGATGCGGAAAGTTGTGACGTCAGATGCGTCCTTAACAGGCTGGGGTGCCACCCAGGAGGGCAGAATGGTGAACGGACTGTGGCCGAGTGAAACAGCGCTGCATTACCTCACTAGTTTCATTCGTCTAATAAACTGACCTGTGTGAGTAGTAATTCTGCACTTGCGTGTAGTTCGGTAGAATGAAATGTCCTTAATCCTTTATATCCGCGAGGCTTGCGGGACGCGCCTGTGGCGCTGATATCGGTCTCTTATTAGCAATCGCGCCCTACTTCATGCCACAGTCATGATAAAAACATCAATGTATTCACTCATCCATAAACATTATAAGATCCATCGGCTTGGCGACAAGATCCATAATTCCGCAGGAAATTTTGCATCATCAACCTACGCCTTTGTTATTGTAAGACGTTAGTGACCCTTAGTGGCGAAAAATATTACATATTGTATTTTTAAGATTAATGTAGGCTATGATCTTACGTCAGTTTCTCCAGTTTACAGTGAGGATCCTTCAGTCCATCAGAGAGCAGCTTCAGACCTTTATCTCTTATTATATTCCCGTACAGATCAAGTTCTCTGAGGTGTGAGTTTGATCTCAGAGCTGAAGCCAGAGCAGCACAACCTTCAGCTGCGATCCTACAATTACTTAACCTGTAGAAAAATGACACACACTTTAATCCATCAGTTCAGCAGGAACTACACAACCACTGTAACGGTCACCATTTCCGAGCGTTTTCCCTGGTTTCATGTCTCTTGGTTTTTGGATTTTTTGCCTGTTCCCTGCCTGTTTTGTTTGTTTGTTTGTTTGAACGGCCTACCTGTGTTTTGACCTATTGCCTGTATATTGGATTACGTGTCTGGATTGCCCCGTAATTAAAGCTGCATTTGGATCTTAACCTTCGTGTCTCGGAGCAGTTCGTAACAACCACAGAGAGACATTAAATACAAAGAGCCATATTTACTCAACAGGGCAAATTATCGTGAGAGCGCAATCCCATAAAAGTGCAGATGGGAATGGAAAGTTCTGAGTTTGATCGACTGACGAAGCGGAAGTTAAAGAACAGAGACTCAGCCAAGTCATCACCATAAAGACCAGCACAATCTACCAGTTAGCGTCTGGTTTCAGACCTGCATTTTTTGGGCGGTAAATAATGGCGCAAACAGCAGCGGCCTGATGCATAAACTTTGCATGCGCACAAAAAAGCATTGAAATGTGTACACGCCATTTCCCACGCACATATCGGGATTAATAAAAAATAAACTAGGCGTAAATATGTGCGCACCGTACGGACACTCTAGACCATGTGAACACACACTTTTACTGGAGTGAGTGAAATCATGAAGTAAACTGAATGATTTAAACTCTTTTACATCTGATATACACATTTAGGTTAAATATGCCACTCTCATTAATGGAGTTAAGCACTGAAATTGAATGAAATCATTGTCTAGAAGCTACAACATTTTTTATTAGTTTAAATAGAAATATTTGTAGTGAATGCGCTGTTTTTGAACACTTTTCCTGTGGCATGCTGTGTTTTAATGTTTTAACCAGTGAGGATTTCTTGGCGCATGATAATTGTGCGTTATATTCTGATCTAAATAGCAGATGTTCTGAGAAAATATTTTCACGCAAATAATGATCAATGATGAGCACTTGACTCCGTCTAAGCAGATTAGCAGCAACTCGGACAGTATAATGACAAGCAATGAAGGACTCGCTCGGTGATCGAACGGTCCATTGGCCGGGTTGAATAAGTGCGCTAACTCAGTGCTGTACGATCTGCTGCACGCAGATGCATCAACAGCTCGTTGGTGTCGAGCACAGACAGAGAGGAGCCTAAACATAACCACTGTCATGCTCTTCTCACTATTATGAAAAATACTATTTTATTTGAAGGATAGAATTGGAAGGAAATGGTAAGATATGCATGTTTTATTTTTAAAAACTTTTGTCAGTGACGCTGAGTTAGACAATTATTTACACTACAAAAATATGTATATAATCCCCAGGACCAGAGTTGAGAACCACTGACATAAAATGCATATAAATATTAGTCGTGTCTCTATATCTGCCAATAACATGTCTTAGTAAGATGATATTTAAATGCTTAGTTTTATGATCAAAGCTCTGTAATTTTTAAACATATAATGTAATGCAATACAATGATGATTGAGAGATAAATTAATAAACCTTCCTCAAAAGCCTGATGATCATATTTGATACATTTATGCATTTGCCAGACACTTTTATCCAAAGTGACTTACATTGCATTTCAAGTTACACATTTACATTGTTATCAGTTCTTGCTTTCCCTGGGAATCAAACCCATGACCATGGCTTTGCAAGTGCCAACGCTCTACTGTTTGAGTTGCTTCAGTCCAGAAAATTATCATCTTGAAATATTACTAACATTATAAAGGTTTTTCTTATGTTTACTTAAAAATACATAAAGATTTCACATCAAAAAGTCACATGACCCACGAGCTGAAGGGACACGTTTTTAAAAATTATACTTGCCTTTTACTTGCTAAAAAAAACTATAAACCATCAACCAGACAACAGAAGGCAAGTAGTAGATTGTGTGCAACAGGTTTTTATCATGTTGATAATTTAGATCAAATTTGATACAGTATTAATTAAAGGGTTAAAATAACATTATTCTAGTCTCAGTTAAGATTAATGTATGATCTTACCCCAGTTTCTCCAGTTTACAGTGAGGATCCTTCAGTCCATCAGAGAGCAGCGTCAGACCTTTATCTCCTAATATATTCCCAGTCAGATCCAGTTTTCTGAGGTGTGAGTTTGATCTCAGAGCTGAAGTCAGAGCAGCACAACCTTCATCTGTGATATTACACCTCCACAACCTGTAGAACAACGACACACACTTTAATCTCTTAGTTCAGCAGGAACTACACAACCACAGAGAGTGACTGAGATATTAAATACTAAGGGCCAGATTTACTAAACAGGGCAAGTTATCGAGACTCAACCGGATAATTTCCATAAAGACCAACACAATCTACCAGTTAGCTTCTGTTTTAAAGGAACATGCCGACTTTTGGGACTTTAGCTCTTTCACCGTATCCCCTAGAGTTAGATAAGTCCATACAAACCATTTTCATCTCTGTGCGTGCCGTAACTCTTGTCTGACGCACCCACCGCTAGCCTAGCTTAGCACAAAGACTGGACGTAAACAGCTCCAGCTAGCATACTGCTCCCAATAAGTGACAAAATAACACCAACATTTTCCTATTTGCATGTTGTGATTTGTATAGTCACAGCTTGTACAAATAACAAGGTCACATGAGACAGAGCCATCTTCTAACCGTATACATACTGGGACGCATACTGTATACATTTGCTCGCAGCACCAGAGAAGCCCCGTGGTGAGGAGCAGAAAGTTCACTCAGAGTTGGAGTAAATCACTCCGCCCAAGTAGCAGTGCTTCACCTTCTGAGAATATAGTTCCCAGTATGTATACGGTTAAAAGATGGCTGTCTCTCATGTGACTTTGTTATTTGTACACGCTGTGACTATACAAATCACAACATGTAAATAGGAAAATGTTGCCGTTATTTTGTCACTTATTGGGAGCAGTATGCTAGCTGGAGCCATTTACCTCCAGTCTTTGTGCTAAGCTAGGCTAGTGGTGGGTGCGTCAGACAGAGCTACGGCACACAAGGAGATGAAAAGGGTATGTATGGACAAGGGGTGTGAACCTATTCTGGTCTCACAGTTCGGTTCGATTACGATTATCATTTCATCGATTCAGTTAAATTCGATATCACGATGCATCACAATACACTGCATCCTCAATTTTCAATTTTACTTCAAAAGTGAGGCATGTGTGTGTGTGTGTGTGTGCGCGCGTGCGTGCACATGTGGTCGCCTATTCGGGAAGTCACAGTGACAGAAACAGTGAGATTCCAGTTTAAGTTTCAAGGAAGTAAAACCTGTTTATGCCATTAAGAAAATAAAATTCTGTCAAATCAATTTTGTTTTAAAGAAATGTTGATTTAAAAGCAGCGCTCATTCATCAGTGTATAATGTTACCATAGAGCGCATCAATCGTCGCCGAGTCCTCGGTTGAAGGTGACGATCATCCATTTATAATCACGTGTAACAACACAGAATAATTGTAATTTGACAATCGAGTGCGGATACTTATATCAGAGAAAATTATTGGGGCGGGTGGATGATTTGTTTTTGGCTGCGGATTCGGGTGACGTTGGAGCTCATCAGCTTACTCTAAAGCAGTCAGACTCTGCCAGGCGTTAACAGCTCGGGGTGAAAACGGCTAACATGGTTTATCAAGTTAGTGGTATTACCTCCTGCATATTCTATTTCAACGTGACATGAGCGCACACAGCACGTGTCTTCTCCAGATCGTGCTTACCAGGTTGTTCATAAATGCCGAAATGTGCCCAGATGTCGGCTTTCAAAGTAATTGGAGCATTTTTTATTTCTTGCCTCCCTCTGCCATTGTAAGCTCCCGCGACAAAGCACATATGCGACAAATGATGTCAGAAAACATTATAATCGGTTATGGTCTATGACTGAACCGATACTGAATCATCCTCGTCTGCATCGCGATGCATGGTAGAAACGATTAATTGAGACACCCCTTGTATGGACTTATCTAACTCTGGGGGATATGGTGAATAAGCTAAAGTCCCATAAAGTCGGTGTGTTCCTTTAAGACCTGCTTTTTTTGGGTGGATAAAACTTTGTGAATATAACATGTAATGTTATTTTTGTCTAAATTTATAAATATTTTATATGTATGAATATATAGCCATACTGTCACACTTGGTCTGTGTTCCTCTGTCACCAGTCACATGTCTGTCTTGTTCAGTTTTCCCACCTGTCGTTATCAGTTCAGTTAAATCTAGGGATGCGCCGATCCGATATTTTTATCGGGTATCGGGGTCGATACTGAATAAAATGCTAGATCGGGTATCGGCGACAATTGCCCCGATCTGCTAGTCGATATAACAGTTTATGGAGATGCCATGGAGACGCTGCTGTGCTGTGCACAGTGTATGACATCATACGCTAGCAACGTGCACTGTACGCAGCACATGTTAACAAGCTAACATTCGGAGTATAGAACAGCGAACAGCATGGAGCGAGCCAAAACATCTGTGATTTGGAGGTATTTCACAATAGTTATGCCAAGTTCCCACGCGGTTTGCAGAATATGCCAAGTAAATGTTCCGAGGGGTGGTGATAAAACTTTGAATTATAATACTACAAATTTAATTAAGCATTTACAGAGATTTCATCCCAAAGAGCATGCCGAGTTCAACAAGCTGAAAAAACAAAAACGCGACGGCACAAAGCAGCTAACTTTGGAGGAGACAACAGAAAAAATTCAGAAATTTCCACATGGTAGTGTGAAAGCAGCAAAAATCACTGAAAGCATACTGAATTTCATTGTTATGGATGGGCAACCGCTGTCCGTCGTTGAGAACAAGGGCTTCAGACTCCTAATAAACCATCTAGAGCCACGGTACGACATGGTGAAGCGGAAATATTTATCCGAGATTGCTCTACCTGAACTGTACCAAAAAATGTGCAAACACATATCCGAACAAATGAAAGATGTCAAAGTACTGAGTTTTACAAAAGATATCTGGAGCTCTGACGTGTCTCCCATGTCACTTTTAAGTCTAACGGCACACTGGTTGGACGTGAATTTTGTGCCAAAAAGTGCCATGTTAAATGCAACAAACTTTCGCGGGTCACACACCAGCGACGCGATTGCAGCTACTCTAAAGGAAATGCTTGACAAGTGGCAAATCCCGCTGAGCAGAGTCCACGTTTTTCTTCGAGACAACGCCAGTAACATGAAAAGAGCAATGGACGTCATGGGAGTGCGCAGTCTAGGATGCGTTGCTCACACAATGCAGCTTGTTGTTAATGAGGGACTTCTCTCACAACGCAGTGTGTAAGACTGAAAATACTGGTCTATGGGACAAAATGGCCCTGCTGGCTAATTAACATTCGACCTCCCCATATACAGCCTGACTTTCTCTCAGAAACAAAGAACTCACACAAGAACATGGTTTAATGTAAATGTTTATCATCGACTGTTATGTTTTTGGTGTCATTTGAAATGTCTCAAAGTGAGTGGTTCAGATATCTCATATCCAGATAGATAAAATAAAAGGTAATAAGGTTTATAGAAGTTTATAGATAAGGCCAGATAAGGCAACCCCCCTTCTGTGGGATAGAAGCCATTTGAGGGTGGCCTCCCCCATCATGTCACCTGGTCAGGGGGATAAAGGAAGGTGTGCTGGCTCTCTCTGGTCTCTTCTCTGGTGGACGCAGACTGGTTAGGTGCTCTCTCTCTCTCTCTCTCTCTCTCTCTCTCTCTCTCTCTCTCTCAGGTACAAGCTGGGTAAGATTCTTTGGTGTAACCATTGTATAATCATGTTCTAGATATTTGAATTGATTGTGGAATTGATCTCTGATATCTGAAATATTAAACTGTTACATGGGATTATTCTAAATGATTTTGACATTGCTCATTTAATGGTTAAAAGGAATAGTCAAACATTCGCTCACTTTTAGTGAGGCACAGATATTATTAAAACCTTTCATTTATGGAGTCAGATGAATTAACGAGTAAATATATGATTAATATATTACAAATTTAACCAACCAATACTTTGCATGAGAAAAGGACAGTAACACGTGATACCTTCCGCGCTGGTCGGACGCCGGACTTTGGGCCGATTTAGCGCGAGTTTACACAGTGTGAGTGATGCTGTTGCAGGTGGGAGACACATAGTTGGACATTTTAAACACTCTCCACTTGCATATTCCCGATTGCAAGATATACAGTTCGAAATGAACATGGAACCAAAACGCCTCCAACAAGACGTGCGAACGAGGTGGAATAGCACCTATTTCATGATAGAGAGTCTGCTGGAACAGGAGCGAGCTCTGTCACCCTATGCTGCGGACCATGACCTACCCACAACACTCACGGCAAACCAGTGGGCCTTGCTTGAAAAAACAAAGACCTGCCTGGAACCGTTTGAGGAGTTTACAAGGAAGGTGAGCTCAGCCACTGCCTCTGCTGCTGATGTAATCTCAAGTGTCACTGTTCTCAAACGTGTCCTCTCCATGGAAACCGATGCCGACTCTGGGATTAAAACTATGAAAAAGACCCTCCTAGAAGCTATCGATAAACGCTTCAGCACAGTGGAAGATGAACCTTTGTTTGCACTTTCAACCCTCCTGGACCCAAGATACAAAGACAGGTAAGACTGTAAACAATTAATAATTTTAATAATAATTTGACACAAAATATTGAGTTTTTAAAGGAGTTTATTGATTTAAAAACGGTTTGTATTGCTTCCGCTAAAGAAAATAGTCCGTTCTGTCTCTACGGTTAGAATCCTGCGTCCATAGCAACACTCTGTTTTTCATGGCAACGGTGTGTTATACTTAGCAGCAGTTATCAAGAAATAACACACCGCATTCAACATTAGAATTCAACCAAGCCATGTAAAAAATAAATATATATTCAGATGCCATATGTGTAGCTGACTGTAACGCAGTTCAGATGTTATGGGAAGGAGGCGAACATTTAAACATTTAAAATAAAAATAAATAAAACACATACAAAAATGAAAGTATAAGCCAGCAGCCCCTCGCGGACGACTGCTGGCCACAGAAACGAAACACAACATAAAATCAGGCCTGCTGTTCCTCTCTCGTCCTTCACCGTCGTAGCTCCTCCTTTTATGCTTCCGCTCCTCCGTGAGAGATAAGTATGCAGTAAATGACTAAAGTAATTTTTGAGACTTAGTTATTGAGCTGCATTTATTATTTTCTTTGTTTTTCATGTCATCATGCCATGATGTAAAATTACTTTTAATAGAACTGAGAATATGAATATTGAACAACATAGTACATGTGCACTATAGATTAACTTTGATGTCAGATTTAAAGGATAAATGTGCTACCATCTGGTTGGTATGATGTACTATGTAACTTATGTATGTATGTATCTTTTTCAGATTCTTTACCAGTGCAGAGTCTGCAAAGCATGGTAAAGATGCACTGGCCAAAAAACTGAAGGAAGACTTGAGGACCACCACAGGTGATGAGGAAGAGGCATCAGACATTTCAGAGCCACCAGAAAAAGCCTCCCGGGCAGAACTTGAAGCAGCAGTAGCTCCATGCAGAAGTAAGAGCAGCAGTAGCTTCATGAAAGAATTTGATAGAATTCGGGAGGAGCGTGAGGAACCTGGTGGTGCAGCAAGCTGCTCCAGCACTGCTGTCCAAATGCATGGATTTTTTTACAGAGGAAACAATCCTTGTCACACACGACCCATACAAATACTTGGAAGTCAACCGCCAGCGCTTTCCTGGCCTTGCTGTCGCTGCCTTGAATTACCTCTGTGCACCCTGCACTAGCGTAGAAAGCGAGAGGCTCTTCAGCACAGTGTCCTGTATCTTGGATGAAAAGCGAAACAGACTGACAGCTGAGCAGAGATGCTTGCTTTCCTATGCAAGAACCTGCCAGTGATGCTCAAGACTGAGATTGATATGTTAAATTGTTAAACACAACAGGATGTTAAATTTCAGTTTGTAGAGAAGCTAGTGTTTTATTTATCTGTTTCTGTGTTGGATGTTAAATATTATTTCCACTAAAGCATTGAAAAGAGCTGAATCCTGTTATTTTTAATATCTTAAGCAGTAAAGCTATTGCTTTTTTGCTAAATTTCAGCTGTTTTATTGTTTATTGTGCATTGATTTTGAAGTTATATTTGCACTAACTTTGCACTAACTAAACAGTTATAAAGAGATTTTGTTTCTATTTATTTATTTTGTGCACATTTACCAAGCTAGAGAAGCTGTTGTTTTATTCAGCTGCTTTTGTTTTGGATGCTTAATTCCTATTTGCAGTGCAAATAGCATCCATTAAGCATCATGTGCAAATTTTGCACTTTAATTTTGAATGTCAAGTTTAAGCTACTGAACTTATTTTATTTTGCACTTGTTGCTCTGGTGCTGGTTTAATAAATAAATCACTAAACTTGTGAATACATTGTTTGTCATGTTGTTTTACAAGGCAAAAAAAATATTGTTTAAGTCAAGCCTGATATCTTGCAAAGTAATGCATACAGCTTATTAAGTAATTCAGCACTTTTAACATTTTACCTTTGTATCGGATCGGTACTCAGTATCGGCCAATACTGAATTGCAGGTATCGGAATCGGTATCGGAAACAAAAAAGGTGGATCTGAGCATCCCTAGTTAAATCACCTGTGTCCAGTTAATTATCATCATCTGTCTCACCTGTTTCTGTTCATTAAGCCTGGAACACACCAAGCCGATGCCGACGAACTAGCGCTGATGAAAGCCGACTGTGTTGTCGCCTCGTGTCGGGATAAAAATCTGCACTTGAACACACCGAGAGAACTACAGCCGACTGTTAGCTAAAAAGCACATTCTGCACCTGTGTGTAAACGAGACAACTGTCTATTTCTGCAGATATATTCGTCTATATTCGTCATTCAAAAAGGGAAACCGACACTGCCAGCTGCAGATACACAAACCATAAACAAAGCAGTGCATGCTTACCGTTTTGAATATCAATCCTGCTAAACACTTTCTTTATTCCACTCCGCTCATGTTCATATTGAAATATTCACCAATGAACACTCAGGTAAGATGACGTAACATTAGAACAGCCTGTCTGTCCCGTTTTGACTTCTTTGCTTGCTGTTTTGTTATTATTCTTGTGCACTGATTCGTTCATTAAGCTCAACAGCCAATCAGAGTTCCCTCTTTCACAGACGGCCCGACACCCAATTCAACATGTTGAATCTGCCGAAAAAAAGCCGACGAGGACCAATTTCAGCCGACGATGCGGAACACACTGAGGAAACTTAGTCAGCCGACGCACAAAAACTGCCCTACGGCCAACCGTCGGCTTGGTGTGTTCCAGGCTTTAGTGTTAGTATTTAGTTCCCTTCAGTTCAGTTAGTCTTTGTCTTTAGTTGTCGTCGTATACTCGTGTTTTGAGTGTATACCCTGCCTGTCTGTACCTTTGGAAGTATATCGTTGATTAAACTCTTACATTGGAGCCTTCAGCCTTATCGTCTTCGTCTGCCTGCATTTCACAACCCGTGACAGAACTACAGACTGCCCGTAATGGATGATGGGGTTAGAATAATCATCCTTGCTCAGGAAAGCAAAGATTTTTTGTTTTTTTCAAGGGACTTTGTAAAAATTGCTCTCACCAGCAACCTGGATGTTGAGAGCCTGAAAACTCTGTTCCGGATCGGTGCCACTTTCGACCGTCCCATGGATCTCCCTGACACCACGGGACTGAATTGGAGGGATACAGTCCTCCGTGTACATGTCCTCCGGATACATGTCTGGAGTACGTTGTGTCCCGGTCTGGAACAAAGCCAGAGCCTTCACTCTATCCACCTTTGAGGAGGTGGAGTCGCCGTGGGTCTGCCTTCCACCAACTCCACCAGGGTCGATGGATCCCCGGTCTCCGCCTCCGACCTCCTCTACTTGGACTCTGCTTCAGCCTGCCAGTACATTACCTCCACGGTGGCTCTTACCTCCCTCACCTCCGCCGTGGCCCATCAGCCCACCAGCTACGCCAGGCTCCCTTGTCCCCCCGGTTCCGCCTAGGTCATTCCTCGCCCTGCCCTCGCCTCGGGACTCCTTTTCCTCTGGCTTCGCCTCGTCCATCAATCCCACTAGCTCTGTTGGTCTCCCTCTCTCTTCACCTTGGTCCTCGGTCACTCAGGCTCCGCCGTGGTCTTCTGGATCCCCACCTGAGCCTCGGTCGCCGGAGCCGTCGATGTCGCCATGTCCTCTCAGTCCCTCAGCATTGCCTCGTCTCGTCGGTTCTACGGCTCCACCCTGGTCTCCTCAACCACCTGCCTTGCCTCCATCAGTCGGCCCCCTGGAGTCGTCAGCCCTGCCTCCACCATGGCCCCTCCCTCCATCGGCTCCGCCCTGGTCTCCTCAACCACCTGCCTCTCCTCCGTCAGTCGGCCCCCTAGAGTCGTCAGTCCTGCCTCCCCCATGGCTCCTCCCTCCATCGGCTCCGCCCTGGCCAGCAGCACAGCCTGATCCGCCTGCACTGCCTGCTCCGCCCTGGCCACCTGCTTCGTCTGCTCCGCCTTGGTCCCTCTTCGGTGTGAGGTTGCGCCTTCCGGAGGGGAGGAGTAATGTCACACTTGGTCTGTGTTCCTCTGTCACCAGTCACATGTCTGTCTTGTTCAGTTTTCCCATCTGTCGTTATCAGTTCAGTTAAATCACCTGTGTCCTGTTAATTATCATCATCTGTCTCACCTGTTTCTGTTCATTAGTGTTAGTATTTAGTTCCCCTTCAGTTCAGTTAGTCTTTGTCTTTAGTTGTCGTCGTATACTCGTTTTTGGAGTGTATACCCTGTCTGCCCTTATGAAAAAAAAGTATACTTCAAGTTAATTTTATGAAGTATACTTGAGTAATGTTCAAGTATATTTTTAAGTATACTTTATGTAGTAAGTATACTAATGTAAATATGTACTAGTAGTAAACTTGTAAGTGTACTATTTTAATACCGCTTGGGACTAAATTGGCCCACTTGAAGTATATAAAAGTATATGTTTAAGTGTACTATAAGTGTAACATTAGTAAACTTTAAGTGCACAACTAGTTCATAATTATGTTTCTCATTTGTACTGCAAGTGAACTTATGAGTGTACTAGTAGTTTACTATTTTAAATCTTGTAGCAACTTTAAAGTATACTCTCAGTAAACTACTAGTTTAGTAGTTTTATACTACAAGTTTTCTTTTAATGTACTCTCAGTAAACTACTAGTTTAGTAGTTTTATACTACAAGTTTTCTTTAAGTGAACTTAACATCATACTTATAGTTTACCATTTATATATTCGTTTTGCTCTTTTAGTGTACTCTCAGTAAACTACTAGTTTAGTAGTTTTATACTACAAGTTTTCTTTAAGTGAACTTAACATTATACTTATAGTTTACTATTTATATACAATTTTTGCACTTGCAGTAGGCCTATGTTCAAATGTTATTTTGTATAGCCTACTTAAAAAAATACCTTTAACTGTACTTTAATTTTAAAAACATTTTATTAGCTTCATGCATCATTTTTATCAACACTTGAATGTCGGTAAGTTTCATAAAGAAAGTCAACATTTTAAACAAAATAGTGGAGAAAATCACATTTTTGTTAAAGCCTTGATCAGATTCAGAACGATGATCAAACACAGATGGAGTAGATCGAGTCCAACACCCCCAACGCTTCACAGTCGTTTTCTCTTCATGGGTTATGCTTCATTTCATTTGGAAACATTAAGCAGTTTTGATTTACAAGCTGTTTAATGTTTCATGATTACATTATTTTACATTTAAGTGAGCAATCTTCTATCACTTGTTTCAGCTTCTTCTTCTCCTGTATTTTGATTCGGAGATTCTGCACTAGAAGATGTGTCATAGCGCCCCCTACCGTATAACAGTAAAAACATGGATAGCTGGAAAATTCAGTCAATGGTGGGGAAAGAGTAAAGTAGAATTAGAGTAAATTCCTATGTGCACTACCAGTGGACTAGCCTACACAAAAATTCAGATATGCAGAATTAGAAACATATCTGTTTTATATCAATATTTTAATAAATATTTTTAATAAAAGTTTCATAAGACTGTATATGAAAAACTATGTAAAAAAAAGTATATTTAATAGGCTACTCGATCAAAAGAGTTAACACAACTACAAGCCAAGTATACTTTGAATAATTAAACTTTTAAGTATATCTCGATTAAAAGATTGAGTACAAGTACTGGCCAAATATACTTGGACATTTCTCTCAGTATAAGTCAAGTACACTTAAGTGTAATTAAGTATATTTCTGAGTACATAGTACATAAAGTATATTTTTGAAAAGTATATAAAATGTAGACTGAAAGTATACTTTCTTATTTTTAGTTGAAAAGAAGTATAGTAATAGAACACTTGAATAAACTTATTTTCCATGCTTATTTTATTTTATTTTACTCTATAAACTATTCCACCCGAAAGTTTGTTACTATATAAACCTGAACATGTTAGTTTATAAGACGGTGTGTAATAGTATGTTTTTAAAAAAAGTATTTAATAAGCTACTCAATCAAAATAGTAAACATGTACAAGCCAAGAATACTTAGAATACTTAATTATACTTTTAAGTATATCTCGATCAACAAGTAGAGGCCAAATATACTGAGACTTTTCTGTCAGTATAAGTCAAGTATACTTAAGTGAAATTTGAAGTATATTTCTGAGAAGTACATAAAAAGTAGACTGAAAGTATACTTCCTTATTTTTTTGTTTAAAAGAAGTATACTAATAGCACACTTGAATAAACTTCTTTTTCGTAAGGGTGTCTGTACCTTTGGAAGTATATCTGTGATTAAACTCTTACATTGGAGCCTTCAGCCTTATCGTCTTCGTCTGCCTGCACTCACAACCCGTGACACATAAATGGTCAATGCATATATTGCAGTATATTGAAAATATAAGCACTAGTTTCCCATATATGGAAATGTATTATGTAATATATATCGCATTATATTTTGCAGTATTTTCCCATATATTTTTGTTCTGTAAGGGTATTTACACTGCAAAAAATAAAAAACCTGGGCCCAGAGTTGATATAACTGACATAAAATGCATATAAATATCAGTCGTCACTCTATATCTGCCAATAACATGTCTTAGTAAGATGGTATTTAAATGCTTAGTTTTATGATCAAAGCTCTGTAATTTTAATGTTTTAATTGGGTTAAAATAACATTATTCTTGTCTCAGTTAAGATTAATGTATGATCTTACCACAGTTTCTTCAGTTTACAGTGAGGATCCTTCAGTCCATCAGAGAGCTGCTTCAGACCTTTACCTCCTATTAAATTATCAGTCAGATCCAGTTCTCTGAGGTGTGAGTTTGATCTCAGAACTGAAATCAGAGCAGCACAACCTTCAGCTGTGATCTCACAATCACACAACCTGCAGAACAACGACACACACTTTAATCTCTCAGTTCAGCAGGAACTACACAATCACAGATACCCCTTTTCCACCAAGGCAGTGCTGGTGCCGGTTCGGAGCCGGTGCCTAATCGCGAACCAGTTCTTTGTGTTTCGACAGCCAAAGAACCGCTTCTCGGCCAGGAAAATTGGTTCCAAAGCGGCACCAACTCTTTGCTGGACTAGAACCGTTCTTTTACCAGGTCATGTTTACGTCGGGGGCTGGGGGCGGGGTTATTGTCGAACTTCTTCTCGAACGTAACCTCCATCTATAATAATCCAGACGAGCACCACAAATGTGTTCTAAACGTCTTCTTCTGACCCCAATATAGGATCGCAAAGCCAGGAGAAGCATTTGCAGAAAGACGATGTAGTCTGCCATTGTAATTGTTATGCTTGAATTTGGCGCAAGTGTTTCTGGAAAGCTAAGACGTAGCCAATGGCAACGTACACAGTGATGTAACGACGTCGTTCGCTGGGCTCTCTAGTCAGTGGAAAAACAAACAGGTTCTGAAAAGGATCGCAAGTTGAACCAACTTTGAACCAGCACCAGTTCTTTTTAGGTGGAAAAGGGGTAAGAGAGACTGAGATATTAAATACTAAGGGCCCGATTTACTCAACAGGGCAAATTATCGTGAGAGCGCAATCCCATAAAAGCGCCGATGGGAGTGGAAAGTTCTGAGTTTGATTGACTGACGAAGCGGAAGTTAAAGAACAGAGACTCAGCCGGATCATTTCCATAAAGACCAACACAATCTTCCAGTTAGCGTCTGGTTCCAGACCTGCTGTTTTTGGGTGGATAAAACTTTGTGAATATTACATGTAATGCTATTTTTGTCTTCATTTATAAATATTTTTTATGTATGAATATATAGCCATACATGGTCAATGCATATATTGCAGTATATTGAAAATATAAGCACTAGTAGTTTCCCATATATGGAAATGTATTATGTAATATATCGCATTATATTTTGCAGTATTTTCCCATATATTTTTGTTCCATAAGGGTATTTACACTGCAAAAAACAAAACAAAAACAAACAGGACCAGAGTTGAGAACCACTGACATAAAATGCATATAAATATCAGTCGTCACTCTATATCTGCCAATAACATGTCTTAGTAAGATGATTTAAGGATTTTTAAGACGTGAAGAAATCAAAATTAATACCTAGTATTATATTTAATTATATCTAAATATTTAAATACTTAGTTGATCAAAGCTCTGTAATTTTAAAACATGTAATGTTTTACTTGGGTTAAAATAACATTATTCTAGTCTTAGTTGAGATTAATGTATGATCTTACGTCAGTTTCTCCAGTTTATAGTGAGGATCCTTCAGTCCATCAGAGAGCAGCGTCAGACCTTTATCTCCTATTATATTCCCAGTCAGATCCAGTTCTCTGAGGAGTGAGTTTGATCTCAGAGCTGAAGTCAGAGCAGCACAACCTTCAGCTGTGATCTCACACCAATTCAACCTGTAAAACAACGACACACACTTTATTCTCTCAGTTTAGCAGGAACTACACAGCCACAGAGAGAGACCTGAGATATTAAAGGATAACTGTCGCCAAAATGCAACCTAGGGTCTTTTTGTTAATCTACCCGAGGCAAACTTTCGTTTAAAAGCATAATTAGAATGGAAATGCCACTTTTATGTTTGACTGTATTTTTGTTTTCGGTCAAATTGCGTTTTGAATGGGAGTGCACGAGGCACTACTATGATAGCATAAAAAAGAAAAATCGCTATTTTTACACAACATGAAATTTTGACTAACTTTCACTACACATGAACTCGAGCATTGACAACATTGTTTGTGAACACAGAGTTTACTAAAAAGAAAGATTATGAACAACTCATTGTTTCGGTTACGGTTTCATTTTGAAATTCTCGTCGGCGAAATAAAGGGAAAACAAACAAAATTGACAATATTGTGTCTAAAAAGTAACTCAAAATGTTAACTTAATTTAACTGTTGTATAAAATAAATATCACATTTACAGGAAAGCTGCACTCTTGGTCATGTGATATTCTAATATATAACATAATATGATATAAATATAAGACAAAAACTCATTTGGGGACATACAGAACGTTACTATAACTGCACTGACACATCACGCAGTGAAAGCAAAGCATGAGAGATAAATGCGATGTCAGCTCGCAGTGCCTCATACATAGTTAAAACAATGATTACAATATCATCATAGACGATACATATCGCACACTCCTAAGCACATAAAGAATGAACTTACAATTGAACTGACATTTACCAACTTTCTTCTCCCTCTCATGACCCGAATTGTCACGTGAACAAGCAAATCCACAAAGATAGAATAATAAAAAAAAATAGCTGAAGGGACACGTTTTAAAATTATACTTGCCTTTTACTTGCTAAAAAACTTATACTACAGGGCCGTTGAATGCTTGAATCTGATTGGTTGACAAACGTTCTAAGGTGTGCATTATTTTCAGGGAAACGCACGGCTAAAGTAGTTCCAGGCAGGTCTTGACTGCATTACAGTTCCATATCACTTCGCCTAGTCAACTGTAATAACGGACAATAGGATACAATTCATAACAAAAAACAAAACAAAAAGCATTTAGCCCCATGCGCTTGATCTGCAATTTCCAATGTCTAGCTTCACAATCAATGGAAACATGCAGTTTAATTTTAATATATAAAGTACATAGTCCTATCTATAATCAATAGAAAATTAAACTGAGGCTAAATAAATGGATAGTCCTGCAGCACGGATTTTTATTGCAGATAATATAACAAATAAATAATTATTGATTGGCCTACTTGTTAAAAGGGCTTTGTGTTTCATTTATTTGGCTAGTCTACTGTCATCTATCAATAATAGAAAAAAAGAATGAACGAATTAATTAAACGAATTGAATGAATAAATAATATTGACGCACATGCTTTTCTGTCTCATTATTGCAACATCTCTCACTAATAACTGCATTAATAACTGCATAAAGCCGGGGACACACTTTAAGACTGGTTATGAATGTAATTTGATACTTATGACTGATCATGTCCAAACGCGTGTTCAGCGCGTTCAGTCTGTTCAAAGTCGGTGTTTAAAATCTGCTGCAGTCGATGAAAACAGTCAGAGAATGTGTCAGCTAGTCGTGTGTCCCCAGCATTAGTCTGCTATCAGTGGCTCAAACCTCTGTTACTAACTCTAAAATGACGTTTTGGAATTAGCAATGGAGGCATTGGATTAGATGCGTAAGAAATTAGTCCTACATACAAGAGCGTTTTAATGACAAACCTCCGCTTCGCGTCGTGACCGCATTACCACCTCGGGTGTGCATTATTTTTCTAATAATTCAACGGCCTGTCGTCAATTATTCCTTACATAAACCATCAACCAACAACAGAAGGCAAGTAGTAGATTGTGTGCAACAGGTTTTTGATCATGTTGATAATTTAGATCAAATATGATACAGTAGGAATTAAAGGGTTAAAATAACATTATTCTTGTCTCAGTTAAGATTAATGTATGATCTTACCTCAGTTTCTCCAGTTTACAGTGAGGATCCTTCAGTTCATCAGAGAGCAGCGTCAGACCTTTATCTCCTATTATATTCACAGACAGATCCAGTTCTCTGAGGTGTGAGTTTGATCTCAGAGCTGAAGTCAGAGCAGCACAACCTTCATCTGTGATATAACAACATCTCAACCTGTAGAACAACGACACACACTTTAATCTCTCAGTTCAGCAGGAACTACACAATCACAGAGAGAGTGAGATGTTAAATACTAAGGGCCAGATTTACTAAACAGGGCAAATTATCGTGGGAGCGCAATCCCATAAAATCCTATAAATCCCAATGTCCATTCTTGGCCAGGACTCTCATGTGAAAGATTTTTAACCTTAGAGAGATTTTCCTGGTTAAATAAAGGTCAAAAAAAAAAAAAAAAAAAAAAGTGCAGATGGGAGTGGAAAGTTCTGAGTTTGATCGACTGACGAAGCGGAAGTTAAAGAACAGAGACTGATTTCCGGATAATTTCCATAAAGACCAACACAATCTACCAGTTAGCGTCTGGTTTCAGACCTGCTTTTTTTGGGCGGTAAATAATGGCGCAAACACCAGCGGCCTGATGCATAAACGTTGCATATGCACAAAAAAGCATTCAAATGTGCATACGCAATTTCCCATGCACATATCGGGATTTATTAAAAAATAAACTAGGCGTAAATATGTGCGCACCGTACGGACACTCTAGACCAGTGGTTCTCAATCCTGGTCCTGGGGACCCACAGCTCTGCACATTTTAGATGTCTCCTTTATCTGACACACCCAGTTCAGTTCATAGAGCTCTTTCCTAACGAGATGATGATCTGAATCAGGTGTGTTAAATGAGGGAGACATACAAACTGTGCAGAGCTGTGGGTCCCCAGGACCAGGATTGAGAACCACTGCTCTAGACCAGGGATAGACAACTCCGGTCCTAGAGGGCCACTGTCCTGCAGAGTTTAGCTTCAGCCCTAATTAAACACACCTGAACAAGGCAATCAGTGTTTTACTAAATAGATACAGGCAGGTGAGTTTTTATCAGGGCTGAAGCTAAACTCTGCAGGACAGTGGCCCTCCAGGACCGGAGTTGTCTATCCCTGCTCTAGACCGTGCGTACACATTCTTTTAATGGAGTGAGTGAAGTAATGAAGTAAACAGAATGATTTAAACTGTTTTATATCTGATATACACATTTAGGTTAAATATGCCACTCTCATTAATGGAGTTAAGCACTGAAATTTTATGAAATCATTGTCCAGAAGTTACCAAAAGTTTTATTAATTTAAATAGAAATATTTTTAGTGAATGCGCTGCTTTTGAACACTTGTCCTATGGCATGCTGTGTTTTAATGTTTTAAATGATAATGATAATTCTGCTTTATATTCTGATCTAAACAGCACATGTTCTGCGAAAATATTTCCGTGCAAATAATGATCAATGATGAGCACTTGACTCCGTCTAAGCAAATTAGCAGCAACACAGACGGTATAATGACGAGCAATGAAGGACTCGCTCGGTGATCGAACGGTCCATTGGCCGGGTTGAATAAGTGCGCTGACTCAGTGCTGTACGATCTGCTGCACGCAGGAGCTGTTGGTGTCGAGCACAGACAGAGAGTAGAATTGGAAGGAAACGGTAAGATATGCACATTTTATTTTTAAAATGTTTTGTCAGGGACGCTGACTCGCTGAGTATACGAGCATATAGGACACTCAAGGGGTTCAGGATTAATGCAGTCAAGATGGTGGTGTGTGTTTCCGGTAAGAGAAACACAAGAGGGAATCCCAGTTTAACTTGTTTATTGAAAGGAGTTTGTATATGTTACTTCACATATACAATAAACATCATATCGTGATGTCTATAATAAACAGAATAGAAACAAAGAAAACAGTTGTAAGTATATCAGTAAATGATATAAACATTCAGTTAAGTAATATGTAAATTAACATACATGGGTTAACTGCGTGCTGATTATATTAATAAAATGATAAAGTGAACAATGACACGCAGATTGCACGATCGTTGTGTATGCTCAATATTATAGCAGCAAACATACAATATCATCAAATTCAACATTTTCAAACAATATTGAACAAACCGGGTGATCTGTAACTAGGAAGTGAATATAAAATAATATAATTACAATTATTTTTCAGCTCAAAGTCTGATATGAAAACGGTTTGGTTTCACTTTGTGACGCAGTTTAAAATGCATTCATTTTACGAGCAAATCTCGACATTCAGAACAATAATATCAATAACAAAGGCGAAATATATATAAAAACTCACCCGTAATCATTTACGCACTGATAAAAACATATATATCGTTGGATAACAGACCAGCCGGCCTGATTTGTAACTCAGCTGCCGATTTTGCATGTCAGCCAAACCTGGCTGAGCGCTGTATAATACAAAACACTCAGGGCGAGTGATAAGGGCTTTCTCACACTGAGTCAGACAATTATTTACACTGTAAAATATATATATATAATCCCCAGGACCAGAGTTGAGAACCACTGACATAAAATGCATATAAATATCAGTAATCATTCTTTTTCTGCCAGTTATATTTTTCAAATTCAAATAACAGCCATCATTCAGGGATACTTTACTTCTTTCTGAATTTATTTTTAAGGAACACAACTAATAATTACAAGTGGCAGTGCCACCTGCAGACACAATGGGGGGATAGCTACGGTGGCCCAGTAGTGCACAACACAACGAAATTTATAAAGCAAGCATAAGTTCACAACACAACGGAAATGAGCCACAACACAACGAAATAAAGCCGCAACACAACGGAAATTAGCCACAACACAACGAAATAAAGCCGCAACACAACGGAAATGAGCCAGAACACAACGGAAAATGTACAACACAACGAAATAAAGCCACAACACAACGAAATAAAGCCGCAACACAACGAAATAAAGCCACAACACAACGGAAATGAGCCACAACACAACGGAAAATGTACAACACAACGAAATAGAGCCACAACACAACGAAATAAAGCCGCAACACAACGGAAATGCTCCCGAGGGCTCTCGGAGCACATTTTTCCATGCCACTGAGTCTAAAACATTTAACTACACCACTATTAGTTTTAACAGTATGTAGCTAACCATTGTATATCGACATTTATTAATTCAAAATCACCAACGTGCATTATAGCTGCATATTTATATTATACTCTAGAATGCTTTGATGCACTACCAGCGCATGATCCCTAAGGGAACGTCCGCCAATTCTTTCAAGTTGTTTAAACGTATAATTTGTTTTAATTCAAATTACTTTTAACATTCAAAAACAGACATGTTCCAAATCCAAAGCTTGATTCTATTGGTAATAGACTGGATTACTAAAGCTGATTTTTTTTTTTCCCAATACCTCCCTTCATTAGAGTAAACAATTGTTATTTTTTAGGACATTTCTGTAATATAATAAAAGGTTTTTTTTTTTTTTTTTTTTAATCATGTTTCAAAGGTTGTAGTTCCTATTAACCAGATTGACTTACAACAGGTGAAATTGTGCCAATAGCTCCCTATAAGCTCCCAATTTTTTTATATAAACATTAGGCCTACTTTTTTCATCTCCTAAAGCTTGTGGTAGGTTCCTAGTGACCAGACTGACTTATTACAGGTGAAATTGTGCCAATACATTCCTGTAAGGAATTTTATTTATCAAATGATATTATAAATTATACGTTTTAACCACTTGGTGGAATTGCCAGACGTTCCCTTAGGGATCATGCGCTGTGGTAGCGCGTCAAATAATTCTCCAGTATAAATACACAGCTATAGGTGATTTTGAAGTATATTTTATGTCGATAGCCTATACAATGGTTGCATGCTGTAAAAACTAATCGTGGTATTTATAAATTAAGACTGCCGACTCTATAGAACAATGGCAAGGAAAACTAACTTTACCAAGCTCCGAGAACCCTCTAGTGGTCGGGAGCATTTCCGTTGTATTGCGGCTTTATTTCGCTGTGTTGTACATTTTCTGTTGTGCTGTACATTTTCTGTTGTGCTGTGGCTTTATTTCGTTGTGTTGTAAATTTTCCGTTGTGTTGTGGCTCATTTCCGTTGTGTTGTGGATTCATTTCGTTGTGTTGTGGCTTAATTTCTTACTGTTGTGAACTTATGTTTGCTTTTTAAATTTCGTTGTGTTGTGCACTACTGGGCCACCGTAGATAGCAGTATTACATACACAACACCAGTAACATATCTTAGTAAGATGATATTTAAATGCTTAGTTTTATGATCAAAGCTCTGTAATTTTAAAACATATAATATAATGCAATACAATGATTGTGAGATAAACTAGTAAACCTTCCTCAAAAGCCTGATGATCATATTTGATACATTTGAACATGATTCTTCACAAAAGATGTATGGATAATCAAGTAAACCTAAGTTGCTTCAGTCCAGAAAATGATCATCTTGAAATATTACTAACATTATAAAGGTTATTCTTATGTTTACTTATAAATCCATAAAGATTTCACAGCAAAAAGTCACATGACCCACGAGCTGAAGCGACACGTTTTAAAATGATTCTTGCCTTTTACTTGCTAAAAAAACTATAAACCATCAACCAGACAACAGAAGGCAAGTAGTAGATTGTGTGCAACAGGTTTTTGATCATGTTGATAATTTAGATCAAATATAATACAGTAGGAATTAAAGGGTTAAAATAACATTATTCTTGTCTCAGTTAAGATTAATGTATGATCTTACATCATACATTATTCTTGTCTCAGTTAAGATTAATGTATGATCTTACATCAGTTTCTCCAGTTTATTGTGAGGATCCTTCAGTCCATCAGAAAGCAGCTTCAGACCTTTACCTCCTATTATATTCCATGACAGATCCAGTTCTCTGAGGTGTGAGTTTGATCTCAGAGCTGAAGTCAGAGCAGCACAACCTACAGCTGAGATCTTACACCCCCACAACCTGTAGAACAACGACACACACTTTAATCTCTCAGTTCAGCAGGAACTACACAACCACAGAGAGACTGAGATATTAAATACTAAGGGCCAGATTTATTAAACAGGGAAAATTATCATGAGAGCACAATCCCATAAAAGTGCTGATGGGAGTGGAAAGTTCTGAGTTTGATCGACTGACGAAGCGGAAGTTAAAGAACAGAGACTCAGCCGGATCATTTCCATAATGACCAACACAATCTACCAGTTAGCGTCTGGTTTCAGACCTGCTTTTTTTGGGCAGTAAATAATGGCACAAACACCAGGGGCCTGATGCATAAACGTTGAATACGCACAAAAAAGCATTGAAATGTGCGAACGCAATTTTCCATGCACATATCAGGATTTATAAAAAATAAACTAGGCGTAAATATGCGCGCACCGTATGGAAATTCTAGACTGGTGGTCGGCAAAAACTGGCCCGCCAGCAATAATATCTGGCCCGCACCCAACGCTAGTTTATTTTGATAGCGGCTGGTTCACAAATCGATCAACAGCAACAGTTACTCACAAAAACTTTGTCTTTGGAGATTTTGCCTTCAAAATAAAAATATGAGAATGTTTTTGCAGCAATATTTTATTTTGAGTAGCCTACACTTCATAATATATAGATATATATGGTGTCTGTGTAGGTACCTATGTGAATATATAGGTATATATGGTACTGCCTGTGTAATATATTGCATATACACACTCACCTAAAGGATTATTAGGAACACCTGTTCAATTTCTCATTAATGCAATTATCTAATCAACCAATGACATGGCAGTTGCTTCAATGCATTTAGGGGTGTGGTCCTGGTCAAGACAATCTCCTGAACTCCAAACTGAATGTCAGAATGGGAAAGAAAGGTGATTTAAGCAATTTTGAGCGTGGCATGAGTTGAGTTTGAGTTGTTGGTGCCAGACGGGCCGGTCTGAGTATTTCACAATCTGCTCAGTTACTGGGATTTTCACGCACAACCATTTCTAGGGTTTACAAAGAATGGTGTGAAAAGGGAAAAACATCCAGTATGCGGCAGTCCTGTGGGCGAAAATGCCTTGTTGATGCTAGAGGTCAGAGGAGAATGGGCCGACTGATTCAAGCTGATAGAAGAGCAACTTTGACTGAAATAACCACTCGTTACAACCAAGGTATGCAGCAAAGCATTTGTGAAGCCACAACACGCACAACCTTGAGGCGGATGGGCTACAACAGCAGAAGACCCCACCGGGTACCACTCATCTCCTCTACAAATAGGAAAAAGAGGCTACAATTTGCACGAGCTCACCAAAATTGGACAGTTGAAGACTGGAAAAATGTTGCCTGGTCTGATGAGTCTCGATTTCTGTTGAGACATTCAGATGGTAGAGTCAGAATTTGGTGTAAACAGAATGAGAACATGGATCCATCATGCCTTGTTACCACTGTGCAGGCTGGTGGTGGTGGTGTAATGGTGTGGGGGATGTTTTCTTGGCACACTTTAGGCCCCTTAGTGCCAATTGGGCATCGTTTAAATGCCACGGCCTACCTGAGCATTGTTTCTGACCATGTCCATCCCTTTATGACCACCATGTACCCATCCTCTGATGGCTACTTCCAGCAGGATAATGCACCATGTCACAAAGCTCGAATCATTTCAAATTGGTTTCTTGAACATGACAATGAGTTCACTGTACTAAAATGGCCCCCACAGTCACCAGATCTCAACCCAATAGAGCATCTTTGGGATGTGGTGGAACGGGAGCTTCGTGCCCTGGATGTGAATCCCACAAATCTCCATCAACTGAAAGATGCTATCCTATCAATATGGGCCGGCATTTCTAAAGAATGCTTTCAGCACCTTGTTGAATCAATGCCATGTAGAATTAAGGCAGTTCTGAAGGCTAAAGGGGGTCAAACACCGTATTAGTATGGTGTTCCTAATAATCCTTTAGGTGAGTGTATTTACTCATGCAACAAACACATTTATAGAGAAATATATAATGTCATATATTTCTTATATTTTTAAATTATTTCCATTATAAATGTTTCATAATTTCAAAATAGTTAAAAGCACTAGCACACCTGCATGTACTGATGTAAATTAGCTAACAGACTATCACTGTGCTGAGGAATGCACAGCCATTACTTTTAAAATGTAGTAATTGTAGTTTTAATGTTGTTAGGCCAATCGTCAACGTCACCACAGGCTCTACTCTTCAGCACAATGACCCCAAAAACTCACACATACCAGAAATAATACTATTGAGCAAAACACATTAAAAAACACTTAATTTTAAAATTTGCTCTCCTTTAACAGTAAGAAGCAAAGCATGATGGGAACTAGAAATCTGTTGTAACTCATTCCATGAATGTGTGTGTGTATATATATATATATATATATATATATATATATATATATATATATATATATATGTGTGTGTGTGTGTGTGTGTGTGTGTGTGTGTGTGTGTGAACATGAATACGGAAACATGTATGTGCAATATACATGTACACAATAAAGGATAAAACTTTGTGAATATTACATGTAATGCTATTTTTGTCTTCATTTATAAATATTTTATATGTATTAATATTGTTGTGAAATATGCAATTATTATATTCTAATTATGCCTTTTGGTACATGAAATACTTATGGGTCATAGTAAACCACAATTGTAACTTGTTTTATAAAGATTTTTATTATGAAACTGGTTTATTAAGAAAAACACCGCAACTTGTTTTATAAAGATTTTTATTATTAAGATAATGCAGAAAAGAAATGACTACACTGTATTCTGTATGTTAAGCAATCAAATAAAAGAATAGCTTACAGTAGGTAGTAATAACACTAGGTAGTAGAAAGTATGTATTTTAGCAAAGTAGAAATGTAAGTATTACCGAGTTGTTGTGTTGCAGACCGAGCGTGGAAGACGACAAAGAATCCGAACTCAAAGGAGAAGAACAAAGGAGCGCAAGGCTTTTTATAAGAAAGTCTTGGAAGGACTGAAAGAGTTAATGATAGTTCAAGATTTTGGATTGGATAAATTGACTATAAGAGATTGAATATGTGAGAAGGGGGTGTGACATGAACTATAAAAATTATAGTGTAACATATCAACGTCAGACGCTGATTCACCAAGGACGGCCTCTCCGGTGTTAGATGCCTTGCCATTGCGCTTCATGAAGATGAAAGCTTGTAAATTATTTGGTTTTGATTTACTTTTATTTTTATTTTATATATTAGTACCTTTTATGAAAACTAATTAACCTGTATTTAATAAAAAAATTTATATAATTGAAATTAAGAAGCTCGCCTGCCATAAGTCTTTGTTTTACAAAAGATTGAGCTGAACTGACCACGGAGAAGTCTTCTGTGATCTAAATATTGTAAGTATGGAAATTCAAAATACTTATTATTTAGGACAGATTTGGCTTACTTTACCTAACCTGAGAATAGTTAAAATAAGGTAGAAGGTGTCTATATTTAAGAACCAAAAAAGGGGTTAGATTAAGAACCATAAAACAATATATAGCCATACATGGTCAAAGCATATATTGCAGTATATTGAAAATATAAGCACTAGTTTCCAATATATGTAAATGTATTATGTAATATTTCGCATTATATTTTGTTCCGTAAGAGTACACATTTAGGTTAAATATGCCACTCATTAATGGAGTTAAGCACTGAAATGTAATGAAATAATTATCCAGAAATTGCAACAGTTTTTATTAATTTAAGTAGAAATATTTGTAGTGAATGCGCTGTTTTTGAACACTTTTCCTGTGGCATGCTGTGTTTTAATGTTTTAGCCAGCGAGGATTGCTTGTCACATGATAATTCTGCTTTATATTCTGATCTAAATAGCAGATGTTCTGAGAAAATATTTTCACGCAAATAATGATCAGTGATGAGCACTTGACTCCGTCTAAGCAGATTAGCAGCGACACAGACGGTATAATAACAGGGCTCAGTGCTGTACGATCTGCTGCACGCAGGAGCTGTTGGTGTCGAGCACAGACAGAGAGGAGCCGAATCATAACCACTATCATGCTCTTCACACTATTGTGAAAACACTAATTGCATTTGAAGGATAGAATGGGAAGGAAATGGTAACGTTTTACATTTAAAATGTTTTGTAAGTGACGCTGAGTCAGACAATTATTTACACTGCAAATAATATATATAATCCCCAGGACCAGAGTTGAGAACCACTGACATAAAATGCATATAAATATCAGTCGTCACTCTATTTCTGCCAAAAACATGTCTTAGTAAGATGATTTAAGGATTTTTAAGACGTGAAGAAATCAAAATGAATACCTTACATTAGGGGTGCGGAATATTGAAGTTTTGTTGATAATAATTAGATGATACTTTACTGATTGTGTTTTGTACTGGTACCATGGCTGGTTTAGGCCTGTTATTGACAGCAGACTCATGAAGATATTCATATTATTCATATTCTATGCAGTGGTCAGTTCACAGCAGTGAGAGAAATGAACATTTTTATTAAGGGTCAATATTGGCCACCTTAAATTGATTTTCAGGGGCATTTTCACCAATATATGGACATGTTTTCTAAACATATTTAGAGATATGCATCACCTTTTATGTCAAATTCTAACATTCAAATTCAATTCTATTAGAATAATAACACAGTGCCACTGTTACAGTCAAATCAAATCATTAAATCAAAATCCATCTTTGCAATGCAGAGGAGACACAGAAGCGGCATTAATTTATTTACACTCCATTTGGAGGGCCGCTGTCCTGCGGAGTTTAGCTCCAACCCCAATTAAACACACCTGAACCAGCTAATCAAGGTCTCATTACTAGAAACTTTCAAACAGGTGTGTTGGAGCTGGTTGGAGCTAAACTCTGCAGGACAGCGGCCCTCCAGGACCGAGATTGGTGAACCCTGATCTAATATATAACATAATATGATATAAATATAAGACAAAAACTCATTTGGGGACATACAGAACGTTACTATAACTGCACTGACACATCACGCAGTGAAAGCAAAGCATGAGAGATAAATGCGATGTCAGCTCGCAGTGCCTCATACATAGTTAAAACAATGATTACAATATCATCATAGACGATACATATCGCACACTCCTAAGCACATAAAGAATGAACTTACAATTGAACTGACATTTACCAACTTTCTTCTCCCTCTCTCCTCTCGCGTGCAGGAGACAGACGTAATGCTGCCGAGAATGACCCGAATTGTCACGTGAACAAGCAAATCCACAAAGATAGAATAATAAAAAATAATACGTACGCTAATTAGAAATACGTCTAAGTCAAAGTGTCATCTAAAATTTAAGACCTTTCATAAGTAAAAATAAGACTTTTTATGGCCTTAAATTTTACAAATCTAATTTAGGACTTTTTAAGGATGCGCGGGAAACCTGAATAAACCTTCCTCAAAAGCCTGATGATCATATTTAATACATTTGAACATGATTTTTCAAAAAAGATGTATGGATAATCAAGTAAACCTAAGTTGCTTCAGTCCAGAAAATGATCATCTTGAAATATTACTAACATTATAAAGGTTATTCTTATGTTTACTTAAAAATCCGTAAAGATTTCACAGCAAAAAGTCACATGACCCACGAGCTGAAGCGACACGTTTTAAAATTATACTTGCCTTTTACTTGCTAAAAAAAAATATAAACCATCAACCAGACAACAGAAGGCAAGTAGTAGATTGTGTGCAACAGGTTTTTGATCATGTTGATAATTTAGATCAAATATGATACAATAGGAATTAAAGGGTTAAAATAACATTATTCTAGTCTCAGTTAAGATTAATGTATGATCTTACCTCAGTTTCTCCAGTTTACAGTGAGGATCCTTCAGTTTATCAGAGAGCAGCGTCAGACCTTTACCTCCTATTTCATTCACAGTCAGATCCAGTTCTCTGAGGTGTGAGTTTGATCTCAGAGCTGAAGCCAGAGCAGCACAACCTTCATCTGTGATCATACACCATCTCAACCTGTAGAACAACGACACACACTTTAATCTCTCAGTTCAGCAGGAACTACACAACCACAGAGAGATATTAAATACTAAATACAATGTTTTTATTATTTTGTTGACTTTTGCTGTATTGCGTGTAAATTACGATCTGAAAAATATATAAAAGTAATATAAAAATAAGGAAATCCCTTTTGTTTTTCCAAGTGTGACTTTTCTTTAAAAAAAATCGGGCCAAAATATTACTACCATTGACAACAAAGAAATACATCACTACAACACTACAACACACACACACACACACACACACACACACACACACACACACACACACACACACACACACACACACACACACACACACACACACACACACACACACACACACACACACACACACACACAGATTGTCCTCAGACTTACTGAGCTGATCTGGAGGCTTCAACTACAGGCAAGAGCTTCTGAAGAACTTCATCCGGTGACGTGTGGTTTTGGTCTCGACTAGTGCTTATGTATTTCTTTAACTCAAACTCATCCAAACACTCTGAAGTTAATAAAACAAAGACAACAGCTGACCACTGTGACGAGGACAATTTGGTGCTTGAAAGACCTCCAGATCTGAGACACTCCTGTATTTCATTTACGAGAGAATGATCACCCAGTTCATTTAAAGAGTGGAACAGATTGATGGATTTCTCTGGTGAGGGATTCATTCTTATTCTCATTTTAATGTATTCAACCGTTTTCTCTTCACTGTACGAGATGTTTCTAACATGCGACAGAAGGCCTCTCAGGAGCTTCTGATTGGACTCCCGTGAGAGACCCAGAAGAAACCGCAGGAAAAGATCCAGATGTCCATTTCTACTCTGCAGAGCCTTGTCCACGGCTCTCTGATGCAGGTCAGATATCGTGTGACACGTGAACTCGTGTGCATGTTTTGAGCTGAGGGTTTCATTGAGCACATCCCTCTGGTACAGCAGGAATGAAAGCAGAGCATAAAGAGCGGCTAGATGCTCCTGAATGCTCAGATGAACAAAGCAGAAGACTTTCCCCTGATACAAGCCCAACTCCTCTCTGAAGATCTGAGTGCACAATCCTGAGTAAACTGATGCCTCTGTCTCATCAATGTCACACTCTCTCAGGTCTTCCTCATAGAAGATCAGGTTGCCTTTCACAAGCTGCTGGAAGGCCAGTTTCCCCAGTTTGAGGATCATGTCTTCATCCTTCACTTTCTTCTTATAGTCCTTCTCATGTTTGATGTTGGTCTGAATGATCAGGAAGTGTGTGTACATCTGAGTGAGAGTCTTGGGAATCTCTTCATTCTCTGCTTCACTCAACATCTTTTCTAAAACAGTGGCTGAGATCCAGCAAAACACTGGGATGTGGCACATGATGAAGAGGCTCCTTGATGACTTCAGGTGTGTGATGATTTTATCGGCCAGACTCTGATCACTGATTCTCTTCCTGAAGTATTCCTCCTTCTGTGGATCATTGAATCCTCGTACCTCAGTCACTCGATGGACACACTCAGAGGGGACGAGATCGGCTGCTGCTGGTCTGGAGGTGATCCAGATGAGAGCAGAGGGAAGCAGATTCCCCACAATGAGGTTCGTCAGCAGCACGTCCACTGAGGCTGATTCAGATATATTACACAGTTTCACATTAAAATCCAGAGACAGACGACACTCGTCCAGACCATCAAAAACAAAGACCACTTTATATTCATCACTGAATGGTTTCATTTCTTTTGTTTCAGGGAAAAAGACATGAAGAAGCTCTGAGAGACTGAGTGTTTTGTCCTTCATTAGGTTGAGCTCTCTGAAAGCAAGTGGAAACATGAGCTGGATCTCCTGATTCTCTGTCCCTTCAGCCCAGTCCAGGATGAACTTCTGCACAGAGACTGTTTTTCCAATGCCAGCGACTCCCTTTGTCAGCACAGTTCTGATGGGTTTGTCTTGTCCAGGTAAAGGTCTAAAGATGTCAGTGCATTTGATCGGTGTGTCCTCTGTTGCTGCTCTCCTGGATTGAGTCTCAATCTGTCTCACCTCATGCTCATTATTGATCTCTCCACAATCACTCTCTGTGATGTAGAGATCAGTGTAGATCTCATTCAGCAGTGTTGGGTTTCCCTGCTTTGCTGTTCCCTCATACACACACTGAAACTTCTTCCTCACATTCGATCTGAATGTATTGAGGGCTTCGGCATGTTGAGGGCCACTACTGTAAGATAAAGAAATAATATACACACATTGTACCAAGATATTTTATTGTGTTAGGATCCATGACACTATGTAAGTCTCTTTGAATAAATGTAAATGTTTATTACAGCACTTACCTAAACCCAGGATCAGTGAGTCCACTAAACTTCAGTGTAGGATCCATTGACCAGTCACTCTTCATGGACACACAGCTGGGGTCTGAAGGGTCAAGTCTGTGCAGTGAAGATAAACACAAATTAATATAATACACACTCTAATATTAATCACTTTTGTAAGGGTTGATTGTTCTAAGGCCTTGTTTACACTGTTAGTGAAATGTGACCCAATTCCGATTTTTTGCTCACATGTGACACAGATCCGATGTGTTCTATGACAGTGTAAACAGGAAAAAAAAACATGCATTCGGATATTTCGAGATTGGTTTCAGGCCTCATTCATATGTGAAATAAATCAGATATAAATCAGATATGTGCCAATGCGACGGTCATGTAAACAGGCTGATCAGATTTTCGGAGGCATTAGGCAACGTCTCCGCGGTTTAATGACGAGAGAAAACCCGACTGTCCCAACGCGCATTTGCAAAGGGATGGATGGCCCGACAAAACGTCGACAAAAGTTGACAACATATCAAAGGTTGGCTTGCTCATCCAAAAATTTCGGACCCACTGCTCCTCGTTAAAGCCAACATTTAAACACAATATGCTCCCGCCAGTCCTGAGATCTCTCGCACACAATAACTGAAGCATATGCGGAGGCTGCAATGATGGCCCTTTTCGTCCTCCTCCGCCTCAAATCATGGTGATGTTTGGCGAACTTCGCATATATCGCAGAGCTAGCATCAAGCATATTTTGCGTTCGCCCATCTGTGCAAGATAATTTAACCCTTTAAGCATGTGCGATGTTTCAGATAGTATGGGGCAAGCAGTGATGGGAATAACGGCGTTATAAATAAACGGCGTTACTAACGGCGTTATTTTTTTCAGTAACAAGTAATCAAACTAATTACTGTTTCCTCTGTTACAACGCCGTTACCGTTACTGTCAATAAAATGTGGCGTTACTATAATTGAGCTCACTGAAGCGGTTTTCATCCGAGTAGGCTCTCTCTCAGCCATAGGAGCTGCAAAGTTTTTTCTCTGGTGTGTGTGTGTTTATGAGGCACCGGACTGGACAAAAGCGCGGTGAACGCCGCGAGTGCGCGAGAGATACCGAATGTGTCGAGCATAAATACTTTATTCATAAATAAATTACACATTTCAGCATTAGAATAATCTCTGTAGCATACTGGTATTATATACAATGTTTTAATTAGTTTAAATAACATGGTTATAAAATAAAACTCCAAAATAACCTGCAGGGAACGTTCAAAGAAAACATCTTTGTTTGACCGGTTGTGAACACGTGCGGCGGCAAACACGACTAGAATTTGGCTAAAATAACCTCTGATGATGACGTTCTCTGTAGGTTATAAAAATAAACCCCCAAAAGATTGTGAGGAAGAAAATACTTCAAGTAGGCTATACAGTATGTCTACCAGTTGTAAAGGTGTGTGAGTTTTATAATTTTAATTATATGCACTACAAAGAGTGTATGTATACTTTTTATTTCTATTTATTTATTTTTGGTATATTAAGAAGCATAATTTATTTTTAGACTTATTGGTTGGCCAGTTGTGGTCTGTGCAATAAATATTAAAAGTTCTAAACCATCTATTGTGTTTTGTTGTTCCACTATAGTAATGATAATATTTTAATATTTAAGTTAATAGGTGTCTCTCACATTGTCCCACAGCAACATTAAACTAGTGTAGATGACTAGTGTAGTGTACAATGTTTTATAATAATAAGATGTTCTATTTAGTGTCCATTTCATTCATTTAACATTTCATATTAGGGGGATTCCAAGAAAGTTCTTATATTTAAACTTTTTTTTTTTTTTTTTTTAAGTAACGCAATAGTTACTTTCCCTGGTAATCAGTTACTTTTGTAATGATGTAATTCAGTTACTAACGCGGTTACTTTTTGTGAGAAGTAACTAGTAACTATAAATAATTACTTTTTTAAAGTAACTTACCCAACACTGATGGCAAGTGTGGAATTGGATATGGGTCACAATTGAAAGAACGTGTAAACGGACGGTCAAAAAAATATATAGGCAAAAAATCAGAATTGGGCATCAAGACCTGCAGTGTAAACGAGGCCTTAGTGAATGAATAATTTAATTAAAACGCATTATGCTTTTGGAGACATAACAGCAAGTGCAACTGTTATAGTGGTCATATTCACATATCAGACTTAAATCAAGCTTTTCATTCTGAAATGCATTGAATACAGCAGTGGTTTCCAAACTGGAACAGGAAGACTATTTTAGAAATATAGTCTTTTATCAGGGTTCAAGCGGTTTAAGGCCTTTAAGCACATGCGTAAAAATATGTTTTATTTAGCAAGCCTGTTATCATCTCAATCATAGATGGAAATTACCATTTACAGTCAAAACAGGAAATTTACCATAGGAAATATACTGAAACAGAAATTCAGAAACAGAAACAAATTCATTGGCCGATGGCGGACATGTTTTTTGAGATCCGTCATACGTCAATGTATGCATAGACAATGCAAGAGACACATGGTAACTCGAACAAAGACACTGAATGACAATTTTAAAGCCCTCGCTATCTGCGAACACACTGCAGACTCACTCTCGCTCGTATTCGAGGTAAATCATCAACACTATCATCCCTTACATGTGTTTTGTTGAACTTCATACATTGTCATCTTCTAAAGCGCATGCGTAGGTTATCTTTCTTCCTGAACAAGTGCACACCACAGTCCGTGTTGCTTTCACATTCACATGAATCGTGTCACAGTTCGAGTGCAACCGACTAAACTGCCAGTGTGAAAACGCCCTTAATATTGTCACAATCAGAAGAGGACAGACAAGGTTTATTGAGCATAACAAGTTTATATAGTAGTGCAGAGGGAAGAGCAATGCAGGGATGGAATGCAGATGTGATGTATAATGATCATTGAACTGGAGAAGACTTAGGCCCCGATCACACCTAACGCGTTTTTCAGGTTCGAAAACGCGAGGTGCACAGCACTGCTCCATCACACAGAACGAGCAGTGCGCTGCGTTTTTATGTTGCTAGGCAACCACTGAAACAGCTGTCCTGTCAGTCAAGTAAAAGTCAAATCAGCCTTTTATTAACTTTATTTACTTTCCGTTAACATTGTGGTAGTTACAATTCGTGAAGTCGTTAAGCTCCTGGTAACCTGCGAGAGCACCACAAGTTTATCCTCCATCATCGCACTCCCCAGGCGTTCAAGCCATAGATATCATATAATAAAGGCTAGATGTCTCGTCCGCGCTGCTGGCCAATGGAGGTCGACGTCCACACTCACCTTAATTCACAGATCCCTGTGGTAAGATGGCCGCCGGTGATGCTGGAAGTGACTCCGCCTTAAGACATCTAGCCTTTATATGATATCTATGGTTCAAGCAACTAGCTTTCATCACTAAAACGGAAGGCCCGCCTCTCCATTCATTCGACTGGACAGTGGAAAAAAAGTTGCTTTTTTTTCAACTGCAAAAACGCAAGGCGCAGCAGCAGCAGTTAGGAATGTTAGGCAATGTTAGAGTTTTAGGCAGTGCCGTACGCCTCTGTCAGGGCCTATTTTGTGCATATGCAACGGTTATAAATGAGGCCCCAGGCCACGAGTGAATACAAATGTTGATGCAGATCTATGTATTTATTCACTGATGTGAAGAATCTCGAGACTAACAATATATTGTATTATAATAGACTATAGACATAAGAATGCAACTATCACATTAAACACGAGTTCTATGTTGATACTGAAGATTAGCAAATTTTAAGAATCTATTTCAAATATGCTTCCGTACATAACATCACAGTAAAGAATATTGTATTTAGCTTTTAACATATCACATGAATGATTCGGCTCAGCAAAGTTGCAATTCCTGTTTTCTCCATTATAAGTTAAATGAGTCAGATCACTGAGACTGTCACCTTTTGTTCTGCAAATGGCTTTCGGAGCCCAAATTGCTCTTGGAGCCCCAGCCCCAGATGTTGAATCGTTAGGCTGATTGGATTAGCAATGCAATAGACTGTTATGCTGATTGAATTAGGATTGGCCAGACCCTCAGTCTAGGGTGTGTTACCTAAACCTGTATACTCATTTGCATGCTTTGTTTGGATTTGTCTCCACCTTGTGGATTTACAGTCCCTCCTCCTTGTAAATGTATAAAAAACTATACTGTATAGAACTAAGTTAGACTGTTGGATGGCTGCAGCAACGCAACGCGAAGTCCTCAATAAAAGAATAACTTCTGTTTGAACGCGATCCCAACGTCTCCTGGTCTTGCTTCGATGAAGGAATAAAGTTTCTAACAATACATTACACTCAATTGTAACGACAATGACTAGGACATGCGGTCACATGCTGTTCAAATTAGTAAATGCTGGTCTCCAAACACATCCTCCGTTGTCCCCTTAGACAACAGTCTGTTCATGGTGCCTCTAAGTCTACCATGAACAGTCAAAATTGCATCTTTGTGGCTCCCCAGAGGGACATGAGTCACAAAAAGAACCCTGTTTTGGGAGAATCCCCTCTAAAACCCCCATGCCTTTGAATCACGTGACAAGCCTCAAAGACATTCCAGACATTCCACGCGCACACACACACACACACACACACACACACACACACATGGACTTTCAAACAGAAATCCCTTACACAACAAGCCACTAAATGTTGATATGTATTCCTGTGTTTCTCAAGTGTCGTCACTTGCCATAACGGAAACACTGACAATTTTATTGTGTTTAATCAAACTTTAAATGTGTGTAATTCTGCATATCTCCTGTAACTTTGCATTACCACAACGTTTATATTTTATTTTTGATATCTCTGACGGAGTTGAATTCCAATAGCAGAATGCAGTAATATACATTGTTTACACATTTCATATTTCTGTAACCGAAAGGCTTAAGTCAATCGTCACTGTAACCCGAGCCAGGAGACTGTGCCAGACGAACAAAGGGATCTTCCCGCTAGGAAAAATCTCGACCTCTGATTCGTCCTCCACGAAGAAGGGGGCGGTACATGGGACGCTGATAAAAGTCCAAACTTTCAGTTTCTCTCTCTCTCTTGTCTCATCGCTCGCTCTTCTCTCATCGATCTCTCACCCTTCCTCCTCTCCTCCCCGGCAACGCTTCTCCAGGAACCTCTGGAAAGGCTTTGGCCTTCTCCTCGGACCAACACATGTTCGAGTCGTAGCTGCCGGTCTTTGCAACTAAGCTCATACGTGCCTTTCCCCTCCAAAAGGGAAACGATCTGAACTTTCTCGGTAACGTTAAATTCAAGTGAGCCTTTTAAACGTCACGCGACACCGGAAGACGCAGCAGAAAGAGGACACCATCTGCGCTTCCTACCTCAGCATCACTCGAACAGAGAACAAACTTGAAAGTATATTGAATTCTATGAAAGCTGATTTCCTGGTGTCTATCTCTTAGGTCTGTGAATTAAGTTACCCCTTTTTCCTCTACTCTTCTTTCTTTCTTTCATTTCATTTTATTCTGATCACGTATTTTCTTGTTTGGTTAAATGTTTGTTTGTTTTATTGTTTGTATTTTTACGTACGTTTGTATTTGTAGCTCATATAATCTTTAGTTTTACATTTATTAAAATCCATTTATACTTTTAACTGCCTCTGTGTTTCAAAATCCACCTTATAAGTCAATGAAACTAAAAGATCTGAAGCTACAAGCTCGTTATTATAGAATACATTGAGTAATTCTTAATTCATAAACTCAGAAAGTTTTATGTTCGTGGCCAGAAGATAAACTTTCCTGGAGTTTTGTAAACAGGAATACTTCTTCTTAAACTGTGATAGTCTTACATTTATTCGCTGGACGAATAACGGATGACGAGACCAGTTACAGAACGAGGCATTTCCTATAATTGATAAAGTAAATGCACATGCGATTTATGAATTATGACCATGAGTTATGATTATTAATATTGCTAAAATTCCCTATATTCTTGAGCTAATTTGCATTTACCCAGAGTAGTTATTGTTACACAATGTACAATTGAAACTGATTTCTGGACATCGTAATGTTCTTTTTTTCTGCAATAGATATCTTATATAGCATTGTTATTAGCAACCCCAAACCCCCCCCCACACACACACACTCCTGTCCCACCCACTTTTTGAAACGAAGTTACGCCACCGCTGCTGGTGATTCCCTTATAAACACAAAACGGTATTAATTTAACACCAAGGATTTTCCTGTACACAACAGATGTAATAAGATAAATGGTTCAGTACAGCACTCACCTAAACCGAGGATCAGTGTGTCCACTAAAGTTACGTGGAGGATCGATTGACTGGTCACTCTTCATGGACACACAGCTGGGGTCTGGAGGATCTGGTCTGTGCAGTGAAGTTGAACACAAGTGAATATAAATCGCACTCTTAAATTCATGACTTTTGTAATAAAATGATTCAGGTGACCGAATTAATCCATTAATATTTATTATGCTGTTGGAGACTTTACAGCACGTTTACATCCACATATGTGAGCTGTTAATTAATATCTTTTAAACGTCTAAAATGCATTACATACAGTCACTTTAGTCTTTTTACAGCATTAATAATGAACAATTTTCTTAGTTTCAACACAGAAGATGTACTAAGATAAATGGTTTAGTACCTAAACCCAGGATCAGTGTGTCCACTAAAGTTGCGTGGAGGATCGATTGACTGGTCACTCTTCATGGACACACAGCTGGGGTCTGATGACTTCGATCTTTGCATCTGGTCTAATCTGAAACAGGACATGAAGGGAATTTAGAATATTTATGCTAAATTAATTACCACAAGTCATACGAAATGGAGCCTTTTTGAATGAAAATAATATTTTACGTTAATCCATTCGGTCCAAATGCAATGAACAGCCACATTCTCTTTGCAAGCACAGACTATATTTAGTTGTATCACTTTCTTATTATATAATTAGTACAAACAAACAATATAGTTCTTATTCACAGTAATTAAAGATTACTAAATGATAAGATTGAAAAATTATTGCACAACCACCAAATAGGTGGCGATATGCAAGTATGTAAATCGCCAGTAAACAAAGAAGAAAGAAGTAGTATGGCGTCTTTTTCTTAGCGTCCATTTCCATGGTGACTTTTATATTGTGCTCATAAATCTATAAGAGAAAACCAACTCTTTGAAACTTCTATGTATGATGTCAGGAGATAAATATTCGGTTACAAAAATCGAAATATTGTTTTTAAAAGGAAGATCGTCACAACATCACTAAACAGTCTTTTTTAGCACAAAGTATTGGCGTTCTGAATGCAATTCATTAGTCTACTTTAAACCATTAAAATGTATTTAGCATTGTATTAAGATGTAAAATAATGTAATTAGCAAAACACACTGGCCCTGGAGTGGAATACGGGGCCAGGTAGAAAAATAAGCGATTACTTAAACTGTTGCATCACTGTATCTGTAAGATTCACCAGTGTGGAAATGTGTCTGTGGACAGGTCATGCTGATCATAATGATGTAAACATGAGTTCTATGTCGATACATTAAACTCAATGTACTATTGAAACTGATTTCTGGACATTGTGATGTTCTTTTTTTCTTACGTTCTTATGTTAATTATGATCACTTAATTAATAATGTCTGGAATGCATTACATACAGCTACTTTAGTCCCTTCACAGCATTAATTATGAACAATTTTCTTAGTTTCAACACAGATGTAATAAGGTAAATGGTTAAGAACAGCACTCACCTAAACCCAGGATCAGTGTGTCCACTAAAGTTACATGGAGGATCCATTGTCCGGTCACTCTTCATGGACACACAGCTGGGGTCTGATGACTTTGATCTTTGCATCTTAAATGAACTGAAACAGAACATGAAGGGAATTTTTTTACATTTATGCTAAATTAATTACCACAAGTCATTCTCAGGTAATCACGAAATGGAGCCATTTAGCATGAAAATCACGCTTTACCAACTTTTAATTCTTCAAGGTAAGGTAGGCAATTTATTTCATAAACACTTTTTTGTTATTCTGGTTGAAACTCTCTTCACATCCTGATAGCAATCAATAATAGAAGTGGTCTAAATATTAAAAATGTACACATATCGTCCGTGGACGTCTCAGAGTAATTGTCCTCTAAACCATCAGGAATCAGCGGTGAGAAGTAGTAAGGTACACACGTGACGATGTTTATTTTAGTACACTTCAACAAAACACACTACAAAAGAATCGTGTAAAACACATTAAATTATGAGATTATTACTTGTGACATTAGAACAAAATATATGGATAGGAGAACATGTAGCTATACAACTATATTAACGATCTCTTAAATATTTTATAATTTCACTAAATATTTTCAATTAGTTTCGAAAACATTGTAATTAAAAATGGACCTTTATTTTCATTAAAAGGGCTTATATCTGCTATTTATAGACTAATTTTGTAAATGAATGCAACTAATTTAGACACGCACAAACCGGGTGCCAGTGTGGTGAGACGTACAAGCTCGTCCAGATTCGCCTCGAAGTCGTGAGTCTTCGGAACCGGAGTTGTGCGGAAAGTTAAAAAATGCCGTGCACTGACGTCATTTTTGCAGCGCACCTTCGCGTTCGCACGAACTCTGCGAGGATAAACCAAACAAACAGCAGCTGTAATTGGCCAAAATGATTCGTTCGACTTTTCTGGAACTCTCTATCGTGATCCCTGGGGATGACCTCTGACCTACTTTCTGCATTATCTGAATTTCTGCATTTTGAATTTTAGAATAATGGATTTGATTTGATTTTGATTCTTCTTCATCTTGAAATCTTGATGCTGTATTCTTAAGAGTCTAAGAATTCAGAACAAAAAAAATCCACTGATTGAAAATGCATGTCTATAAAATGATGCCATAAAAACATATCAATTGTTTTGAATTTCAAATGTTCAATATTCCATATAACTATAGATATAAATATATAAAATGCCACATAATATTCATTTGTGTTACATAACACTTCAATTCAATTCATTTACACAATGCAAATAGTTCTCTTACGAGAGTACTCTCGTGTTGCATAAGCTAGCTTACGCTACGGGAAAACCCCTTTTCTCGAGAACACTGAAGCCAAAAATTATCCTTAATTTTGCATTAATTTAAAGTGCATTGCTGCACAGCAGAGCTAGGCGAACAGCTCGCGCGCCTATTGGCTCGCTCTGCAGCAACTGCTGCAGCCTATCGAAGGACTGCTTGTGACATAAGCACCAATGAGGGCGCGGGCGCCCGTGCACGTCACATCACGCCATCGTGACGTGGCTGAAGCCTATAAGGCTGGGTCCAGACTGTTCTTTGATTTTTCACCTCTTCAGCGAAATGGTCACTTCACATCAATGTTCTCCGGAAAAAGCCTGCCCCGTCGAAAAAGCCTTTCAGCGGGACGAGCCATCTGCTCTGCAGACAGAAGCCGGCTATCTTCTCGCCGCTTCAACCGCCGTTCCTGCTGCGCTATCCGGCGCCTATATCCTTCCTATTATTGCATTGTATTGTATGTGTGTGTGCTCTCCCGCCACACACGCTTCCTGAAAGAGCGAGGCGTTGTTGCAAATGCCTCTTTCCACCAAATGCGGCTCCTGCCGCGTCCCTCTCAGCGACGGGGACCGCCACATCCTGTGCGTTTCCTGCCTGGGACTGAACCACGTGGACCACGCGCTTTCCAAGGGCGGCTGCCCGGAATCATTACAATTAAATATTCTCTAACAGAATATTTTGTTCAGGTGACATCTGTTTATTTGTTAGTCTAGCCACGGTGTTAAATAAAAACCTAGGATTGTTTTGGTTGTTTTCTATTAGTTTGCGGAGATGCTCAGCCCTGGCCGCTTTTAGGGCCTTTTTATAACGTGACATACTGTCTTTCCACGCGATTCTAAAGACCTCTAAATTAGTTTGTTTCCATTTACGTTCTAAATTACGGGTTTCTCTCTTTAAAACACGCGTAGTATTGTTGTACCATGTTGCTTTACTTTTCTCTCTGACCTTTTTTAATCTAATGGGTGCGACAATATCCAAATTTCTCTTCGACGCTCTCTCACATTGACGGCGCGAAAGACAAAGGCTACTAGGGGTGGGAATCTCTAGGCACCTCACGATTCGATTCCGATTCAGAGGGTAACGATTATCGATTATAAACGATTATTTTTATTTTTTTACTTACTTGGTACTTTTAAAGCAAAGTATTTATGATGACCCATAACGAACTTACTTCCAATACTTCCTATATTAATTTTATTAATAAAACAAATGGAAGTGATTTGGAAAGTCAACTGTAAGGTTACATTTGCCAGCATATGTCCCAACATGAACCAACAGGAAAATAAATGTGTACCTGTACTAGCAGCGTACTTGTAGTAAATGATTACAAACTTCAGCATATTCTGAATCTCTAGCATTTAATTATAGACTTCTAACCAACATCCTCTTGTTATTTCCAATGAGCAATATAATCCTTCAGACAAAAAACATTTTGCTGTAGCAAAATCACAAACAGTTTTCGTTAAAAAATATAGAATTATGTAGGCCTACCAGCAGCTCTCATACAAATATAATGCTGGACTTCCGTATAATTAGTAACATACAACAAAGCCACTCTTATACACAACTAAATAATAAAGAGTTATGACTTGAAATGTTTGCTGTATACTACAATCAAAAACAGCTTAAACAAAAAAAGTGAATGAACATCTGCAGAGAGCACAGTCAAAATGTAACTTTTTGTGACTGAAATTGCACATATTGCATAACGTACGTATAACAGATCGGTTTACACAGTATACTGATGTGAAAACTAAACAATACAGAAAGCAGCTCTCATACAAAAATACTAAATAGGTAACAATGAAATTGCCAATTTTACATACGTTAGCTTTTACCGAAGAAGGTGCCGTTCGAATTTGGCGCTAAGCCTTCATGCGTCTGTTATGTATGTGCGCGACTCTGTTATGTGCGCGTCTCTGTTATGTGCACGCAACAGACTGTCCGCGCACTGCACGTCCGCTTATAGTTCCGCCTTTTGCGTTCCGTCAATATTACGTTATTAGAAAAAAATATATATTTTTTTTTTTTTTGAAAATCGATTTTTTGACATTTGTGAATCGATTCAGAATCGTCCACGTCCGCATCGCGATGCATCGAAGAATCGATTTTTTCCCCCACCCCTAAAGGCTACCTCAGCATTCCTCGGGTCGAGGAATCAGTAGCCACACATCTCTGCCCGCCTTCCTCCGGCTGGCAGTCCAAGCCTTCGCTGCCCTTGAAAGCCTGCAGGACAACTTCGGTTTTGATCGGTCGCGCCTACGCCGCCGCCGGTCAGGCCGCTTCAGCGCTTCACTCAATGGCTGTGCTCCAGGTGTTTCAGGCCAACCTTCTCCGCACTATGGACGAGGCGGGCCCGAACCCGGAGAACTTCACCGATCTCAGGAGCGCGACGGACTTAGCGCTGCGAGCCACTAAGTCCGCTGCTCAGGCCATCGGGAGGAACATGGCGGCTCTCACTGTCACCGAGAGACACTTGTGGTTAACTTTGTCCGACATGAAGGAGTCCGACAGAGCCACTTTCCTCGACGCGCCGGTGTCGCCATCAGGCCTCTTCGGCCCGGCAGTCAAGGGCTTTACAGAACGGTATTCGGAAGTGCAGAAAACATCGCAAGCTATGCGGCACTTCTTACCGGAGCACTCTAGTTCCGCGACGGGTCGCTCAAAACAGCCGCCCAACCGAAAATCAGCGCCACCGCCTCCTCCGCCGCCAGCTTCACAGCGCCGTCAGCCCAGGGACTCTCAGCAGCGCTCGCGCTCGTCGAGCCGCCACAGGCCGCCTCCCCCCCGGGGACCCAGGCCCAAGATAGTGCTGAAACCTGAGCCCGCAAAGTCTTCCTGACCACGCTAGGAAGACAGAGATGGTCGAGTCTCGCTGCGGCAGGACCGCCATCAAAATCAGCGCGCTTCGCTCTCTCAGTTCCCTCAGCAGAGGCGACTGGAGATGTGTATTTCACAGCCAACGAGCCTGTTGCACAGCACGCTCGCCTGTACCCAAAGGCCGTTTTCACGGCCGCCCAAATAAATCTCAAAAAGAGCAATGTTTCTTTTTATCCGGCTCACGTCGATGGTGTTATAAGTGTAGGTCACGTGTCCATGCCCCAGTGTTCACCCCTACACATAAGCACGGCCAGTTCAATGTTGCACACGCATTCACGGCCCACATCAATAAAACCGGCTCACGCCACATGTGTTTCAAATGTAGTAAAGGTGCCCGCTTTTCAGTGCTCACCACTACACACAAACACGGGTCGCTCTGTGACACACACTCACTCAGAGCCCCCGTTATCAAACACAAAATGCGTTCTGTGTACAGAGAACCCATCAATAAACAGTCACTGTGTCATGTCTGTGCAGAGCGCGCGCTCACTAGCAAGCGCTGTATGCTATGTGCCACACACACACAGCGACCGAAGCCCGTATACCATTCTCCCTCTGGCTTTACGTATAAAAGCATGGGAAATGATCCCGGGCGTGTCAGATTGGGTACTGAACACTATAGAAAGGGGTTATTCACTTTGGTTCACTCGCAGACCTCCACGCTTTCGAGCCAAGGTCGAAACTACGGTGAAACACGAAGTAGCAGAGATTGCGAAGCTGCTGAGAAAAAGGGCTATAGAAACCGTTCCTCTGACACAGAGCGAGTCAGGTTTCTACAGCAGATACTTCCTCGTCCCAAAGAAGGACGGTTAAACAAAGCCCTAATGCAGAGATCGTTCAGAATGCTCACGACCAGACAAATTCTCGCGTAAATTCGCCCGAGAGACTGGTTTATCTCAGTGGATCTGAAGGATGCCTATTTTCAGATCCAAATAGCGCCCCTTCACAGGTCTTTATTGCGATTCGCCTTCGAGGGGCAGAGCTATCAGTACACCGTCCTACCGTTCGGTCTGTCGTTGGCACCCCGTACATTCACGAAGTGTATGGATGCAGCGCTCGCTCCCCTGAGACATCAGGGGATGCTAATACTGAACTATTTGGACGACTGGCTAATTCTAGCACAGTCAGAGGCAGAACTGATAGCTCACAGAGCTTTATTACTCGACCATTTACAGGGTTTGGGTCTCCAAATCAACTGGTCCAAGAGCTCGCTAACTCCCAGCCAGAAAATCTCCTTTCTAGGGACAGATCTAGACTCCGTGTCTATGACAGCGCGGCTGACATCACAGCGCGCGCAGCAGATTCAGCGCTCAGTAGCGCTTTTCAAGGTCGGCAGCATTCTTCCTTTCAAGTGTTTTCAGAGGATGCTGGGTCTTATGGCCTCGGCAGTGCTTCGACTAGGCTTGCTTTTCATGCGCCCGCTCCAGCACTGGCTGAAAACGCGGGTCCCGCTTCGTGCATGGACCTCCGGCCGCGTCCGCCTCAGGGTGACTCAGAACTGTGTTACTGCACTGAATCCCTGGAAGGTGACAGACTGGTATCAGTCAGGCGTGGATCTGGGAATATTCTCGAAACGGAAAGTAATCTCGACAGACGCCTCCAACTCAGGTTGGGGCGCCCTCTACGAGGGAAGGCCAGTTTTCGGCCTGTGGACAGCCCAGGAAGGGCTCCTACACATAAACTGTCTGGAGATGAAAGCGGTCGAGAACGCCTTGGGACACTTTCTCCCCTTCCTAAAGGGCCACAATGTCCGGAACACAGATCCACAACGCTGTAGCGTTACGGAGATTCTCCCCTTTCTACAAGAGCTTCTGGACGAGGGCAGGTCCCCCTCCACGCTCAAAGTATACGTGGCGGCCATAGCAGCGTTTACAAAACCCATGCACGACCAGTCACTGGGAAGGAATGATCTCATTATTCGCTTCCTGAGAGGAGCTAGGAGGTTAAACCCTCCTCGACCCCCTCTGGTTCCGATCTGGGACCTCTCCGTGGTCCTGGACGCCATGAAGGGCGAACCCTTTGAACCACTTCAGTCCGTGGATCTGCGGTATCTTTCATTTAAGACTGCTTTCCTCGTGGCTCTCGCCTCAGTCAAGCGAGTGGGTGACCTTCATGCGCTCTCTGTGAGCGCTACGTGCATTGAGTTTGGGCCAAATGACTCCAAAGTCATTCTCAAACCAAGATACGGTTATGTCCCCAAAGTGCTTTCCACTCCGTTCAGATCACAAGTCATTTCACTGTCAGCTCTCCCAGGAGCCGATGGTGAGGAAGATGTGAATTTTCTCTGCCCTGTCAGGGCATTGAGAATATATGTTGAACGATCGGCTGCTTTCAGGCAGCCAGAGCAGCTCTTCGTTTCTTTTGGTGGCCGCACTAGAGGTCTAGCCACGTCGAAACAGAGCCTATCCAGGTGGATAGTGGACTCTATCGCTCTAGCTTATAGGTCTAAGGGCCTCCGATGCCCTCTAGGCATCAGAGCACATTCCACCAGAGGCATGGCCTCTTCGTAGGCATGGTCCAGCGGAGTTTCACTCCAGGATATTTGTATGGCGGCAGGCTGGGCCTCTCCGTTTACATTTATGAGGTTTTATAACCTGGAAGTCCCCGCCTTACAGGCTAAACTATTATCAGTCTAACATAACATGTGCTGCTCTGCTCGATTCAGATCGGAGCAGACTGTATATTATGTGCGTGCTGCCGGCACGGAAACTAGATCGACAGATCAGGCTGATTCTTCCCCTGACTGTAATTCTACACTCACATCTGTCCTTCGGGTTCAGATATATTCTGACTGATAAATAATTATTATCATTTCATGAGATTCAGCCCATGGATTATCTATCCCGGCTGTTGTACTGAACTAAGCACCCATTCCCCCCACCCAGGAATGGTTAATTATATTCTCAGGCCCACCCCTACCGGTCGGCCCGGATATTACCACTATTATCTGTATCCCCGGCCACATGCCCTTGGGTATATATGAGTGGATTTTCTAGCACGCACAGCGTTTTACATTGGGTTCCTGTAGCGTAAGCTAGCTAGCTACAAGAGTACTCTCGTAAGAGAACGCTCTCGGTTACTAACGTAACCTCGGTTCTCTCTAGATGAGGGAACGAGTGTTGCGTAACCCTGCCGTGCTTGTGCTACATGTTGGTTCGCTTCAGTGTGAAAAACCAAAGAACAGCCTATCTGGACCCAGCCTTATAGGCTTCAGCCACGTCACGATGGCGTGATGTGACGTGCACGGGCGCCCGCGCCCTCATTGGTGCTTACGTCACGAGCAGTCCTTCAATAGGCTGCAGCAGTTGCTGCAGAGCGAGCCAATAGGCGTGCAAGCTGTTCACCTAGCTCTGCTGTGCAGCAATGCGCTTTAAATTAATGCAAAATTAAGGATAATTTTTGGCTTCAGTATTCTCGAGAAAAGGGGTTTTCCCGTAGCGTAAGCTAGCTTACGCAACACTCGTTCCCTCATCTAGAGAGAACCGAGGTTACGTTAGTAACCGAGAGCGTTTTGTCATATTATAACCTCCATACAGCCACCTTTTTATGGGGTTATTATTGTTGCAATATTCCAAATAAATAGATTAATATTCACAAATAAATGTAAAGAGATTCACAAAAATGTATTGAATTGAAAAATTTGTATTGTATTGAAAAAATTATAAAATTCACAAATAAATAAAATGAGATTTGCAAATAAATAAAATATTTACAAATGTTTTATTATTTTACAAACACAACTCTGCCCGACATTTATTTGTGAACCGCTTTCTGTGCATTTGTAAATCGCTGCACACATTTGTGAATTGGTTCCTGTGCATTTGTGAATCCCCTCACGCATTTGTGGATTTTGAAACACTCCTAGCGTCGACGTGCAGACAAATCCACAAATACGTAGACTCCACCCACCGTGTACTCAAGCCAATCAGATAACGGCCACATCGAGCTGGTCAATTTGACCCTTCGCAGGGAGCTTGATTGACAGGCGATCTAACCAATCATAATCCGCCATCCGCCATTTTGTCCGACAAAGCAGTCAGGAGAGATAGCAGATTAACATGGGAGGATTTGAACTTGAAAAACGGCGTGTACTGACGCCTTTCCGCGGTTTAAAACAACATTCCTTCTTATGTTCATTCGTGTATATTTGATGCTATAAATGAACTAGAAGGAAGAGATGATCGGTTCACGAGCAGCTTTAACTGATGCTCTACAGCACAGGTGTCAAACTCAGTTCCTGGAGGGCCACAGCCCTACAGAGTTTTGTTCCAACCCTGCTTCAACACACACACACCTGCAGTTTTCAAATATGCCTGAAGGACTTGATTAGCTGATCAGGTGTGTTTAATTAGGGTTGAAGCTAAACTCTGCAGGGCTGTGGCCCTCCAGGAACTGAGTTTGACACCCCTGCTCTACAGCGATCTGTCAGACACATTTAAGAGCCACAAAACGGTATGTATCGTTTAAATTTCTTTAAAAAAATGACCAAATTTGAAAGGTGAGACTTTGTTTAATATGTTTACTATCAAAAGTAACCGAAAAGTAACCTGGTCTGTCCTGCCTGTCAGTGTGTTGTCAGTCTCCTCTCTGCTCTGTGATGTATTTTTCACTGCGTGAGATCATGGTGTGGCGCATAGACTGTAAAAAAAGATGGACGACGCCCCTTCGCTCTCTTCCATTTATGAGAACTGAAGCCGCCAGTGTCCCGATATGGCGCTGACATATTGGAACTTGAGTCTGCGCAGTAGCGATTTCGGGACCAGACCTGCGCAGTAGTGAGCAGGAAGTAAAGCCGCGAAATCAACGCTCCGCCCTCACTCTCGCAGAATGCACTCAGGGAGAGTGGATTCTGCACACTTTTTTAAAAATTGATTGCAGTACGACAAGAGGCTTGTTAAAATAAAGTAAATATAATCTCCTCAGTCCTTCGAAGATCCCGAAAAAAATGTCCGTTGGTGCTTCAGTGACTACTACGCTCAGAGAACCTGTCAATCACAGCTGTCAATCATGACGTTACACCACCGCATCACGTAACTAACTAAAAACCAACTTATTTTTGAAACAGACACTTGAACTTACATCAGCGTGTCAAAAACGACAGCAAATGAAAGAAACCACCTTTGGAAAAAAGATATTTGAAGTGTAATTTAATTGTTTAGTTGGTCTCACGTCCCATTGAGTAACACGGGGAGGTGGGGCTTATGACCTATACTAGGACCAGTCACCGGGGGGTGATTGAGACGTTTTGGCTTCACTTTTCAGGGCTTGTGTGGCACGCTTGGTGTGGCGTGAGAACGGCATAGCTTGTCGGGCATAGCGACAGTAACTAAGGGGGGCGGGTCTTTGCGAAGGGACAAATTGTAGCACGTTCTCGCTTCAACCAATCATGTTTGGCTTTACACTCGGGGCGGGAGCTGATTCTTGCATCGGCATCCTTGAAAGGAGCAGTAGTAGCGCTGAACTGTTCGTGTGGTAAAAACACTCTGTTTTCAAAAGATTGTTGGAGTTTAAGGCCTCTTTATATTTCCATCAGGATACATTCAGGGAATTATGATAATCAGAGATCCCGAGAATCATGAACAGCCTCTACACCGGCAAGAGGCGCGACACAGCGCGTCAAAAGCAAATATGCACTATCTATTCACTGCTGCCGTAGCAGTTTCAAATAATGTAAAACTAGCACGTTTGAAATGTTAACACATATTCCCTATGTGACGTCTGCTTAGCTGCAGACATGCCTGCATAATCGTACTCTTAATGGCTCTGATCGTAGCCTACTTATTGACTAGTGCTGGTTACTTGAAAAATCATATTTCGTGATAGTGTCCTGGACGCGGGGCATTCATTGATAGTAAACGGATGCCCGCACTTCTTCTGATGTAGCGGCTACTTCACGCAATTAGGACAAATGTTTTGCACATTCGGTTTGCCCAGTGTAGATAGCCTCGCACGGGGTAGACACGATGCAAGAAATTACAGAACATACGATTTTGCCTTTTAAAGCACAGTCGCGGTGACAAATAGCTATAGGACATAAATAAATGTCATGTAGAATACCATATATGAGCCCAAATGACCACCCAATAACAGTACGAGCCTCAGCATCAGCGTGTAGTAGGCTACTGGGGTCGATGCTGCAAATAAAAATCTTGCAATGCAAATTAAAAACTTGTGTAGCTATTTATGGGTTTAACCCAGTTATTCATTAGTCAGCTACTTGATGCTTTTCTGTTCTATCTTGAATAACGTGACGCGTCCATAACGCGTTGTTCCCATGACAGAGATGCAAAGTGCTGTTTCTCTGGCTTTTTTCAAGGCTCATAAAAATTGTGGCTTGGCTTGACAAGCAGTTTAATGGTGTAATTCTAACAAAATCCAAATTTTAAACATATTTTATGGGCCTTTACGCATACACTTCCTATTTGAGCAAATCAGCAAGATCGCCCAGTGTAAAGCCAAACGTGATTGGTTGAAGCGAGAACGTGCTACGATTGGCCAGCTCGATGTGGCCGTTATCTGATTGGCTTGAGTACACGGTGGGTGGAGTCCACGTATTTGTGGATTTGTCTGCACGTCGAAGCTAGAAGTGTTTCAAAATCCACAAATGCGTGAGGGGATTTACAAATGCACAGGAACCGATTCACAAATGCGTGAGGGGATTTACAAATGCACTAGCCTGACTTCGTCAGACTTCGTACTTCCGCTCTATTTCATTTCGCTCCTGTACTCAGTCTGAGATAGCGACTTATCTTTTTATATTTTCCTCCGGCCTGAAAACAGCCGGGCCAATCAACGAACAGAGGGCGGGCTGAGAACCGTGACGTAGACGCTGATTGTACCGTGGATGCATAGATTTACTTCACATAATCTGCAAAAGTCGTTCACAGCCATATTCACTCCGGTATTTCGCTCGATGGTTTTGTTTTCGCATCATACATGTGTTTACAGTGGAAGTTAGATGCGGCTGAGCATGCGCATAACACACGCCATAACCAAACGTTATGTGATTGGCTTACGGGTAACCAATGATTTTAAGCTTCAGACTAGCACCCCCAGGCAGTAAAGAAAACACTTTTCTATTATGCCCTTCCAGACTATCTCTACGAAGCAAAGCGAAGTAGCAGAGTCTGGTATTACCAGGCTACAAATGCACAGGAACCGATTCACAAATAAATGCCAGGCAGAGTTGTTTGTAAAATTATAAAACATTTGTAAATATTTTATTTATTTGCAAATCTCATTTTATTTATTTGTGCATTTTATAATTTTTTGTGAAACTCTTTACATTTATTTGTGGATCTTAATCTATTTATTTGTGAATTCGATACATTTTTGTGAATCTCTTTACATTTATTTGTGAATATGAATCTATTTATTTGGAATATTGCAACAATAATAACCCCATACCTTTTACGTTCCTCCTGAACCAAAACCATAGAACCAAAACAAGCTTATGCTGCGTTCACGTCATAACCGTAATTTTGAGATCATGTGACCCGTGATGTAATACCCGGAGCTGTTCATGTCCTCAGACTCTAAATACAAGTTACAAAATACAAGTTTATATTGTGCTGATAAATCTATGAGAGAAAACCAACTCTTTGAAACTCCTGTAGCCTATATGATGTCAGGAGCTAAATATTCGAATACAAAAATGTAATCATTGACATTGTTTTTACAAGGAAGATTGTCACAGATTGCCTTCTGAATGCAAATGAATTAGTCTGCTTTAAACCGTAAACATGTATTTAGCATTATATTAAGATGTATGTAAAATAATGTAGGCCTGATTAGCAAAACAAAATGGCCCTGGAGTGGGACGCGGCGCCAGGTAGAAAATAAGCGATCGACGATTACTGTTGCAAAACACTCACCTGTGTGGAAATGTATCTGTGGACAGGTCATGCTGATCATCTTGATGTTCCATCAAGAAAATCTAAATGAGGAAACTCAAACACTTTGACATTAGTGTCGAGATGCTTCCGTCTTCATGACAGCACAGGATTTTACTTTCACTTTGATGAACAACACCTGGGCAGAAAAGGGACGGAGCCTGATGGGGTGGGGGGAAGAGCAGTTTTCTGGTTTCTTATGAGGAGCGGTTTAAAGAGCATGCATCTTTTCATCTAGGCTACATCAAATAGAGCTGATGAAGAGAGATTCCCCTAATAACAAAAGACGACGAATATGGAAACAACAAACCTGCGTTTGTACTGCTGGAGTAACTAAGATTCCTCAACTTCGTGCTGTCCTCTGCAGGCCAGATCAAGAATCACAAGCAGGAGTAGTGAACATGCGTTACTTTGGACATCCTGCAAATAAATAGGCTAATACATACAAATTAAAGCAATAAGCCCCTTGAAGCCTAGTTTTACAGTGAATTTAGAACTGCTAAGGGGGTTATTACTTTTATTAAATGGTTACTCCATAAAAATATTCATTTTAATATTTATTTTATTCAAAAAATAAACACCAGCAACAAAAACAATAACGTTATAACCTATGGTTATAACACATGTATTCCTCCGCCAAGCAATGTAGTTCCAAAGAGGTTGCCAAGCAACACATGCAGCAACACAGAATCACAAACGGCAGTTGTAGGCAGTGGGCCAAGTCCGTCTATCTCGTTTAGTTTTTGATTTGACAGTTACCCAGCAGCTGCTGTGTGGCTAATTTTTTTTATTTGTCTGTATGAATAATTCACAAAAAGAATACCGATTGTTTCCAACGCCAATTGTTGCACATTAAAGTATAAAAATAGATTTAATTTCGCTAGCTGATCACAAACGTTGGCCGGAGTGAGATCCAATCAACGCTTGTGTTGTTACCTTGTTGAATTGATTAGGCCAATCACGTTATTCGTTGAACTGGCGTCGCGTCAGTCTGAAGCCAAATCCATGAGTCTACAACCAGAGCCCGTCTACGGAGAGCCTGTCCACTCCCTATTAAGCCCTATTGTACCGAATTTTGGTTGTAGTACCACCAGAGTTCCACTGGGGGCGCTCGCCATGAGTGCAGAATGAATGGGAGTCAATGGGGCTAGACGGCTAAATTTGTCTCTTTCACCCGATTGCCGTTGAGAAATCTCAGATGTGATTGTAGATTTTGCAAGTTCAACATGGGTTTTAGGTCGAAAGTTGAATGAACGAGTACTTATGTCCTTTTGATTTCTTACAGGTTGAGTTGTTGTTGCCCATAACACGCTAGCATTCTGCTAATGACGTCAGCATTCTGACGTCATTGACATTTTGAAAGACTTTTTTAAAGCAAATAAGTGACTCTAAAAAATCTAACACCCAGCAATGTGTAATTTCTTTGCATCTCCTTTCGAATACAACATTCAAATTACTAGATAAAAAATTATATCCTGAGAAAAGTGGATTTTGAGGGGTATACCGCCATTGACCTCATTCTGCACTCGTCCTGTGAGCGCCCTCATATGGAATCGGAGTGGAACTGCAACCAGTTCAGAAGCCGGAAGTGTAGTGAGAGTGAAACTTCTCGCCATATTAGACATTCTCTGCTACAACCCAACCTAGAGAGACCGGTGTGTCTCGGCAAGACAACGTCAAGGTAAGATTTGTTTTACAATGATTATACACCCCTATATCTTAATGCTTTTCATATAAGTTGTATTTAAGACTGCAAGCTATAGTTCGCCGTAAATATATGCGTTGTCGTCGTTGATGAGAACAGTAACGTTAGCCACGAAAGAATGTTGGTAACTTAGTGGAGCAGTAAATCTAGGTCTAACGGTAACGTTATGTTGCTTAGGCTAATCCAAAATAATCATTCGGTACATAAGTTACACAATGAACTAAGCAAAGAGTATTCAAATACGGGATAATTACGGGAAAATATTTAAATGGGAAGACAGCAAGAAATAAGTCTAACTAAGGGAGAATCACGGGGTAAACGGGAGGGTATGTCCAGGTTGGTTACAGCAAGCTACACATAAGCTAGACTAATTATCAGCTAAAAAGAGTGCAAACCAAAACAAAGAAATGATTTCAAATCAACTTTATAGCGGTAGTCATGGAGTTATTTAAGCCAATTATGGTTGATTGTCACAGTTTATACAATGACACAATTCTGTGCATGGTAGATGCTTTTTGCAAGTGCAGTTCCCTCCCACACATTTAAGTGTTTTGCATTGGCAGTGCACCAGCTCTAACACACTCTGTGGTGCTGGGGGCAGTGTCATCCAGTGCACTACCAGGTATTCTCCCTTCATCCTCCATCCATGCTGTACCGGCGGGGTACTTTTTTAACAAAATTATTTGTGGTCCGAACTGCAGTAGTCTTGTCAAGCTCATTTAAGATGGTTAGCATCTTAATACAAATGTCAAGATGAAAAATGTGATTTAAAATTATCTAGTAATGTGCGCTTTCTGTGTTTATTTATCTGAATATAATTCAGTTGTTTATCTAACACACAGACACGGACAGGACAACATCATATCTCTCCTACAAATGACTACAAGAGGTGATCGTTGACAATCATCACATCAACAGCACCATGATGGAGCAGGTCAAGATCACGGAGTTGCTTAGTATCCACATCACAGATGACCCATCTTGATCTATCGACACCACCAACAGAACCTGGCCAAGAAAGTCCAAAAACCTCTGCACTTCCTCCCACAGTTGAGGAAGGCTCATCTCCCAAAAATCCATCCTCTTAGTCTTAACTTTCTATAGGGGAATCATAGAGAGCCTCTTCCTCTTCCTCCACTTACACAATATACTATATTAATTGGGGATGAGTCACGATTTTCGAATATTCGATTAGCTGATTTTATTATAGAATAGGATGTGCGGGATGATTGTCTTTAAAAAATCCCCATGTTTTAGTTGTGGTTATAAGTTGCAATCCTAAATTCACAAAATTTGTATACATTTAATAAATATATTCTTAATATTTGTTGTTTTTGTTTCTATGTTTGAGCTTATATATCTCAATATTAATAACAGTCTGGTTAATTTTGAGTCTTGAAATGTAAACTCTCAAGGGTTGGCTTTCTAAATATATGTTGGTTATGTGTCTATTCAGAATGACTTCTGAGCAGCAACCTTTTTATTTTGGGTATGTCATGTATGCATCACTTGCCAAAATTGGGGCTGACTTGTAAGGGGTTAAACGTATATTTGGAACGTATGTTTAAGTTTTTTAACTTATAAGCGTCACACCGCTCCGCTTTACTCACATGCTATGGGGCTTCATTTATAAAACGGTGTGGTTTGCAGGTTCACCCATAAGTGTGTACATTGAACAAACTTTGCCCAACTTGTCTGGGAAAAGGGGGTTACAGGGCTTTTTACATTTGAGGCTAAATGGATAAAACACCTCATTTTTACCTCAGTATTACTGAACTACATTACTAAAATTAAATTTTTAATGATTAAAGCAAAATTTAAATTTCAAGAACGCAGCTTCCTGGTCACTGACTAGATTACTTTGCCAGATTTGTAGAATCTGTTCATTATTTACATTGGTTGTCAAGGAAACGGGAGGTTTTCTAACGTTATGATTAGTACTCCTGCTTATTTGCCGGTTTAAAAAAGTAAGAGTTTGTAAGGACATTTTGCGTCAAATGTGCATACAACAAAGTTGGAAACAATGTCTGTAGTACTTATACGATTTTATTACATGACCTCAGCAAAAAAAAACGTACACAGCTGTGAGGTAAGTATTAAAATCGTAATTTCGAGGTCAGGTGTGGTATAGTATTCGGTAACCCTATAGTATTCGGTAACCCTGAGGACCCAAGCAATCCGATTGGTTCAAAGCACGTTTTATGGGTAATCGCTTTAGTGCCTGGTTATAAATCATACAAAATTATTTTATTATAGAAGACGTTTGTACTACGTTTTAACGAGTCATTAATGTATTTAATGTATTTTAAATGATACGTTTCATATACTAGTATTTAACCGAAGCTATAGATTGTGAAATTAAACATTTCTCGTTGTTCGTGTGTTTTTTAGTTAGCTTAGATAATAGCATAGCATACAGCTAACGTTATCCGATGATCGTGCTTTGAGCTTAAACTGCACTGATACTGCCTTACCGTATTCACAGCCATTCGTAATGCAATTATAATTATGTAATTATTTTTTATCCTCAATAATCAGCGCAATATGTTACAAGTACACTTTTATTTATTAAAAGAGCCATAAAATAATATGTATTTGTGTATATTACTATTTTTGCTATTACATTTAAATAAATTACAGAATGCTAGCTATGTTTTGTGGGCATAAATATTAATTTGTTGTCTAGCCTTGACTAAAGAACACTATAATGTAATTATGGAATCACAATCTTAATGTAATTAATCAAACACCTTAATTCATATAATAATCTTTATTTTAAAGAAATAACATGTTAAAGTATGTTTTGTGACGAAATTATTTGTTTTAAAGAAATAGGGCATAATATGTTTTTTTTTATTACAAGCATGTAATTTGTGTACTAATGCATATGATTTATGTCATAATAATTCTTAATACAGAACATCATACAACACAATAACATTTAATGTAATTAAATTAGAGAATCAAAACTTATATAAAATTTTTATTAAATTACACAATACAATACATAATGAATTCTGAAACTGAATTATGAGATGTAATATATTACATTTTTATTAACACAAAACTACAAGCAAAATGCACATCGTTTTAGGACATTTATAGAGCTTTTTAAAATACACAACAATACAAAGCAGCTTTAAACAAACATACTCTAGTATGTCTTTACTTTCCTAAACACTTTTGTGATAGTCCTCTGGCTATAGATTGTGAAGATTTAAAAACCATTAATGTTGAGTTAGCTGTGTTAAAATATTTAATGAACTGTAAGGTTAAAGTTTTTTGAGAGCTAATGAGACAAATAGATGCAGTGTATTTTGCTGTATGAAAAGTCAAATCTTTAGTTTGAAGTAAATTCATGTTGTCTAGGCAAGTCACCTTTATTTATATAGCGCTTTTTACATTACAGATTGTATCAAAGCAGCTTCACATTGATAACATGAAAATAATACAACAAAGTTTGTTTCTAGAAGAAAATTGCATCATTGTCCACCCAAATTAGACAGATCAATAATATTGTTGAATATTAAATGTCCCCAAATAAGCAAGCCAAAGCCAAGGCAACAGTGGCAAGGAACCAAAACTCAATCAGTGACAGAATGGAGAAAAAAACCTTGGGAGAACCCAGGCTCAGTCGCTCAGTTCTCCTCTGGCCAACGAGCGAACAGTGTATGATTATGATCCAGGCAGCATTACAGGTCAGAGGTCAGATTGGTTGTGTCGATGAGGTCGGCACTTCATGGATGCGTCATGGTTGGGTCCACGTGCAGGTCCACCATCTAGTCTGGATACGGCCGGAGTCCACCTCACTTCAGAAACGGAGAGACTGGTTGACAATTCAGCACTGCGTTGTCGTCGCGTCCAGGCGTAGGTCCTTCATCTGATCTGGATACGGCCTGGATCCGGCGGACTGCGGTAAACCTCTGTATAAGCAGAGAGACTAATATTAACGTAGACGCCATTCTTCTTATGATGGAACGAGAACATCAGGATTTATGGGAAGTGTTCCCGGTTCCGGCTGGGGTAGGAAGACTGTTCCAGAGTTTTGGTGCTAAATAGGAGAAGGATCTACCGCCAGCAGTCGATTTTGATATTCTAGGAATTATCAACTGGCCGGAAATTTTGAGATCGCAATAGACGTGAAGGACTATAATGCGTTAAGAGTTTGCTCAAGTACTGGGGAGCTAAACCATTTAGAGCTTTGTAAGTAATCAGCAATATTTTAAAATTTGTGCAGTGCAGTGTTGACAGAACCGGGCTAATATGGTCATACTTCCTGGTTCTGGTAAGAACTCGAGCTGCTGCGTTTTGGACTAGCTGTAGTTTGAAGGAACTCTGCAAAAACACACAAACAACACGTCACGTGCAACTGAACACTTGCAGTCTTTAGTGCTGTGGAACACCACTCACTGTTTTTGCTTTGATATGCAAGCCCAAAGGTGCAACGCAGCAGCAGACGCAGCTAGCCCGTTGAACCTGAGGTGTCATGGCTGGACTGACTTGAGGGAACTCTGCAAAAACACACAAACAACACGTCACGTGCAACTGAACACTTGCAGTCTTTAGTGCTGTGAAACACCACTCACTGTTTTTGCTTTGATATGCAAGCCCAAAGGTGCAACGCAGCAGCAGACGCAGCTAGCCCGTTGAACCTGAGGTGTCATGGCTGGACTGGCTTGAGGGAACTCTGCAAAAACACACAAACAACACGTCACGTGCAACTGAACACTTGCAGTCTTTAGTGCTGTGGAACACCACTCACTGTTTTTGCTTTGATATGCAAGCCCAAAGGTGCAACGCAGCAGCAGAACGTAGTTAGCTCGTTGAACCAGGGATGTTGTGACATTAAAAGGCTATTTTAATGACACACTCCACAAGATAAGATAAATCAGCCCAAAAGTGACTGAAACCTTCCGTTCGTCTCAGTATTATAAGGCTGATCTGTACAACAAAAGATAAAAAAAAAAAAAATTTAGTTAGTTCACCAAAACATATAAAAATCAGCCATCAGTTTCTCATCAATGCTTACCTCAGGAATCAGTTCACACATTACAAGGTCGATATGTTCAAGCTTTTTGTCCTTCTTTTGCTCAAACACAATGTTGTCGATGTGTCCTAGAAGTTCCTCAACATGTGCTGACAAGGCTGGATGAAAGCTCTTAGGTTTTGCCATGTTCCCAGTCTTCATTTGCCACCATTTGTTCCACGTGGGTTTCAGTGAGCCTTTCACAATTCCTTGAAACAACTCCTGAAAAAAATATTTAGTATAGCAAACAATATCTAGCCATTTTAAATTTTGTAAAGTCTTATATGTACCTGAATTTCAGTATCACTGACAAGAGAACAAATTCCTTTTTTTTCCACCTCCTCGACTGTCCTATATTTTCAAAATCATCGATCTACTTGATTTATTAAACTTTTAAGTTGATTTGTATGAATGAGGACACACATTTTACACATACCTTTTATACGTCATATGCTGAACAGCATATGCTGCCATTGATGCTGCGTGATATCTTCTCAGATGCCACAGATCGTCTCCCTGTATCACCTCGTTTTTCATAGAGGTCCATTTGTCCCTCACCTCCATTTCTGCCATCTAATGCAATAAACACAGTTGTTAAAGTAATGTAGATAAAAATAAAATAAAATAAATAAATAAAAGCATTTATTTAACTTACTGTACAAACCAAAACCCCACAGTTGTTAGAGTCAGCCAGCCTCCACTGTTCTGGGTACTCAACAGTCCATTTTCCCAAGTCCCAAGTTTTTCGGAAGGCATTGCTTTTGTGCAAAAGAAAAAAATAATTAATAAATGTACATTAGTAAATAAAGATAACAATTTTGACATTTATAAAGCACATAATACCATAGTATAGTCAGGTCCATCGCAGAAATTGACTTGTAGTTGCCAGTGGGGTCGTAAACTCGAATACGATTCAGCAAACCATCCAAGACCTTTACAACATAAACAGAAACCGCTTTAACCAAAGTAACAACTGTTGAGTAAAAATGTATTTTTTAAAAAACACACATACCCACAAAATGAAGTGGTTTCCCTTTTCGGGGCTCTGTCCACCAACAATTCTTGGAATAAGGACTGTGTCATTCTCATCAAGGTCCTTTAAAATATTTTTAAGTAAGTAAGTAAGTAAATGTGTCCCCTGCCCTTGAAATTTCTAATTTAATAGATTTTCATTTACCTTCAGACAAGAAATGTGACTGTCATCCACATGTTTCTTGATATTGAAGGATCGCCACCAGAGCACGAACGTGTGCACCTGTAAAGCAGTTCCACCATGTGCTTTACAGAGCTGTGCAATCCTTGTGTCAAGAATCTAAAAGAAATAGTAGATTTCAATGAAATGTTGTTGAATAATATAAGAAGTACAAATAGGAGGTTCGTGTACAAACGCCCATACAAATAAGCTGCCATTGGACGCATATGGAGGTCTTGCCTGAGTCCCAAAATTTCTCCAATCATGCATTCATGTCTATGTCTCATTACCCTCTAACAGAATCCACGGTTTCGAGAATATCCGAGAAACTTTATTTTTCAACCCAAAAAAACTATAAGGTGTACATATTTTGGGTCGAAAAATAAAGTTTCTTGGATATTCTTGAAATCTTGGATTCTGTTAGAGGGTGCTGAGACATAGACATGAATGCATGATTGGAGGCTCTAGAGCCTTCCAGAGCTGAGATATGGAGATCCCACAAAGCATTTATTCCATTGGGGCAAATAGAGACTCGCATACAGTGAAATTTTGGGATGAAATTTGGCCCTTTTGACGCTTTTTGTTTGGACGTTTTCTGGAAACCGGGACTAATTAGAGCTATTACAAATATGTCTCAAAAATGTTATCAAATTAAAATTCTAACGTCGTCATTCAGCCATGGGAAACTTTTTTTCTGTGGACACAGTGTCTCGAAATCTTCAACTGTGGCCTGGCATCTCGGAAACTGAATGAGTGGCCGCTTTCTGTCGGTTTCCTCACTCAAAATGCGCATATACATTTCCTAGGAAAAAAAAAATGCTTTGTAATTGTCTTACATATATAATATTATATAATATATAACAGACTTCCATTTATTTGACATCTTACCTCTTCTAGCTCCAAGATGTGAAAGCGATCCACTGAAAACTGATTTTTTTTTTCAATTTCTGTAAACACATTTGGATCAGTCACAAATCTTTGTTAAAGTTACTAATTGTACTTTTTTAAAAGCAAATCAAATAAAGCATACCTGTGCGTGATGCATCACCTCCTGCCATGTCTGTCTTCAGGCAGTAAGAATCATGGTCATCATGAATATTCACTGAAAAAGGTTGTATATGTAATATTTTACATTTGCCATAAACATTTACTTCAAAAAGTGGCCCATCTACTGTAATGTACTGCCTTTCTCACTATTCAGGTTAATGTCACGCCGCAGGAATGGTTTGAGTTGGGACACATTGGTTTTCTGGCGGAGAATGTTGCCGGATTTGTCTGCAAGTGTAGCAACCCCTTTTTCGGTAATGTCTTCGACCACAAAAGGGCCTGTCCAGTTCCCCTCTAAACGTCCACCTTTGCGTCCCTCTTTTCTTTTGTTTGCTTTGAGTACCTCCTCTCCTTCGTGGATGTGAAATGATTTCACATTTTTTCTTTTCCGGGACTCGTACTCCGCCTTTTGCTTCCCCTGTGCTTTTTCAATGTGACCCCGCACCTTATGAAAATAATGCATAATAAACAGATTTAATATAATACCTTAAATAATGTGAATTATTGCTTAATTATAGTTCATACTACAGACAATTACCTTTGCCTGTACTGCTGTCACCTCTACTATCTTTGTGGGCATTACAATATTCGGATCCTCTCCTACAAAGCAATCTGTCTCAGATACTACCTTTGTGTTTAGAAGCTCTGGCGTGATTGGGTGCAGGTGAAACATCAAAAAGAATGGTGTATACTTTGTAGAGCCCTAAAAAAAGTGTTTCAACAAATTACATTTTACATAATCAATTGCATTTAATCATTTCTTTTTAAAGCAGTTCCAATCACCTGCTTTGAGGTGTTGATGGCATGCACCACATCCTCCAGTTTTTCGTCCCAGTCATTCTGCATGTCATTGCAGTACTTTTACAATGACCTCTTTATAGTCTGATTTGTCCTCTCATCCTGTCCATTTGACTGAGGGTGGTAAGCTGACGTGACACACTGCTTCACACCCAATTCCTTAAATATGTCCGCATTTAGCTGTTATCAAAAAGGTATCAAAGACATGGTAGATTCTTATAACATATAGCCCAAAAATTTTATAATAAAATCTTCTTAACTAAATAATAATAACCTGGTTCACAAACTCCCTCCCCTGGTCTGTGATTATTCTTTCAACCAGTCCATATGCATTAAATGCTTGTAAGACCCCTGTAGCCACCTCAACTGCGGTCTTACACTTCAGGGATTTGGCGAAAACCCATTTGGTGAAGAGGTCAGTCATTGTGAGGACATAAATGTTCCCCTGAGGACTGGTTGGAAATGGTCCCATCAAATCCATTCCTATTACAGTCCAGGCTTTAGTGACCTTGATAGGGTGCAACACTGGGGCCACTGTTTTAATAGTATCAGTGCGCTGACACTGTGGACATTGGGCAATCTAAAAAAAAATTTGTAGGTGTTTGTAACATTACAAACAACAGAAACACATTACTTTGTACAACTACATCAGGGGTCTCAAACTCAACATAGGATTTTGAGGACACGACTTAACACCATTAAGTATTTATTATAATATGATCTTGTGGCCTCAATATAATATGTCGTGGCCTCAACATAACGTACCAATGAGTTAATTATTTACACTTGAGGGGCTGTATGAAACCATCTCGTGGGTCAAGAATTTGAGTCTACAATTATCTTACCCACTTCATGACGTCCGGAAAGATGCCTTGCCAGTAGTATGCGCTTGCAATCTTATTAAATGTCCTTGTTATCCCCTGATGCCCACCTGTAGCTGGGCTGTCATGACAGTCCCGAAGGACTCGTTCCTTCTGTTGCTCATCCATGACAACTAGACGGTTTGATCCGTCTGCAGTCTTGTAATAAAGATGTCCACCTGTGTTAGAGACATAAAGAGGTAATGTGAGGGAACGCAACACACAGTAAATCATGTTATTTATTGAAGAAAATATTACGTAAAATTAGTTGTTTTATCATAAGCAAACGTAGCGGATACTGTAAATTACATAATACATAACACATTAAAAGGCAATGATATTTTTCTACTTCCCCTGCACAATGAACTTCTTAGCAGAACGCCTGACAATTCTCTTCCGTCCGGTGTCGGCGTTCCCTTGGTAAACTCCACGCTCCAGGTACTCCTTCACCTCAGCATGCAGCGCAAACTGTAACATAACTTTAATGCAAAGCAAAAGTAATGATATTAGGTTGATTAAACGTATTAATTGTGCAGTCAATCGATCCAAAAAATTAACTCGATTAAATACACTTTTTTTCTGATTAAGCGTGATTGATCACAATCATAAACACTCAAGTTTCAGTAACACTGTATAATAACGTTCAGATGTAAGTCATTTATAAGTGGTTAGTTAATGATGAACTAATCATTTACAGAACATTCATAAATTATTAGCAAGTGATATACTAACATTTTATGTATGTTTTGTAAATTCCGTTACAAGTCATTTACAAATGATTAGTAAATGATTAACTAATCATTTACTAAACATGAATATGCGTTTCATACATGTTTAATAAATAATGTTATTTTTTCTGTATGTATGTATGTAGTAATTAGAGGGTTCAGAAAGTGTTGTAAATGGCTTGAATACACATACAGATCATTTGTAACAGGTAAGTATCATTTGTAACAGGTAAGTGTAACACATTTACAAGTAATGAATATTTTACACTTTAGATTAGGGGATGCAAAAAGTGTTGTAAATGATTTATTCATGCGTTTACACATCTATAACAGGTGTTGAACACTGTAGTGTGTAGTGTCGTGTGTAGTGTAGTGTGCACTGCAGTGTAAGTGCTGACTGGTGAGGGTATAGACAGCTGTCTTCTCTGAAACACATGGAGTCTTTAACCACTGTGCACCTGATGTGAGCAAAACATACAGAAAAATTTAACATAATGAACATTTATGAAACGCATAGTCATATTTTATAAATGATTAGTTAATCATTAACTAATCATTTGTAAATTACTTGTAACGAAATGTACAAAACATACATAAAATGTTAGTATATTACTTATTAATCATTTATGAACGCATAGTCATGTTTCATAAATAATTAGTTACTCATTTACTAATCACTCAAAAAAAAAAAATTTACAAAGCATACATAAAATGTTAGTATATCACATGCTAATCATTTATGCATGTTTTGTAAATGATTAGTTCATCATTAACTAAGCACTTATTAATGACCTACAACTGAACGTTATTATGAAGTGTTACCCAAGTCTCTATACGTTTTTACTATATTTTATAATTTAATCATTTCACATTTAATCTTCAGATTAATGTAGAAAAACATAAAATAACTAAATAAAGACATTATATTTTAAATACTTGTTTAATAACTTATATATATATAAATGAAGGCCAGTATCACTGATATTATACAGCTACTGATGTCTTGATAAATATGGGAAATAAAAAGAAATTGAATAAAACGTAAAACACTCTGCACTGCATAATTTATAAATTAGATATAAATGAATCCTTATTAAAGCTACAAAAGTTCTTTAGTTAGGAGCAGTGAGTAATTTTCTCTGTTCCCATTGTTATTTGATTGACCTCGTGTGAGACAACTATATTGGGTGCTGTCCCTTTAAGACCTGCAGTTGCCGACTGCCAATTACTGCTGCGCAGTGCGCACCATATGGTGCGCGTGACTGTCAGGACATGTGTGTGTCTTTTCGCGCTCAAATGTTTTTAAACCATTTGCTTTAAGTGCATGTTAAATGTAAAGCTAGCTAAAGAATAACAGAAAAAAAAAACGAATGCTGCGTTATTTTTATCGCGTTAAACTGGACTAAAATAATCGCATGCGTTAACTTTGATAGCACGAGCTATTAATATATTCAATGCAACTGTGCCAAGGTGCTCAAACTCGCTTTGATGTATTTATGCAAGTGCCTGCACGAGCTGAGGCCTTTAATTTTTAATTGTTCATTCGGCAAAAAAGACTTTCGTCCAAATTGTTTTACACTGTTAGACCTTACCGGGTTTTTTTACAGTAAAATACTGGCAACACTGTTGCCAGTAAAATACTGTTAATTGTACAGTTCTTTACTGTAATCTAGTTTGTTTCTGTAAAAATGCACTAAATTCTAATTCAAGTTAACTAATTACACTTGCAGAAACCGACTGCCTTAAATTGACCAACTGTCATTTAAATGTATTAACTAAAATTTATAATGCATTAATAATGTGAGCAAAGTATTACTGTGAACTTCTTTCATTTGAGACCACTAAAAAACTATTGTACATAAAGAGATTTCCACTGGACCAGCAACTACACAGTCACCGCCTGTTAAATAAAGCAACATGCAGCATATCATCAATGTTTGTAGATCTTCTCCTGGACTGAAGCACAGGCTCTACTCTTCTGCACAATGGTGACCCAAAAAAAATATTTTACAGTAAACTACTGGCAACAGTGTTGCCAGTATAAACCTGTTTTATAACTTACAGTTTATTACTGTTAAAATACATTTTGTGGGTGTGACTTTTTATCTTAAACTGTTAACTCTTTCAACCCCACAGGAAAATCCACACTACAAAGAGTAAAAGTAACATTGAGACAGTGTTGCAGTGAGATAATAAAGGGAATATGTAAGTGATTGTTGAGCATTAGTGATGAACACCTGCTGTTAATAAGCAGAATCACTGAAGGAAAGAGAAACACAAGAACAGAAAATAGAGAAACACAATAACTACGACTGACTTCCAGCCATTACACATTATTACACTTATTATTAACCAGTATGACTTTATTTCTGTCATACATCTACAGAAGTTGTTATTAAGATGTTTAATTGAAAATGTTTGTTTTGTAATGTTACCATTATAGAGATCAGTGCTTTCTTTAGTTGGGATGCAGATGCTAAAACATTAGTTTTTCTTTTGCTACTGTGTTTTTGCAAGTCACACTTGTGCACACACAGTTTATGAATGATTGCGGTTATAATGATTATGGTGACAAATTCATCATATTACCGGTTCATTCACTAAGGAATTCATTCTTATTCATGCAGAGTTTTGTCCTCGATCAAAAGTGTTACATTAGCACCACTGTGAAACTACAGCAATAAATTACTATGACTCATTTTTTTTAACACATCATGCATAAACCAAAAAAAAAGCTACACTATGTTTTAGAAACACAGAGATATCACAATTTAGCACATTAATCTCAACAATGGTGGCAATATTTTTTATTTATTTTTTATTCATGCAGCAGTGCATGCTGGGAGTTTTATATTATCCTGGAACCCAGCATGCATTGCGACATGAAACTTTTCACCATTGTTGAGATTCATATGCTGATTGTTGATATCTGTGTGTGTCTGAATCAAGCAGGAGTAAAATAAAATTGAATGCACTATGTGATTGTTATCTTTCCAAAGACCTGATTACAGAAATATTGATTTCATTTTGTAGATATACAGATTTATGCTAAATATGACATACCCATAATTTCAATGAATATATACAGGAAAAATCTGAAAATCAGATAATCCAAGATGACTGTGACATCATCAGAAAAGAATAAAAACACCTGATCAAAATCCTCTTGACTTTTTCTTACCATAACAAATGTGTTTTATAAACTCACTGTTACAGCAGTCAGAGAGAAATGAATGGTAAGAAGTTAAGAGACAAGAGACCAACTAAAGCAAATACTGATCTCCAACATGGTGACAACAAATTTTATTATTAACTAAATCTCTGTTAATTCTCAACAAGAACTTTTGTACATGTATGAAAGAAATAATCGTAAACTGGTTTGTAAACTGGTTTCACACTCAGTGTTGCTGGAAGTCAGTTGTAGTTTTTGTGTTTCTCTTTTTTCTGTTCTTGTTTCTCTGTCCTTCAGTGATTCTGCTTATCAGGTGTTCATCAGTGTCTCAATTCACTCACTTCTTTTCATTCACTCTGTCAAGTGGACTATATTACTGAACTAATGTAGGGAATAGTGAATGAGGGTATAGGGTGTGATTGGGAAAACAGCCTCTGAGTGTCGACTTTGAGCACTGTTAATTCACAGTATATTCCTGTAGGCTATTTTTGTTTTCTACGGTATATTACTGTTTTAATGGAAAATGGTATGATACTGTCAGAATTACACCTTTTTTTACAGCAAGGGCTAACAGTGTAGGCCTATAACATTGCAAATATTTTTTTTTTCCGAAAGAAAAGCATGCTCATGCAATAATGTTGAACTGTGTCTAAGTATCTATAACGGTAAAAATTATTACAGGCCGATAATTTCGTTTTTATTAAAATATAACTACAATTAAACATTATTAAAATACACCGGGTGATGGATATACTTACTGAAATGTTGGATGATGAGAAAAAAAAACACAATAATTAATGTAAATTTAAATTGATAATTAAATTATATTTTTGAATTAAGTAAGGTAAATGTATTGGTCGCAGAGATGAAATTGTCCAGAGATATTTGGTCACAGAGATGAAACTGTCCAGAGAGATGCACAGATGTCCAAAGATGAAATTTTCGCAGAGATACTTTGTAGAATTTCTGACGAAAGGGACCTGTGAAACATGGCAATCGTATAAATAGTCCCGCATTTAAAAAAAAAAAGTGATGAGACATTCTCATTGGTCATTTTCAAGTGTCTTTAAAATGACAATATTTTATTGATGAATTGCGTTACATTGTTTTGTTTTTTAAAACCTGTGTATATATATTATAAATTGCCCTTTCGATGTGTGCAAAAATATTGTATTGGTGAAAAACGTTATCTCTAATACGTTTTTTTTTTTTTTCCTGTCATGTACAACCGGAATGGCAATATCATTACTTTTTGCATTAGAATATACAGAACAGGTGCATAAAAGAAATACAAATAAAACAAGAAAAATAATTATCATAGTATTAAACAAAAAAGATTGAAAGGTTAAAGGGGCTGGTTGTGTTTTTGTTTTGTAAATCATATTCTTCTTTAATGCAAACAATATTTATTGCATTCTTTTTTTTTTCATCACTTTAAGGGCTTTTAAGACAAACTCATTAAGAAGTTTTCTCTCATTTACAACTCTTCTCATTTATAACTCATTTACAAGCAAAGTAATACATTACAAGTAACATCCATTACATAATCAGATCACTTTTTGATGTTATGAGTAAATAAATGCAATAAAATCACATACATTATGTAAGCACGTTACATTCTAATAATACAAATACATTTATTTACATGAATGTCACTGCAGATTAAGTATTTTCAAAAACACTATTCACAGTATAAGTATGAATTGTAGCTGAAATATAGCCATTGATGCATGAGGTCCACTACAGTGGACAGATAATTGATCAGATTTTTCTCCCAATCTAAAATCAAAACTTGAAAATTTTAACTGTGATATGACTCATTAGATATTGTTTGATGCTGCAAAAAATTTTTTACCTACAAGAGTCTCCTAGGAAAGAAGGAATGGTTGAATATTCCGGAGCAACTTGGCATTTCTGACTGACCATTGACCATCTTGGTTTGGAGGGGAAAAAAATCTAAACACAACGGCTTGCCACTTGGTTGCAATGTATAGGATGATGCACCCGGGTCCAATAAAGAGGCTGATGTGCAACTATGCCATCAAAACCCGTGCAAATTTAAGCAAATGTTTTTTTAATAGCTGTCCACTGTAGTGACCACTATGCATGAAAGGGTTAATCCATATAAAACAGCGCTTAATCTTGCAAAGTATGTTTTGGTGCTACTGCTATCATTACGTTAGTAATTCATTAAGTTAACTATAAAGTGTCGCTATGTTGTAGATTGTTTTCATAGTTATGTGTGAACTTGTGTGTATGTGTGGTTGCATTAGTTGCAGCCTATAATTTCAGTTTTATTGATCAATAATAGCCATTATAAAAGCAGCCTAAAAGGTATAAGAAGCTATACAAGTCAAGAAATAAATGAAGTAAAACGATTCAGTCAAACATAAGTCAGCAGGCTACAACGTTAAAGATAAATAGCCTAAATAATTTAACGTTATATAAAATTATGAAACTAAAACTTTGCCCTCAGCCAAAACGATTTGCCAGGGAACAAATTATAGATTAATGATATCAAAGATCGTACACGATCGATACACAAGACCAGCGGCAGACTTCAGCATCTCATCAGCCGAGGTATGGTTGTTCCAAGCGGGATACATGAGCGCTGAGCACCCGGTGATCCCTTCGATCTCACATCTCCGAAAACGTCAGATCAAATTTTTAAATAGGCGCTATCTGTATAAACAAACAACATATTTGAGATTGAAACAACTACATTATCGACTGAAAAACTCTTAAAACTACATTTCGTGACACATTAAGAGTAGTATTTTTAAATTTCGCGGTCTTTCTCCTGCTATTGACGCAACTTGAGATTTTAAATATTAGCTATAGAATATACACAATTTACATATACAATATACAATTTAATTTAATCTTACCTTGCATATAGCAGCGGGATTTAGCATTCTACATAAAGCTACCACATAATAACACTAAAACAGCTCACGTTAGCTACAAGTTATCGCGAGAACAGATTTAGATCAGGCATACTACTGGCATACTAATTGGGTCCTCAGGGTTACCGAATACTATACGGTTACTGGATACTATACCACACCGGCCCACCGCCTATTGCGCAGTAATGTAATGCGGTCACAAGTGTATGTTTGTTGAGTAATTTACATAGGTAATTTACAAAGGCTTGTGTCACACCTATTATAAGTGATGGAAATCGATCGTCTTGTGAGACGGATTTGACTTTAGAAGAGTTGGATGTGATTATCCAGAAAGCCCCCCTCAATAAGCCTTGGTCCAGATGGTCTGCCTTTTGAATTTTAAAGGATTTTTTGGCAAGACATATAAAAAAGTTTGTTTTGTAAGTTTTTAAAGACTGTGTAAAGAAAAGGTTAATTGACCGAGTCCATGAAGCAGGGCTTGATAACTTTATTTCCAAAGCCTACAAAAGAAAGATTCTTCATATTTAGATAATTGGCGCCGAATTACTTTACTTAATTCGGATTATAGCCTAAATTGTTAGCTTCCCTTTACGCGAATAGATTGAAACCATGCTTAGAAGAAATTGTCTCAGTTTACCAATCTGGCTTTATGAAAGGTAGGCATATAGCAAATAATATTCGGCTTGTTTTAGATATTTTAGATTATAAGGAATTTATTTTTAGACTTTTATAAGGCCTTTGACACGGTCGAGCATGAGTTTATATGTTTGAATCTTTGCATAGATTTGGTTTTAGCTCTGTCTTTATTAAAATAGTTCAGACTTTTTACAAAAATATTAACAGCAATATATCTTTGGTGAATGGTGTTTCTCCCCGGTTTACGATTAGCAGGGGCATCAGACAAGGGTGTCCTTTTTCGCCATTTTTGTTTTAATTGGTCGTAGAGTTTCTCAATATTTTTATTACTCGCTGGATAGATGTTCAGGGTATTGTTGTAGCTAAACACACCTTTCTAATTAGTCAACTGGCAGATGACACCTGTCTGTTTTTTAAAGATGAGAAACAGGTTCCTGTTATTTTGGAAGCTTTAAAAACATTTTCTAATGCTTCTGGTCTCACAGTTAATCAAAATAAAAGTGAAATTATACCTGTTCACAGTCTTGAAAAAGGTCACATAGAAGGTATTGAGGTCAAAAGTTCTGTTAGATATTTAGGCATTTTAATAAGTAAATCACCCACGGATAGAATTTTAGATCATTTTTAAAAATTAAAGAATGTCTTCAATTGCTGCCTACAAAGAAATTGAACAATCTATGGTCGTGTCTTGATATCTAAAGCTGAAGGTAATTCTAGGATTGTTTACCCAGCTTTGTCCTTATGTCAACCTGAAAATGTGCTCATCTATTGACTCCATACTATTTAAATTCTTGTGGAAAAATAAAACTGAATATGTTAAAAGGAAGAAATACTTTGGAGGGAGGTGTGAATGCTTTGGACTTCAGTACTCTCAATCAGGTTTTCAAGATCGGCTGGATTAAACGCTGCCTGAATGCTGATCCTAATTTGTTATGGTTTTAGCCTACCTATATTTATCTTTGAAAAATGTGGGGGTTCAATTTTTTATTGTCTTGCGATTTTAAATGCAACAAACTTCCGGTCAAGCTTGATCATTTTCATAAGCCTTGGAGGCCTGTAAGCTTGCCTTTTGCCACAATTTTTCCCCTCATAGGAGTATTATATGGAACAATCAGAATGTGCTGCGTGCAAAAAAATCTATTTTTATTATGAATTGGGTTGACAAAAGTGTAATTTTTGTTTTGGATTTGTTGAAGAAGGATGGCAGCTTTTATTCCTATACTGAATTTATCAACTTTTTGGACTGGATTCCTCACCTAAAGTTTATAACTGGGTTATTAATTCTATTTCACCTAAACTTTTGCATATGGTTGGGTCATACTGTGGCTACAGAGTATCAGTCTGTGAAATGCCCCATTTATCTATTGGAGGATTGGAGCTTTCTTATTAGGAAGATCAGCTGTCATCCCAAAGCTTTTTTCAAATGGAAATTAAATTATCCTTCTCTTTCTAATATATGGACTGGCATAAGTTTCTGTTACCTAATAAGTGGAAAGAGCTTTACTTTTAAATTCTACATAATTACTATCCCTGTAACTCTTTCTAAGTTTAAGTTAGACATCTCTTCACAATGTGCATTCTGTAACTGTAATCTTGAAACAATACCACATTTGTTTTCTGAATGTGATTATGCAAAGGAGTTCTGGAAAGAAGTAGCCTGGCTTATTTTCTCTGCTTTTTACAAACATTTTACTTCTGAGATTATGAATGTGCTGTTTTTGATTTGGGACTCCGGGTCAAAGGAGATGGATGACAGATTAAAGCTAAACTTTATGTGGCGAGTTTCATCTCCATAAATGTAAAGTAACTGATTCTAAGTCCAATTTTAGACTTTTTTATGTTGATTTAAAGTTATTTTATGACTCTCTTTGTTTATCAGCTAATAAGAAAGCTGCTAAAACTGGCTGTTGCTCAAAGAAATTATGGTTTCATTATAAGTTACCTCCTGATTTTCTGAAGACTACAAATTTTTTATTTTTTATTTTTTTTATGTTATTTATTTCTATTCATTTACTGTATGTTTAATTTCTATTAATGTTTTGTGATTTTTTTTTTTTTTAGTAGACTATCTCTTACTGTGTGTAATTTACTGCCTTGCTTTATACCTTGAGTTTAATATCTTATTTTTCTTGTGTGATACATGTATCCCCTGTGCTCTTTGTTCAATAAAAAAAGAAGAGTGGGACTCGTTTGTTCACCACAGCGGCTCAACTAATCAGAATCAAGGACCGGAACTATCCGTTTTATAAACAATATTTAAGAACATTAATTGTATAAATATCCCAATCAACAAATAAAGGTTTTAACCTCAACACCAGTACCTGAAAGGGAAGAATATTTGAATAATTGAATTTTACACAAAAAATATTTACATTCATATAGAGTAGTCACAGAAATAGCACACACACTCACACGTTGAGTTTTCATGTTTTATGGGAACTTTCTATTGACATAATGATTTTTATACTGTACATACTGTATATTCTCTCCACTTACACTAACACTACCACTAAACCTACCCGCCACGCACAACTTTCTGATTTTTTTTATCATTTAAAAAAAAAACATCACTTAGTATAATTTATGAGCTGTATTCCTTATGGGGACCAAAAAATGTCCCCACACGGACAAGGATTTCAGATATTGCCAACTTTATGGAGACATTTTATCCCCATAATGTAGAGTTTACCAGGGCAGTTTGCAATGGTCCCATATTCACCGTCATTTAATATCTCAGTAAAATAAAACACAAATATGCATTATGGGACATTACTGGCGCTGACACATTATTATATGATATGAATCAATACTTACTGAGTTTATAATTATCTTTTAAATCAGAGAGACTCTTCCCACTCGCATGTTCTATATTATTCCCAGTGAGATCCAGTTTTCTCACGTGTGAGGAGTTTGATCTACTATTCCAACTATTTCTGCTATATGACTTCTCTGACGAAAGCAACACTGGTCTGTGTCTCCCTCTGTTGACGGAAATGCAAAAGACATTTATAGCAATTTATGTTCATAGGCATAGCAATTTATTTATGCTTATAGCAATTTATGTTCTTCTTTAATGTTTTGCTTCAGGAAGCTGATGTTACGTGATGGAAAAGTACAACTTACTGATGCAGAGTTAAATACAGGGTCTTCTGTTGGGAAATTATTAAAACAATATGGAATAGTGACAGACAAATCAGAAAAATCATGCTCGAAGCTTTTAATAATTTTAACAATCACATAATTCTTAAAGGAGAACTCCGGTCAATTTTAACATTGAGCTCATTTTTTTGTACATTTGGAGTGCTGTCAATACAGAGAACAACGACAAAAATCGGTGTTGCCTACACCGAGTTATTCTATTTTTAAAATTTGCACTCTGTTGACTTCAATGGGGCAAGTACTAAACCTGCTTTTAGCCTCTTAACATCCTTAATGTGTTATTACAAGTGCATCAGCCATGTGAGTGATTCCTTCAGAGTGAACACGGTTGCATCTGACTGCAGTAGATGTGAAAGATGTCAATAAAAGTGACGTTAATTCAGCCAGCGCACAAACCTGTGTTTACATCCTGTTTTCGGTTGAAGTCCAAAGTAGTCGATTGTCGAGTTCACGCGCATAGGTTTAGTTACCTATGATCACGCGCGTGAACTCGACAATCGATTACTATGGCCTTCGACCGAAAACAGGATGTAAACACAGGTATGAGCGCTGGCTGAATTAACTTCATTTTTATTAATATCTCTCACATCTACTGTAGTCAGATTCACCCGTGTTCACTCGGAAGGAATCACTCAAATTGGCTGGGCACTTGTAATGACACTTAAAGGATGTTAAGAGGCTAAAAAGCAGGTTTAGTACTTGCCCCATTGAAATCAACAGAGTGCAAATTTTAAAAATAGAATAACTCGGTGTAGGCAACAACGATTTTTGTCGTTGTTCTCTGTATTGACAGCACTCCAAATGTACAAAAAAATGAGCTCAATGTTAAAATTGAACGGAGTTCTCCTTTAAAGCTGATGCCTTTTAAATATTTGTATAGCCCATACATATAGTCTATATATTTATGAACACTATTCTAGAATAAAGTAACCGAGTTTTCTCTCACTTCACAGTTTCGCATGTTGGCAAGTTTGTGGCAACACTGACGTCAATGAAGGGCACCTTTCTCAGTGACACACACACACACACACACACACAGCATTCGAAACCGCATACTCAATGAGTAGGTACTTAATTTCAATAAGTACTTTCTTAACGAGCGCTAAAAGAGTGGGTACTTTATAGCCTGATCTCGTTAATTATGAATGCGAACCGGACATCTGCCATGTTGACGTTATCATGTGACCTACGACGCATTTCATTTCGAACGGTCAATTTGTATTGCATAGCTATATGCAGTGGGGAAACTTATTTTCCTCGATTTACTGAAGCCTATAATGTAAAACGCATTTTGCAGCTGCACAGCTAGCACAGTGAGTGTCTGGCTCACTCATTGGCAGTGCTGCGGCAACTGCATATCCAATGGCGTAGGCGCCTCTGACGTGGGCGCCAATGAGCTAGCATCTCGCCATTACACGTCAGAGCCCGCCAAGGGGGCACGGCCTTAGCCCATATTAGTCCCCGAAAAATGGCATTTTAGCAGATTTTACTCCTTCAGCGACATGAGTCTCTGAATCCTCTGAAAGCCTTCACCATTGAAACAAACCCTTATCAGCCTGAGCGAGCAGCATACAGCAGACTACGCCTTCAACACAGAAGTCGTGTTTTTCTCCTGTCGCCGTTCTCCTGTGGTCATCCGTCATCGACGCATATCCTTTCAATTATTATTGTGATTTATAAAGAGCGCGAGCGTTGTTCCAAATGCCTCGCTCTTCTTATGCCACGTGCGGATGCATCTGCACGAGGCCTACGGGCTTATTACATCATGCGCTCGCGGCTAGCTCTCCTTTGGGACGGCAAACCGCCTCTTGCGCTCCCCCCGTTTCTTCCCTCGTCGAGCCTCAACGGAAGAAGCGCGCGGGTAGATGTTTACGCAGCTAGCTCTCTTTATGACACAAGCTACCCCGAGCTACCCCGCCCTCTGTTTTGCTCCTCGCACAGAAGCTCGTTTTCTCTGAAAATGTTCTCTTATGCGCTTACCCGCTTCCTTCCCTCATTGAGCAGCGACGGAAGAAGCGCGCGGTCAGACGTGCGGATCGGCTTATTACATCATGCGCTCGCGGCTAGCTCTCCTATGAAGCGCGCGGTCAGATGTGCACGCTTAAGTCCCCTGGCCTGTTCCTCTGAGAAGAGACCTCCTCACACAGGCCAACGGGACGATATGGCATCTGCGACCCGACTTATGGGCCCTCCATGTCTGGCCCCTAAACGGGTAATCAGGGACCTTCCTGAGAAGTTCTTAAACACTATCACTGAGGCTATGGCCCCGTCTACCAGGCGCCTTTATGCTCTGAAGTGGTCAGGGTTTTCCAGCTGGTGCTCGAAAAAACTCTTTGATCCAGGGTCATGTGAGGTATCTGTGATACTCTCCTTCCTACAGGAGCTGTTAGACGTGGGCCGTTCCCCATCCACGCTCAAAGTGTATGTGGCAGCCATTGCAGCTCATCATGCTCCGGTGGCTGGCCAATCACTAGGAAGAAACGACCTGGTGGTACGGTTTCTAAAAGGAGCTAGGAGGATTAACCCCTCCAGACCTCCATCCGTGCCATCTTGGGACATCTCCACGGTCCTTGGGGCCCTGAAAAGTCCACCTTTTGAACCGCTCCAGTCGGACGATCTTAAACCTCTCTCGCTAAAGACTGCTCTCCTGCTGGCACTGACATCTATCAAGCGAGTGGGAGGTCTGCAGGCCCTCTACGTGAGCCCTTCATGTTTGGAGTTTGGGTTGGATGACTCCAGGGTCATCCTCAAACCCAGACATGGTTATGTACCCAAAGTGCTCTCAACGCCGTTTAGAGCACAGGTTATCACATTATTAGCCCTTCCCCCTTCTGCTGAGGATGGGGAAGCTAATCTACTCTTCCTGTCAGAGCACTGAGAATCTATCTGGAGCGTTCTGCATCTTTTAGACTATCAGAACAGCTCTTTGTCTGCTTTGGTGGCCGATCTAAGGGTAATCCAGTCACTAAGCAGAGACTGTCTAAATCAGTGGTTCTCAACCTCTCCTGCAGGGACCCCTGACAGGCCATGTTTCTGTTTTAACCCTTAAAAGGCACACCTGATTTAATTAATTAAAGGCTTAAAGAGTAGTTGACTAATTGATTAATTGACTAATTACTCTTCCTACTCTAATAACTACTCATTAATTGAATCAGGTGTGCCATTTCAGGGTTAAAACAGAAACATGGCTTGTCAGGGCGTCCCTGCAGGAGAGGTTGAGAACCACTGGTCTAGATGGATAGTGGATGCCATATCTATGGCATATATCTCAGTGGGTCAGGTTTGCCATATAGGTATCAAGGCTCATTCGACTAGAGGCATGGCCTCGTCTTGGGCTTGGTCCTCTGGTTTTCCCATTCAGGATTTTTGTGATGCGGCCGGCTGGTCCTCGCCTTCCACATTTATGAAGTTTTAGAATATGAGGTACCTTCCCTGCAGGCGAAGGTATTTTCGGTATGATTAAGGCCCAACGGTGTCTGGTCTTGTCTACAAATTATGTCACTGTGCACAATCACATATACATTTATTATAAAACCCGCCTTTGGCCGGTTATATTTTCCCTATACTGATAGACCCGACAGTGTCTGGTCTTATTAGTACATTATGTTTGGTACACAACCATTGGATGTGCAGTTGCCGCAGCACAGCCAATGAGTGAGCCAGACACTCACTGTGCTAGCTGTGCAGCTGCAAAATGCGTTTTACATTATAGGCTTCAGTAAACCGAGGAAAAGGAGTTTCCCCACTGCATATAGCTACACAATACTCGTTTCCTACTCTCAGGGAACTGAGGTTACGATAGTAACCGAGTAGTTATCACAAGCGCAACAACTTAAAAGATTTGAAAGACACGTTTAATTCATCTGTCTGTAAATATCTTGATATTGGTTAAACTTTCTCATTTTGTGGTCTTTTTGAAGAAACTGCTGCCCATTTATTTTGTGAATACATTCAGGGTTGATTTAAGTTCTTATATTTAACCCTACTAATGTGACCCACCATTTTATCCTAAACGATATTATTTATTTTTAATACGAAATCCCAAAATTGTCATCTCTTGAATATGTTGTTAATTTCTTTATTTTGTATCTAAACATTTTCATCCACAAGCAAAAGTGGCTAACTGCTTTATGTTTTCCTCTTTGTCTTGTTGAATTTAACTCTCGTTTCATCCCTCAGGCCTAGGCCTATAAATAACAAAAAATGATATTTTTTTTAAATGTAGGCCTATTATAATGAATTATTTAAGAAAATATATATTAAGATATTCAACCTTGTAGGTTCTTTTTTCCTGTGTATAAAATCTCATATTATGTATGCAAACCCATGATATATATATATATATATATAGCCTACCTCATAACATCAGTAACTCGACAGCCCTACTTAGAACGGTTTTCCTCAGCGTTTGTAATGTCTGCACAAAGGAGACGTTGGGCAGCTGTGCGAAGATTCGCCTTTGGAGAAAATGTATATTACCCCAGAATGAATTGCATTGCTATCCCACCCCAAAACATACAATAATAACAACGATAAATGCTGACCAATACTTACTTTTTACTGAAAATGATATAATTCAATAAAACAAACAAAATGTAATATATGTCATATGACATAGCTGATCTGATTAAACTTTATTGTCGTCAAGGGCAATTCTTTGTGTAGACAGCAGTATTACACATACACACACTGTTAACCCTTGCTGTAAAAAAAGGCGTAATTCAGACAGTATCATACCATTTTCCATTAAAACAGTAATATACCGTAGAAAACAAAAATAGCCTACAGGAATATACTGTAAATGAACAGTGCTCAAAATCGACACTCAGAGGCTGTTTTCCCAATCACACCCTATTACCCTCATTCACTATTCCCTACATTAGTTCACTAATATAGTCCCCTTGACAGAGTGAATGAAAAGAAGTGAGTGAATTGAGAAACTGATGAACACCTGATAAGCAGAATCACTGAAGGACAGAGAAACAAGAACAGAAAAAAGAGAAACACAAAAACTACAACTGACTTCCAGCCACTGAGTGTGAAACTAGTTTACGATTATTTCTTTCATACATGTACAAAAGTTCTTGTTGAGAATTAACAAAGATTTAGTTAATAATAAAATTTGTTGTCACCATGATGAAGATCAGTATTTGCTTTAGTTGGTCTCTTGTCCCTGGACTTCTTATCATTTATCTCTCTCTTGCTGCTGTAACAGTGAGTTTATAAAACACATTTGTTATGGCAAGAAAAAGTCAAGAGGTAGTTTATAAGGTGTTTTTATTCTTTAGTGATGATGTCACAATCATCCTGGACATGTCTGATTTTCAGATTATTCCTGTATATATTAATTGAAATTATGGGTATGTCATATTTAGCATAAATCTGTGTATCTACAAAATGAAATCAATATTTCTGTTATCAGGTCTTCTGAAAAATAACAATCATATAGTGCATTCAATTTTATTTTACTCCTGCTTGACTCAGACACACACAGACATCAACAATCAGCACATGAATCTCAACAATGGTGAAAAGTTTCATGTCGCAATGCATGCTGGGTTCCAGGATAATATAAAACTCCCAGCATGCACTGCTGCATGAATAATAAAAAATAAAAAAATATTGCCACCATTGTTGAGATTAATGTGATATCTCTGTGTTTCTAAAACATAGTGTAGCTCTGTTTTTTTTTGGTTTATGCATGATGTGTTAAAAAAAATGAGTCATAGTAAGTTATTGCTGTAGTTTCACAGTGGTGCTAATGTAACACTTTTGATCGAGGATAAAACTCTGAATGAATAAGAATTAATTCCTTAGTGAATGAACAGGCAATATGATGATTTTGTCATCATAAGCATTACAACCACAATCATTCATAAACTGTGTGCGCACAAGTGTGACTTGCAAAAACACAGCTCAAGCGGCAAAAGAAAAATTAATGTTTTAGCATCAACATCCCAACTAAAGCAAGCACTGATCTCTATAATGGTAACTTCAAACAAACATTTTTAATAACAACTTCTGTATGACAGAAATAAAGTCATACTGGTTAATAATAAGTGTAATAATGTGTAATGGCTGGAAGTCAGTCGTAGTTATTGTGTTTCTCTATTTTCTGTTCTTGTGTTTCTCTTTTCTTCAGTGATTCTGCTTGTTAACAGCAGGTGTTCATCACTAATGCTCAACAATCACTTACATATTCCCTTAATTATCTCACTGCAACACTGTCTCAATGTTACTTTTTACTCATTGTAGTGTGGATTTCCTGTGGGGTTGAAAGGGTTAACAGTGTAAGATAAAAAGACACACCCACAAAATGTATTTTAACAGTAATAAACTGTAAGTTATAAAACAGGTTTATACTGGCAACACTGTTGCCAGTAGTTTACTGTAAAATTAATTTTTTGGGTCACCATTGTGCGGAAGAGTAGAGCCTGTGCTTCAGTCCAGGAGAAGATCTACAAACATTGATGATTTGCTGCATGTTGGTTTATTTAACAAGCGGTGAATGTGTAGTTGCTGGTCCAGTGGAAATCTTTTTATGTACAATAGTTTTTTAGTGGTCTCAAATGAAAGAAGTTCACAGTTTTACTTTGCTCACATTATTAATGCATTATAAATTTTAGTTAATACATTTAAATGACAGTTGGTCAATTTAAGGCAGTCGGTTTCTGCAAGTGTAATTAGTTCATTTGAATTAGAATTTAGTGCATTTTTACAGAAACAAACTAGACTACAGTAAAGAACTGTACAATTAACAGTATTTTACTGGCAACAGTGTTGCCAGTATTTTACTGTAAAAAAACCCGGTAAGGTCTAACAGTGCATATAACAACACATATAACAAATACACACAAATTACAATAAATCATTTAAAAACCTAATTGCAGCAGGTATAAATGAATTTATATATCTATTTGATTTACACAAGGGGAGTTTAAATCTCCATCCTGAAGGAAGTAGTTGAAGATCAATACACAATGGATGAGTGATATCGGAAAGGACTAACTGGCCCTTCCTAGTCGTCCTATGCTCATAAATTTGTGTAATAGTCCTTAATTCGATCCCCACTATCTTACTGCACATTATAACTATAGCTATGCATGAATACACTCTAGGGGCCCTATTTTAACGATCTGAAAAGCAAGTGTCAAATAATAATAATAATAATAATAATAAGTTTTATTTATATAGCGCCTTTCCAGAGCTCAAGGACGCTTTACAATAAACAAACAACAATAAAGGCAGTTGACAAAGACAGCAGACAGGACAACAGTAGGCAGTTGAGTACAGTAAGTGAAAAATTTGGTAGATGGGGCGGCAACCAGCAGAATACAAACAGATATAACTGAGAAAAAAAAAAAAAAAAAAAAAAAAAAATTATTGGAAAATTAAGAATTATAACATTCAGAAAATAGGTGAGTTTTGAGCATGGATTTGAATTCAGAGATAGTGTTAACAGAACAGAGTGATCGGGGGAGAGAGTTCCACATTTTGGGCGCAACAACACTGAATGATCTGCCCCCATTGAAGCAAGGCGATGCCGAGGGACGACGAGAAGGCTGGAATCAGCGGATCGTAAAGAGCGAGTCGGGGTGTAGGGGAGAAGCAGGTTACAGAGATAGGGGGGCGCCAGGCCGTGCAGAGACTTAAAAGTGAGAAGGAGAATTTTGAATTTGATACGGTAAGCCACAGGAAGCCAGTGAAGATCATGCAGAATTGGGGAAATATGTGCAGAACGCTTGGTGTGGGTGAGTAGTCTGGCAGCAGAGTTTTGAATGTATTGTAATTTGGAAATGGAGCTAGCTGATAGGCCAATGAAAAGTGCATTGCAGTAATCAAGACGTGAGGTGACAAATGCATGGATGACAGTTTCAGCATCTGAGATACTGATAAAGGGACGGAGCTGAGCGATACGACGTAGATGAAAGAATGCCAATTTAGTGATAGAATTAATGTGAGAGTGAAAAGATAGAGAGGAATCAAAAATTACACCAAGATTTTTAATAGTACTAGATGGTTTGATAAGAGAGCCAGCGATCTCACAGGTGAAGTTGGTGGGAATTTTATTATTGAGTGACGGAGGTCCAGTGAAAATAATCTCAGTTTTGTCCATGTTAAGTTTTAGAAAATTTGAATGAAGCCAATCTTTTATTTCATGTACACAAGCAGAGATTTTGTCAGTTGTGAGAGATAAAGTCGATGTACAGGCAGTATATAATTGAATGTCGTCAGCGTAAAAATGATAATTAAAACCATGACGGCGGAGGATCTGACCAAGAGGTATTATATAGATTATGAATAATAATGGCCCAAGAACGGATCCCTGAGGGACACCTTGCTTCAGGGGGACAGTAGGTGAGCGAAAATTCTGAAGTGAAATGTAGAATAGTCTGTCAGAGAGATAGGAGGAAAACCAGGAAAGAGCAGCACCAGAAATACCCACATCCGAAAGGCGCGAAATGAGTAGTTGATGGGAGACGGTATCGAAGGCAGAGCTGAGGTCAAGCAGCAGGAGCATAGACAGAGAACCAGAGTCACCAGAGAGAAGCAGATCATTCAGTACCTTAACTAGTGCAGTTTCAGTACTATGCAAAGGGCGAAAACCAGACTGAAAAGGATCAAAAAGATTATTTTCAACTAGAAAAGACTGAAGCTGGGAGGCAACAGTACTTTCTAGTAATTTAGCTATGAAGGGGAGATTTGAAATGGGACGATAATTAGATAAAACTGAGGGATCAAGGTTGGGTTTCTTGAGAACAGGGGTAACAGCTGCAGTTTTGAGTGACAGAGGAAATGAAGCAGAGGTAAGAGATGCATTGATGAAGTGAGAGATAGGTGCAGAAATAACTGAATGGCAACGTTTCAGAAGAGTAGTAGGAGCAGGGTCAAGATGACAAGATGAAGGGTTGGATTTCAAGATTAACTCAGAGACAGAAGAAGGAGTAGACAGAGAAAAGAAAGACAGGGATTGACCAGGTTGATTCGGCACATAACTAATGTTAGTAGCATCATTAAAGAGGCACTGGTTTACGGCATCTGTCTTTTCTAGCAAATAGGTCAAGAATGAAGTGCAAAGTTCATCAGAAGCTAGAGCAACATGAGATGGAGGTTTGGTAAGTTTATTTATTGTGTTAAATAATGCTTTTGGCCTGTTGCTTGATTTGTTAATTGTAGCAGATACAAAACTGGAACGAGCCAGGTTCAGGGCCGATTTGTACTTTTTGATATGTTCAGTAAATGCCAAATGGTGAACAGTCAGGCCAGTTCTCCTGTAGTAACGCTCAAGCCGTCTACCAGTGGCCTTTAAGATACGGAGCTCAGGAGTGTACCAAGGAGACGAATGTGTGGAAGGGACACTTCTGGTCTTGACAGGAGCATGCTTATCTAAGATATCCGAGATTATGGAGTTATAGTTAGATAGTATCAGTGAGGGTGAAGAGATATCAAAGACATCAGAGAGATTAGAAGAGGAAACGGAGGTACAAAATAATGCAGTATCAACAGCTTTCAGATTGCGGTAAGATATGACAGTTGTAGAACAATTCTTAAGCATAGGCAGGCTGAGGCTAAAATCAAGGAATTTATGATCAGAAATACCAGTGTCAGTAGAAGTGATGGAAGAGATATTGGCCCTTGATGTACAAATCAAATCAAGGGTATGACCACGCGTATGAGTTGGAAAATTAACATGCTGAATTAGATTAAAACATTCAAAGATAGAAAGTAACTGGTTGGTGTTAGAGCAAACAGCATCAACATGAATATTAAAGTCACCAAGCAGTAGAATGGGAAATGACAATGAGCAGGCAAGGGTCAACAGTTCACTGAGTTCAGAAAAGAAGTTAGACAGGACCTTAGGAGGTCGATAGAGCAAAATAATTATGAGAGAGTCAGCCTTCAAAACCATGTACTCAAATGTATTGGTGTCATGAAAGTCAAGTTGCTTGATTCGGAGGTTATCACGATGGATGATAGCGAGACCACCCCCTTTACCATGGGGTCGCGGTCTGGACAGATAATTATATCCATCTGGCGTAAGTAGATTTAACTGTAGAAAATCTTCAGGAACTTGCCAAGTTTCAGTGAGAAGAAAAATGTCAAGGTTATTGTCAGTGATCATTTCATTGAGATAAGGGGCCTTGTCCGAAATTGATCGACAGTTCAAAAGTGCAAAGTGATGATGTGAGGGATTCAAATTAGGTGTATGTTGCTGATCGCTATCAGTGAGATAGATCAGAGAACGCTGAATGGTGGGACCGGCAGGCAGTTGTCTAGGCATGGAAGATAGTCTATTGTTGGTCCAGATGCAAGGAGGAGCGTCAGGCTTTGAACAAAAGGAACTCAAGAGTGTGCGCCGCGAACGGTGTATGTATCTTGGGCGACGGAGAATCCCTAGTGTCTGACAGTATTCATACGTCACCGAATCAAGACGCGGGCGGCAGTTAAAGGCCCTCAGTTGTGATGTAGAATATTCAATATCCATCACAGATGTAAGACAAAAAATAATGCAGAGGAAAAAAGAAAAAAATGTTTTTGCACAAGGCATGTTGATGCTGAGAAAGTGAAAGCCCAATCACAAGCAAAACCACGTTAGCCAAACCTGAACGTCACTTCACCAAAACAGCTGACTAAATAGGAGGCAACGCACCCAGATAGTAAGTAAACAAACAGCGCAACCGACAGAGAGAGCGGTAACTCACCCATCCGAGGAGCCGAGTGTGGTAGGGATGTAACAGGGAAGAAAGCTCGCAGCAGCCCGATGGCAGACTTATCAACAGTTCAGTTCAGAGTTAAACAGTGAAAAAATGGAGTAATCCAACCAGGCGCGAAACAGCTGCACAGACACGCACAGTATTCTCAACGTCTTGCAGACAGCAGAGGTGGTCAGTGCAGTGACAACAGTCCAAGCCAGGGAGCAATAGTGAGAAACGGAGTAATCAACACAGAGTTCCGATGAAAAAAAATATATATATCCGAACCAGACAAACAGTACAAACAATCCAGGATTCGAAGCGGCAGCACAAACGCGCACAGCGTACTCGACCCGGAAACCGGAAGTGTAGTTGTTGGAACTATGGTTTCGGGAAACAATGATTCGTTGAACTATGCTGATGACGATGGAACTGCTGATGACAAAGCGCAAAGCAACTTTGTGGGCGGGTCTCGGCGCTGTTGCTATTTTCCCGGCGGGATAAATGACTCTTGCGCCCCACGCAAATCTAAAAGGGGTTGGTCTGAAGTAGCTTCATTATTCATAGGTGTGGTTTGGGCGTAACGTGAAATAAACCAATCAGAGCGACATCTCACATTCCCTTTAAAAGCAGGCGCGCTTGTTCTAAAGCGGATTCATATTAGAACGGCGGATTTGCCAGGTGCGCGCCAGGAGCGGTTCACAGCCGAGGAGACCGACGTTTTCGTCAGGGATGTTGGGGATGGAGAAACACACCCAAATTAACTTCGGTTAAACAGGCGTATGATAATTTGGGTAAATGTGTAAGCTAGATGTATGATTTTCTAATAATCTATCTATCTATCTATCTATCTATCTATCTATCTATCTATCTATCTATCTATCTATCGTAATAATGTATGAATTGCAAAAATTATAACTGCTGCGTCTGTGTGTAGATGAGAGAATCAAAGTGTATGCGCGTTGAGCACACGCTACATTGATTATGGCCCTTAAAATAGCATATGAATAACATGCGCAACGCGCCACTGACTTTAAACTGTTTTTTTTTTCGGCCAGTGGCGGAATTGTTTTCTAAACCTGCAAAATAGCATGAGGGAACGTTTGCGCTGGAACACGCCTACTCTTTGTACCGAACCGCCCCGGGGGGCGCAAGTGTATTTCTGAGTTAACCGACGTGCGTCTGTGGAGGGAAAAGTCCGCTTTGCGCGGGTGCAAAATAGGAATGATACATGCGTCAGTGTACAAAGTCAATACGCTGATTTCACGCAGCCGTTATTTTGAAATCGAAAGCGAGGCTCCGGTGGGAAGAAAACCGGAAGTGTCGTCTTTAATCACAGGAGAGTCGTGAATGCGATGGCGTATTGTTGTGTTTAAAGGTGCCATGTGTAAAAATTGAGGTAAAAATATCCAAAAAATGAGCTACACGCATCAAAAGAATGAGAAGAAATAAGGGCGATGATGTCATTAAAAAAATGTCAAGTTATAGTGCTGCAGAGATATCAACCTAAATTAGCATTAGCATTACTAGCCACGGCCCGACAGGTGTCGTAATACCAGTTTCGGCCATGGGAGGCGGTATGCGGGCAACATAACCACCAGCCAAACATGCAATACACGAATAACTCGCACGGCTTGCGGGCTTACTTGAACCTGATGTCAATCGTGTGGAAAGTAGCTTACAGCCCCACTACTACATTCAAATAAAATCTGATAAAAAAGGAACAGAACCAGAGTAAACATTGGCACTGCTTTCCATCGCTGGAGACAACTAATGGACATGAAAAAAATTAGGTTTGACTCCGAACTTGCAACATTTCTTTTGGATTGGTAAGTAAGATGCTGTTAGTATTTCGTTAGAAGTTTGTTTTATATGTTTGTGTAGATTTTCAGGAAGTTATAACATAGAAATGTATCGAAGGCTGTTCGATAAACGTATATAACGTTCATAAATACAGTATTGTAATATAGTACACATAGCACAATCTCTATTGCTCTTTTTTTCTTGCCAACTAACTTACGTGACCTATATTATGTATATAAATGGCTTTCCTGAGGTAAATCTGACATAATTGTTCTCCAGCTGTGTTATTGACCTCTTCACGCTGATAAAAAACACTGATTGGTCGATATTATGTATGAGGAATACATTTTGGTAAGTTGTAGCCTAACGTTACTGTATCTTTCAGTGTTCGTGTTTTTTTACTATTATTAGCTAGTAGAGATGTTCGGTTTACGTGCGCTAGGGATCTGTTGTGTAACATTTACAAGCGCCAAAACGGTATTTATTGTTTGAATTGCGTGATAAAATTGACAGAATCTGAGAGCTGAGATTTTTTTTTATATCATAACTAACCTGCTCTGTCTAGTTTGTCGGTATCCGTGTCCTCTTTGCTTCGCGATTTTTCTGTGCGTGAGAAAATTGATGTGTGGGGTGAGTGAGAGCGTGTGAAAAGTGTTTGCGTGTCTCACGGTTAATGCGTGAGAGTTGGAAGCTCTGGTTACGTTGGCGCTAGCTTGGTCAACATCAGCGAATGCTGTCTGTCAAATTAATGTAATTCAAAATAACAATAAAAATGTAATATGAACAAAACGAATATGAACATATTCACTGGTAAAGGTGAAGGGGAGTAGCTTGAAGATATTCATACTCTAGAGTAGACCAACTCACTTTCTGGAGGTATACTGCCCCCATCTGGTATGGAATGTGGAGTATGAATTTATTTATTTTTACACAAGGCACCTTTAATGATGTTGTGTCAATTCTAAAACTGTACTATATACATTTCTTTCATACTTTAGACTATATACAGTGAAATTAATTTATAAATAAAATATTTTTTTTATATATAATTCAGAAAGTAAAAAATGAAGCAGGAATGAACTATATACATATCCTATATTGGATATTAACATCCAATAGTGTAAATCGCGGGAGCAGCTTCAGGTTGGCAGTCCAAGGCATTGATGTTTATCTGTACTTCTGGGGTTCTTCCCACCAGAGCCTCACTTTCGATTTCAAAATGGCGGCTGCGTGAAATCAGCGTATTGCGCTGGGTGCAAGATAGGGCCCTAGATGTGTATATAGTGAACATATCTACATTTTCATTCAAACAATGAATTAAAGCATTAATTACTTAAATAATTATATTTTATTTACTGACAACAATGAGAATTATTAATAAATTAGTAAAAGAATGAATGAAAGTCACCATCACACAATAAACAAATGCATTGTATATTATACAAGTCAACACATGAAACAAAGATTTATTCAAACTACAATCAGTGTTTAAACTCACTGCAAACATTGTTTATATAGATGATAAAAAGCAAAGGACCTGCAACTGATCCTTGTGGGACACCCTTTTTTAGGACAACAGGGTCAGATGTTACATTCCCATGCCTTACAATTTGCATCCGTTCAGAGAGATAACTGTGAAACCAATTTACAGCTCTATAACCAACACCAATATTGTCTGAGTCTGAAGACAGCTGTTGTTCTTGTGTTTCTCTTTCCTTCACTGATTTTGTTTGTTAACAGCAGGTGTTCATCACTTAAGCTCAATCATCACTTAATTAGTCACTTAATTAATCGCTTAACTTCTTTACTGCAATGTATATCTTCTTTTAGTTTTTAAAATTAAATTAATTAAGGTATTCGGTATCCACAAACGTAACAAGTTAGCTTAACTTATAGGATTTGACTGTGTGTGATATTGTGAGCTAGCAGTAACTACAAGTGCATAAAAGTTTATTTAAAGTTTGTAATTTCACTGTTTTTAGTTAAATAGTGAAGTTTCGGCTATATAAAATATTTGAATGCACTGTAAAGTTTAATTGTGTATTAAGAAATATCCTTGTTTTAGTGGACTTAATTAAAATAAATTCAGAGTACTCATAACTTTTGTTCCCTTTCGTGGTCACTCCGAGTTACGGCGGATGACGACGATTGGGGTTTCGCTTAGAAGCCTATCACCTTCGAGTATATAAAACGAGCCAATGGCAATGAAATGCCATGGGTCTGCGGAATTTGCATAGCGTATCTCCGCCCACCGCAGGGGGTATATAAGGAAGTACGCTGGCAACATGCAGATATGTTTTCGCTTCGGAGCCGAGAACTTCTCCACTCCTTGTAAGCCAAAATTCTGAGTTATTTCTTCTCATTCCTTCGAGACGAGCGAGCTCTCTGGTGTTGGTGTGACGGCGATTTCAGCGAGTGCACACTTCCCTGCTGATCTGGTCAGTGATCTGACAGTTAGTGTGATTTCTCCCTGTTCGCTTCAACATCCGCAGAGTTTTCCTCTCACAAAAAGAGCATTGCACGTGGCACGTCTTTTTAAAGATGCCTCGCCCGTGCACTTCTGGTTGTGGTCGCGACATATTTTTCTCTGATGGGCACAATCTCTGCTTAGCGTGTTTGGGCGCTGATCACGCTAAAGCAGCGTTTGTGGATGACTCATGTTCTCACTGTGGGAACATGACCATCTCCATGCTGCGGTCGAGACTCAATGAGCTCGTTAGAGCGAGAGTCCCCTCATCCACACCCCGATCTACGGTCTCCCCGCGAGGCTGTACTTCGGCTGGTGGCCAGGGTGACCTGAGGGTAACTGTGTGGGACATACTGCCGACACGTCCACGGTCCACACACCCCTCTTCAGCATTGGTACCCGCGAGTGTCCAAACTGAAACCGCTGGTCCCTCTACTGAGGCCCCGCGTGTTTCGTTTGGCGCTCCAGAGGAGGATACGATGTCGATCGCTGCATCACAAGGTGGGCGTGAGTCCTCGGGAAGTGAGGATTCGGCTGTGTTGCCGCCCTCGGGCGTGCCAGCATTGCCCGAGTCTGATCCCGAGCTGACTGCCATGCTTTCCCGGGCAGCCGCGGCCATTGGGCTCGAGTGGTCCCCGCCACCCGATCCAGTGCGCTCGCGGCTGGATGATTGGTTTTTGGGAGCGGCCGCTGACACTCGTCGCCGCCCAACCCCAATACCATTCTCCCCGGAAGTGCATGAGGAAGTCACGCGGTCCTGGAAGGCTCCCATGTCTTCCCGTGATCGTTCGTAGGCTTTCTCCGCCTTTCCTCCCCTCGATAAGGCTGATGCTTGTGGGTACACTGGGATTCCCACGGTTGAACGTTCTGTCGCGATGCAGCTGTGTCCGGCAAGCGCTTCATCACGTGGTGATCCTAAGCACCCGTCCAAAGCCTGTAGATTCTCGTCTACCATGGTGGCGAAATCTTACAGAGCGGCGGGACAGGCAGCTGCCTCTTTGCATGCCATGGCCGTCTTACAGGTCTACCAGGCCAAGATGCTCCGTGACATGCACGAGGGTAGGACAGACCCAGGGCTCTTCGATGAGCTGCGCGCCGCCACTGACCTCGCTCTCCGAGCGACGAAGGTGACCGCGCGCTCCCTGGGTCTGGTGATGTCCACAGCTGTGGTCCAGGAGCGACATCTCTGGCTGAACCTGGCCGATATGCATGAGCCCGAGCGGACTCGTCTGCTTGACGCTCCCATATCCCAGGCCGGCCTTTTTTCGGCGGTGCCGTCAAGGACTTTGCCCAACAGTTCTCGACTGCCCAGAAGCAGACTGAGGCGATCAAGCATATTCTGCCCCAACGCTCCGCTGCTGCTCAGCCGTCGGCACAGAATCCTCAGCCTGCTCGCCGCCGAGGGCGCCCTCCCGCGGCTCCCGCCCCTCCCGCACGGCCCCAGCAGCAGCCTTCATCCGGGCCGCGTCGTGGAGGAAGCCGCAGGAAAGTGCCACAGCCCTCTCCGGCCCCGCGGCCCGCTAAACGCCAGGCCCAGCGGCGCCCCTGAGACGGGCCGCTCAGGATTGGCACTCTTTTCTGTTCAGGAGCTGGTAGCAGGGCCACTCCTTCCCCCGGTGGAGGGCCGGGGGAGAATCTTTTGTTCTCCACTCCCTGCTGCTCGTCCAACGACGAGCAGTACCCTAATGTGGTTAAAGACAGAATTGAGTCCCCCAATCCTGAGCCACCCTCGGGTCCCGCCACTGCCGCCCTCCTCTGTTCCAGAGGTGCGGGATGACAGCACGCGCCGCCCACGGGCCACGCTCCTCTCATCCCCCTCTGTCGCCAGACCCCTGCCAGAGCACGCCCCCGTGGGACGCGCGCCCTCCCCTGGCCTCCTCTGGCAGGAAGCGGCTAATGGCCGTGCCCCCGCACAGGGCCGCTATGCCACCCTCGCCGGTGCCGGTCATTCCGCCTCGCTGCCCCACCGACGGTACGTCTGTGGTTCGTATGACCCCGCTGGTGCACTTTCTGGAGGCCTGGCTAGAGCTTCCCAGACTGTCCCGCTGGGTCGCGAGAACCATCAGGCTCGGCTACGCGATTCAGTTCGCGCGATCTCCTCCCCGCTTCAGCGGAGTCCGCTTCACTATGGTCGGTGGCAATGCCCCTGTCATGAGAGCGGAGGTCGCCACCCTACTGGCGAAGGGTGCGATCGAGGTTGTCCCTCCAGCCGAGATGAAGTCCGGCTTCTACAGCCCTTACTTCATTGTACCCAAGAAGTCCGGTGGGTTACGGCCAATCCTCGACCTGCGCGTCTTGAACCGCTCCTTTCACAGGCTGCCGTTCAAGATGTTAACGGCCAAACACATCCTCCAGTGTGTGCGGCCGCAGGATTGGCTTGCAGCGATCGACCTGAAGGACGCCTACTTCCATGTCTCCATTTTACCTCGACACAGACCGTTTCTACGGTTTGCTTTCGAGGGGCAGGCATACCAGTACGCGGTTCTCCCTTTCGGGCTAGCCCTGTCTCCTCGCGTCTTTACGAAGGTCGTCGAGGCAGCCCTTGTTCCCCTTCGGGAACACGGGGTTCGCATCCTGAACTATCTCGACGACTGGCTTATCCTAGCTCACTCTCGAGACCAGGTTTGCGAACACAGGGACCTAGTGCTCCGGCACCTAGTCCGTCTGGGCCTTCGGGTCAACTGGGAGAAGAGCAAACTTTGCCCCGTGCAGAGGATCTCTTTTCTCGGTATGGAGATCGACTCGGTCGCCATGTGCGCGCAGCTTACGACCGAGCGCGCGCAGTCACTGCTGACTTGTCTTTGTCAGTTCGAGGGCAAGAGTGCGGTTCCACCGAAACTATTTCAGAGGCTCCTGGGGCATATGGCATCCGCAGCCGCAGTAACGCCGCTCGGATTGCTTCATATGAGACCGCTTCAGCTTTGGCTTCGCGATCGAGTCCCGAGGTGGGCATGGCAACACGGCACGCTCCAAGTCCCAGTGACTCCAGCCTGCCGTCAGACCTTCACCCCGTGGACGAACCTCAATTTTCTACGGGCCGGAGTGCCCTTAGAACGAGTTTCCCGGCATGTTGTTGTCTCAACAGATGCCTCCACCACGGGCTGGGGCGCCATGTGCAATGGACATGCTGCCGCGGGCTCCTGGACAGGACCTCAGCGCCTTTGGCATGTCAATTGCCTCGAGTTGCTGGCTGTACGTCTCGCCCTACACCGCTTCCATGCGCTGCTCAGGGGTCAGCACGTACTAGTCCGATCAGACAATACCGCAACAGTAGCGTACATCAACCATCAGGGTGGTCTACGCTCCCGCCGTATGTCGCAACTCGCTCGCCACCTCCTCATATGGAGTCAGAAGCATCTGAGGTCGCTTCGAGCCATTTATATCCCGGGAGACCTGAACCAGGCGGCCGACGAGCTGTCTCGGCTTCGGCCTCTCGCTGGAGAATGGAGACTCCATCCCCAGTCGGTTCAGCTGATTTGGGATCAGTTCGGGGACGCACAGGTAGACCTGTTTGCCTCCCACGACTCGTCCCACTGCGACCTGTATTATTCCCTGACCGAGGGCACGCTCGGTACGGATGCACTGGCGCACAGCTGGCCGCGGGGCCTACGCAAGTATGCGTTTCCCCCAGTGAGCCTTCTTGCGCAGACTTTGCGCAAGATCAGGGAGGACGAGGAGCAGGTCATTTTGGTTGCCCCATATTGGCACAACCGGACCTGGTTCTCCGAACTAGTACTCCTCGCGACAGCACCTCCCTGGCCAATTCCTCTGAGGAAGGACCTCCTTTCTCAGGGACGAAGTGGAACCTCTTCATCAACTGGTGTTCTTCTAAACATCAAGAACCCACGAAATGCCCGGTCAGTGTCGTGCTTTCCTTCCTGCAAGAAGGGTTGGAACGAAGGCTGTCTCCCTCCACCCTGAAAGTGTACGTTGCCGCCATTGCCGCACATCACGATGCAGTTGATGGTAAGTCTCTGGGAAAGCATGACCTGGTCATCAGGTTCCTGAGGGGAGCGAGGAGATTGAATCCTCCTCGTCCTCCTCTCGTACCCTCTTGGGACCTCTCAGTGGTTCTAACTGCCCTGCAGAGTGCTCCATTTGAGCCTTTGCAATCAGTAGAGCTTAAGTTCCTGTCTATGAAGACAGCGCTCCTGGTTGCATTGGCCTCCATCAAGAGGGTAGGGGACCTGCAGGCATTTTCGGTTGACGAAGCGTGCCTGGAATTCGGGCCGGCTTACTCTCACGTGATCCTGAGACCCCGGCCTGGATATGTGCCCAAGGTTCCTACCACACCCTTTCGAGACCAGGTTGTGAACCTGCAAGCGCTGCCCTTGGAGGAGGCAGACCCAGCCTTGGCACTGCTCTGTCCAGTACGCGCCCTCCGTGCTTACGTAGACAGAACGCGGTGTTTCAGGACCTCAGACCAGCTCTTTGTCTGTTATGGTGGGAAGCTGAAGGGAAAGGCTCTCTCAAAGCAAAGGTTATCTCACTGGATAGTGGATACCATTGCTTTGGCATACCAGCAGCAAGGTCGTCAATGCCCCCTTGGTGTGAAAGCCCACTCCACTCGTAGTGTGGCTTCCTCTTGGGCTCTAGCGCATGGTGCCTCGCTAACAGACATTTGTAGAGCTGCAGGCTGGGCGACACCCAACACATTCGCGAGATTCTATAATCTCAGAGTAGAGCCAGTTTCTTCCCATGTACTCGCTTCAACCAGCCGGTACTAGATTCTGCTCAGGTGTCTTCGCTTGCTCGCCATTCCTCTCCACGGACGGGATACGTGCGATTATCTTCTCAGGTGAGTCTGATAAGCTCTGAGTTTCCTCCAGCACTGGTTACGTCAACGCCTGAGTTATGCCAATCTGCCATAACGCAGCTTTTGCGCTTGACTAGGTGCCTCCATGTGCATGGTCCCCCCTCTGGGCGACCCCCACATGTGTATTCCACTGTAAGTCTCTTTTGAGCGTGTGTCTTTCCCTTGGCAAGCCACCTTGCCACCCCTGGGGTTTAAATATTCCACCTGCGGCTGGACACCCTAGTGATACTCCATATGCAGCCCTCTGGGCCATATGTGTATTCCAAGTCCCCCCCTTCGGGTTGGGCATGATTGCATATTTCCACTGAGATATGCTTCCCAGTGTACCTTGGTATTCCTGTGTTAAGTAGGACTCCTTCGTTCGTGCTAGTTTCACAACAGGGAGCTCAGACTTACGCAGGGCACTGGATGACAGCCGAGGTGGCGTGATTAGACTGGAACCCCAATCGTCGTCATCCGACGTAACTCGGAGTGACCACGAAAGGGAACGTCTCGGTTACGTATGTAACCCTCGTTCCCTGAGTAGGGAACGGAGACGTTACGTCTTCCTGCCACTTCCGCTGTATCGCTGAAAAACGCCTGGGTCCAGTCTCGACTCCTCAGCGAAGACATATCTGCATGTTGCCAGCGTACTTCCTTATATACCCCCTGCGGTGGGCGGAGATACGCTATGCAAATTCCGCAGACCCATGGCATTTCATTGCCATTGGCTCGTTTTATATACTCGAAGGTGATAGGCTTCTAAGCGAAACCCCAATCGTCGTCATCCGACGTAACGTCTCCGTTCCCTACTCAGGGAACGAGGGTTACATACGTAACCGAGACGTTTTTTTAAACTTAATTGAATTGGGGTAATCGGTGTCTTCAAATGAAATGAGTTAGCTTAACTTGTTGGGTTTTACAGTGCACCTCTCAGATATTTAATACAGACATTAGAGAAAACATGAAAGAACATTTTCGATAATCACTCTGGTAACTTCTATAACAAAGTAAAATCTCATAAGCCTAGAGAAGTCATTCAACTCATTTGATATTTAGAATGAAAATATTGATGAATATCTTGATTATAATCACTCATTAGACATTGAAGCATGTGGATTCCAGAATTGAAACATTACAATTAGGGCTGGGTATTGACACAAATTTCACAATTCGATTTGATTTCGATTCACAAGCTTGCAATTCGATTCGATTTCGATTACGATTCGATTCAATATCGATTATTTTGGATATCAGGTAGCCTACAATACATTGCAAATTTTCTCAAGGAAAACAAATCTCTTAACTATTATTGTAAACTATGGGAGTCAGTTGTAGCCTATAGGCTTCATTAGCCTACTATAGTATTGAAGGTAAAAATTAACTGATTTGTATACAAACACTTAAAATACACTTTTATTTATTTTTATAATAATAAAGTTATATGAAATTATATAAAAAATTAAATGGGGGCTGTCATAAAAAAAAACTTTCCAGATTTATTCAAACATGCATGTAAACATTAAAAATTATTATGAATATGTAATATGGTGCATATATTTAACAAAATGCTCCTCTCTAGAGTTAATTTTTCTTGCTGGCTAACGAGTTTATGGTCACTGAATATGTTTTTTTCTGAGGTAAATGTGACGTTACATGACATTGTTTACTAACGTCTTTTCACGGTTGAAACACTGATTGAGCGATTCCATGTGACATGATACGGACTTCGATAAGTTGTACTCTATCTTTTAACACACTTTCAGATGCTCATTCATGTTTATTTCGAGCTGTAACTGGTATTAAGGCGGAAGAGAAGATCACGTGCGCTCCGCGCTGCTGCTTCTTTTGAGCTGAGCTGCGCCAGAGCGATCTCACGCCACAGCGCCAAAATGGTAAATGTTTTTGAATTTCGTAAGAAAATGGGCGTAATTTGACCTCTGAGACTTGGTTTCATATCAATAGGCCTATGTCACACTTCCTGCTTCCGGAACGCAGAGTAGGGATTCAGAACTTCCGGTCAACAGTATTTCTCGATAAGGATTTAAATTATCAGCCATAATGTCTAAAGAGGTAGACTGACCACGAGCTATGAGGTTGTGAAACGAAGGTTTTTGCTCCTGTAGAAGCTATAAGTTTGTATGAAATCAATCTTGTTTTAAGAAAAACATGTTTAATCCGCGATCTTATGAAAAAAAAAACTACACTACCCACAATCCTAAGCGTAGCAGCAACGTCTGCTGATTGGTCCAACTCGCTGTTACCATAGAAACGTTTACCTTACCAGTGAACAGCTAGAGCTAATAGAACTGGTAAGTCCCGCCCATCCGTAAAACCCCACTGGACCTCTAGATTGAAAAATCGTCAATGCAAGTGAATGTGAGAAAATAATTATTTTCTGGTCCCGTTTGAATTGTGCCATGAATGTAAACATATGTTGTCTGTGAATTTTTTATATCATTTTTCATGTTACGAGTTTGACAGTATATTGTACCATTCTTTGGCTAGCAGTTGTGGAAAAGACATAGGCTAACGAGAAAGACTACATGTCGCCTATGTGACGTCACCCCATAACACATTTTCCCACTTGTCAAATCACGGTGCTAATGTTGCGATAATCTATGGAGACAGATCGAGATGCCTGTGTGTTTTGTACCCAAATGTCACCATTCAAACCAAATGGGCTGTTCTTTCTTCAGATTCCCGCGTCAAAAGCAGCGAAGAGTTGTAGTCCACAAAGTGCTCTCACACAAAGTCTAACCGTATCAAACTTCTACCCGCTAAATTGTAGCATTCTTTACACGAAAAATTATATTAAAAATTCACAGACAACATATGTTCACATTCATGGCAAAATTCAAACGGGACCAGAAAATAATTATTTTCTCACATTCACTTGCATTGACGATTTTTCAATCTAGAGGTCCAGTAGGGTTAGCGGATAGGGCGCTACTTACCAGCTCTATAACTCAATGGCAGGCTACACCCGCAGCTGTTGTTGTAGTGTACCGGGTTGCTCTGCTCTTCCCTTTTCATTTACCATCCGAACCACATCGTCATATGTGACTTCAGGCAGGTTGCGGAGAGATTTGGTCCAGCGGTATCTATCGGACTTCGCCATTGTAAAAAGCAAACCGGAAGAGTCGTATCCCTACTAAAAGACGTACTTCCGGTCTTCCATTTTTTCGTGACATAGGCCTATAACAAAGCACAAAGATGATTGCGATTTATTGGATGGGACGCGCACTACAGTGTTCCATTCATTCATCAACTGAGAACAGGATGACTATCGATTCCCAAGTTTCGTAAAAATGAGAATCTATTAAAATTGAGAAATCGATATTTTTTACCCAGCCTTAATTACAATAAGGTTGTTGCTATTTATAACGTTGAAAATATGATTAAGCTAAAATCTTAAAAGTTTTTAATCAATGAACGAAATGTGTTGTAGCCTACTAGGAACAGCAGCTCTAATACCTACTTTTACCTAATACATTTATCAATATTAATTGAGTAGAGTGATCATACTATAATCTTTGGAACATGAAGACACTTTAGGTGAATTACAGTAATTCTTTCATAAAATATGTATGTTACCATAAAATGTATTATAGGCTACTATGTTTACCATCTTTTGGAGTAGAAATGACGAATTCTAACACCGCCATAAACCATGCAAATTAGGCTGTCAAGAGGAGACAAAGAGACTCTCTCCCGCTCAAAGTTTCTGAATTCTATTGGTCGGATCACCCAGTAAAGGTGGGACTACGATTCCCTTAAAAGACGATGACGGTGCTCATCTCTCTCTCTTCATGTTTTTCCTTTTCCTCAAGCCTTGTCTTCTTCAAGTTTGTTTTTTCTCTCTAAGTTTGTCCTCTCTCCGAGTTTTGTTTTATGTCTTGCATTGTTTTATATATATATGCTTTGTTAAATGTAGTTGTATGGTTTATAGTTTCATATATTAAAAACCCATTATACGCTTAATTGTCTCTGTTTGCTGCTCACTGAACAAAGCCTCTTAAATCTGTGATCTTAAGCTACAAGCTTTATATTGTTGATTAGCCTACAGGTTAGTAATCTTATAGAACAAGAAAGTTATTCTTCATGACCAGAAGAATAGCCTTTCTTGAGAGTTTATAAGAAGAATAATACTCCTTGAGAGTTGATAAGAAGATTGTATGGTCGGTTCGGTGGACGAACGGATTGTTCGATGTGAAATTAATTTTGTAGGTTATTCTGAAATTTTATCTATAGCCTATCTGTATATTTATAATTGATTATAATTCGTTGTGGTTAATTATCTATAGAGATACAAACATACGGGCTATGTATTTTGGGCTATTTAAAAATGTGTAGGTAATAATTGATCATAACCAGTAAGATTAATTATACATTCCCCTCATTTGAGCTGATTCGCTACACCTACAAAAAAAAAAGACTAACACACACACCAACACACAGCTTTTCCAAGGTTGAATTTGACCAGACTCCAACTATAAACAGGAGAGTATTCTCAAAACATCAAGATAATACGTTATTTCTCTCAAGGATAGGACACTTTAGTATAATTGGAAAGTAAGGCTTTAACTGAGTAAGGTCCCTTAAACTATAGACTTCTTTGACCCCTGTGACTTACAGTTGTCAGAGTACCCTAGAAAAACAGATGTATGTATTGACACATGTTGAAGACCATTCTTAACAAAACATCTTTCCATATTTCATTTCTGGAAGCCGGGCTAAATAAGAACTATTACTGCATTCATATCAAATACAGACATTAGAGAATACATGAAAAGAACATTTCAGTGATCAGACTGGTAACTTCTATAACAAAGTACCACACAAGCCTAGAGAAGTCATTCAACTCGTGATATTTAGAAAGAAAAATATTGATGAATACCTTTATATTAGTCACTTATTACATTTACATTGAAGCAGCAGTGGATTCCAAAATCCACACCCAAAATAAATGTGGCAGGTCTAATGAAATATATCCTGCCTGCAGGTGGCTGATTAATTCATTTGAGCTCGTCCTATCAGTGAGCTGTAATAGCGCATATAAACAAGCTGGTTAGAGTGTATGGTGTCATGAGGCACCGCCCCTTCCCGTGTCGTCATTCAGGGCGACATGCAAGCTTTCGCGGCTGGCATTCGGCTGAGGTTGTAACCTTGATGGTCAAAGTATGGTTGTTTATACTTCATGTCCGGAATGCTTAGTTATTGCCGACGCGCACGCTGTCCACCTGATAGATGGGATGAGCCCACATGCATGTTGTCTGCCTGACTGAGTTGGTCCTCAGAGATCGCACCTAAAAGATGTAGTACGGACCAATGGGTCGCATCTGCACCGCCGATTAGTTTCCGTGCGGTTGACTGCGTGGGACTACTTCTGGAGGCGCTGTTGCTTTGCTGCTTTTGCTGTTGCTGCTGTTGCTTTGCTGCTTTTGCTGTTGCTTTGCTGCTTTTGCTGTTGCTTTGATCCGCTGTGGACAAAGGACTGAAAACACTGTCCTTTGTGTTTATTTTAGTGTGTGTGCCTCCATGTGAGCCCTTTATTTCGGGGTTGTCTCTGTGTCTTGTGACACCAGGAAAGTTTTCTTTTCGTTTGTATTAGTTTTTATTTTGTATTTTGACTCAGAATTTTGTAATATGTTTAACGTGAAACTGAACATCTCTACTCCAATCTCTGTCTCTTGGAGTGACAGTTCTGAGTGTTTCAACAGTGACAATTCTGAGTGTGTTTCAACAGTGACAATTCTGAGTGTCTTTCAACAGTGACATTTCTGTTCCAGGAGCTGAGTGCACAAAGCAGGGGCGGATTGTTGGTGGTGGTCTCCCTCACGAGTGTGGTGTGCTGAGTGGTGTGAGTGTGTGTGTACTGGTGTGAGTGTATATGCACAGGCGTACGGAAAAGGTGACTTGTCGTGGAGGCCTTATGTGCCCTTATCCACTGCTCTGCCTCGGCTCCTGTCCTGCTGACTCAGGTCGCTCCATGTGTGCTTGTGGAACCACAAAATTGTCTACATTGAGTGCTGTTGATGTTTGTGCATTTTATATTGATTATTTATCTTTAATAAAACAAATTTATATTTTTGTACCCACGTCTCCTGCCGCCTTACTGTGGACGAACCTGTGTTTCCTTAAATAACAAACTATATTTTATTGTCCCTGGCAAGATTCCAGGGTGGCGTAGTCTCGTTAGCAGAGATCATTTTATGCTTAAAGTCATTCTATCCCATCCTCGTGCTGCTACATAAACATCATGTTTGCTGTCATGCTTTCTGAGTACTTGTCAATAATCTGATGGATATAGTCCCACGGACAGTGATATTTCTGCAGGACTGTAAGTAAACATCAATCAATGCACATGAATTGTGTTATTGTGAAAGTTTAATGTTAAATGAAGATGCAAAACAAGAGTTTAGCCATTCTTTTTATTCAACACCTGGAGAACACTGTAACGTCTTTATCGCACTTAAAAGCAGAAAAACACAGGTGAATAAAACAGCAAGACAAGGGCTGTAGTATGTTCTGTAGGGTCCAGACAAGATGATCCAAATTGCTTTAGCAGTCGGCCCATGCTTTCAAAACCTTTTGAAATAAATTATATGTCATTATTAAAACCAACACAGTTCTTGTTCATTTTGATTTCAAATAAATAAATATAAATGTCACAAGCGCAGCAGTCATCTACATCACTCATAAAAAAAATCTATAAAAAAAATAAATCACAATAACTGATCAAATAAGGCTTTGGCAGGACAAACATGTTTTTGCAGCCACCAAAAAAAAAAAAAAAAAAAAAAAAAATTCAATGCAGGAAAAACCCAATATGAATCAATACTTACAGCAGTGTCTTCAGCTTACACTGTGGATTATCTTTTAAAGCAGAGAGACTCTTCACACTTGCACGTCGTAGATCATTCCCAGACAGATCCAGTTCTCTGAGGTGTGAGTTTGATCTCAGAGCTGAAGCCAGAGCAGCACAACCTACATCTATGATCTTACAATATCTCAACCTGTAGAACAATGACACAATCAGCAGGAACTACACAACCACAGAGAGACTGAGATATTAAATACTAAATCTGTGTGGGTGCAAGTAAGTCAACTGAAGGCAAATTTGAAGAACCCAAGTGCAGTATATATTTAAATCCAAAACCAGATCAAACAAAGGCACGGCACAGAATGGAACTCGAAACAGAAACATGAACATGAACATAGTAATAATAATAATAATAATAATAATAATAATAATAATAATAATAACTTTAATTTATATAGCACCTTTCACAGAACCCAAGGACGCTTAACAAACAACAAGAAAAGGGGGAGGGGGATAGGAGGAGAGAGGTGTGAAGCCAGGGTAGCTAAAGCCCATAGGCCTCAGTGAAGAGGTGTGTTTTAAGCTGGTTTTTAAAGGTTATTAGAGAGGAGGCAGAGCGGATGGCAAGAGGAAGCTTGTTCCAGAGTGACGGTGCACCAACACAGAAAACTCTATCCCCAAATGTACGGAGCCTGGACTTAGGGACAGTGAGTAGATCCTTGTCAGAGGACCGCAGGGTCCGTGACTGAGTGTAGGGATGGAGTAGATCAGTAATGTACTGGGGTGTAAGTCCATGGAAAGATTTGTATGTCAGGAGGAGGATTTTATATTTGATCCGGGACTTAACTGGCAGCCAGTGAAGCTTCTTCAGGATGGGAGTAATGTGAAGTCCGAGTTTCTTCGTGTGGGTGAGCATCCTAGCCGCAGATTTCTGTACATACTGGAGTCTGTCAGTAGTCTTACTGGGCAGACCGAACAGGATACCGTTACAATAGTCAAGTCGGGAGGTGATGAAGGAGTGGATGAGGGTCTCAGCTACAGAGTTGGAGAGGCACTGTCGGAGTCTGGAGACGTTCTTAAGATGGTAAAAGGCCATTTTAGTAGTGTTTTTGATGTGTTGTTGGAAGGAGAGAGTGGAGTCCATGATGGACATCACTGTCCAGGTTGCGTACTTGAGAAGATGCAGAGATTGAGCAGCCATCCACATCCAGTATGATGTCATCAACATTTTTAAAGGGGACATATCATGCTAAATCCACTTTTTTAGCCCTTATATGCATTTTGTTGAATATTTTTAGTGTTTAGAAGTATAGAGAATTTGAAATTAGTCTCTTCAGGTGTTTCGTTGATATCTTTATATTCTGTTTTGGTCATATTTTTCAACCTGTTCCGATATTTCTATACTCTATGACGTTTGGTGAACAATTACATCACAGGAACTGCCAAATAAGGACATCGACTACCGGCTCAACACTTCGAGCAATCCTCCATTTTTATTTCTCACTGTGATTTTGTAGTCTAAGCTCAAGGATGCAGAAGTTACGAGAGGGTAAGTCAAAATGTTCGGTTGTTGGATGTAGTAACCCACACGCTTCATTACACCGTCTCCCAGCATCAGAACCTCTTCGAAGTGCCTGGTTGAGTTTTATTTTTAACGGAAATGTACCCATAAAGTCATTTTTGTGTGCGCGAACGCGAAGCACTTCAAGGATAACTACTTCAGCAACAACAGGGTTTTTCCCGCATTTAACTTGTTTTAGCGCCCGACAAAGTCTTATTTGATCGGTGAGTAATGTAGATGAACTGCCGCGCTTGTGACAGGGCGCATGTTTAACTGAAAGAACGAGCAGAGAGAGACCCGGTCGCGCGCGCTCTCTCTCTTCGGAGCCAGGCGAAAGTGTAAACAAGCCATCACCATCTCCAAATTAAGCGCTGTCTTGCTCTCTCTCCCTCGCACATATTAATCAAAATAAATCGACACGGTGGTAAAACGTTGGAAGACCAAAGTTTCATGTGCAGCATTCGGAGATATTTTTTTCCTGAATTACCTTGTGAACTGTGCTAAATAAGTTGCCTTATCTTTTCTGAAAAGCGTTCCGGGCATTAAGCTGACATAAAACAACACTTTAATAAAACGAAAAAACTATCCAATGATGAAATGTTTTCTGTGTTGACACAAATCTTGGATGTCCAAAAGTTTCTGTGCCACTAGATAATCGTATCTCTGCTATCAAACTACAAAAATGGCCGAACGGGGTGGAGTTGAACCGAGTGTCACCTCTGCAGACTGGAGAGCGGGCGGGGTATGGCGTGTCTCATTTGCATTTAAAAAGACCACACCAAAACGAGTTGCTCTCAGACGCACATCAGAAAAGGGGTAGAAAAGGGGCCTGTGGAGCTATAATAATGAGGAATTCAGACCCAAGCATTGCAGTTCCGCTTTATATAGACCACAAATGTATGATTTATATGTAAAAAGGAACGATTTAAAAGCATGATATGTCTCCTTTAAGAAGTGACAGTGGGGCAAACACCATGAGTTCTGTTTTGTCTTTGTTGAGTTTGAGAAGGTTACTATCCAGCCAGTGCTTTATGTCCTTCAGGCAGTTGATAAGTGGCACTGGTGGAAAAGGAGTAGAAGGCTTAGTACTGATGTAGAGCTGGGTGTCATCATCATAGCAGTGGAAATGTAATCCATGTTTCCGGATGATCATCCCAAGAGGTAGCATGTAAATGTTAAATAGTAGTGGGCCAAGCACCGATCCTTGTGGCACGCCGTGTAAGACTGGTGCCAGTTCAGAGCAAATGCCCTTCAGGTTGGTGTATTGTTGGCCTGTTGGTGAGATAAGATTTAAACCAGGAATACACAGTACCAGTGAGGCCAATAAGTTCAGAGAGAGAGAGAGTGAGAAGAATGGAATGGGAGGCTGTATCGAAGGCTGCAGAGAGGTCAAGAAGAATTAAGATGCTGACATGGCCAGAGTCAGCTGCCATGAGAAGGTCATTTGTGATTTTGATGAGGGCAGTTTCCGTGCTATGATGTGTCCTGAAACCAAATTGAAATGGCTCATAGAGGTTGTGCTGTAGCATATGGTGGTTGAGTTGGGAAGCCACAGCCCTTTCCAATAACTTGCATATGAAAGGTAGGTTGGAGATTGGGCGGTAGTGGTTTGGATCATCTTGATTCAGGCCTGGTTTTTTAAGTGTAGGGATCACCGCAGCAGTTTTAAAGCAGGTGGGGACCACCCCAGAAGACAGCGAGGTGTTGATGATGTTGACCAGCGTGGGACCCAGAGTTGGAAGACATGCCTTAACCAAGGCAGTCGGCATTGGATCCTGTTTGCTGGTCATGGCCTTTGCTTTTGACACTAGCTCAAGAACTTGAGCTGTTTTAAGTAGGGGTGGGGAAAAAAATCGATTCTAAGATGAATCGCGATTCGGGACGTGGACGATTCTGAATCGATTCACAAATGTCAAAAATCGATTTTCTAAAAAAAAAAATATATATATATATAATAACGTAACATTGAAGGAACGCAAAAGGCGGAACTCTGAAGCGGACGTGCAGTGCGCGGACAGTCTGTGGCGTGCACATAACAGAGACGCGCACATAACAGACGCATGATGGCTGAGCGCCAAATCCGAACGGCACCAGAGAATGTCTTCGTTAAAAGCTAACGTATGGAACATTGGCAATTTCATTGTGATCTATTTAGTATTTTTTTGTATGAGAGCTAATTTCTGTATTGTTTAGTTTTCACATCAATATGCTGTGTAAACCGATCTGTATGCAATATGTGCAATGCCAGTCACAAAAAGTTACATTTTGACTGTAAGTTACTCTCTGCAGATGTTCATTCACTTTCATTTTGTATAAGCTGTTTTTGATTGTGGTATACAGCAAACATTTCAAGTCATAACTCTTTATTATTTAGTTGTGTATAAGTCAAGAGCGACTTTGTATGTTACTAATTATTCCGAATATGCATAAGTCCACAAGCATACGTTATGATAGCTTCTGGTACATAATTCTATATTTTTGAACGAAAACTGTTTGTGAATTTGCTACAGCAAAATATTTTTTTTGTCTGAAGGATTATATTGCCCATTGGAAATAACAAGAGGATGTTGGTTAGAAGTCTATTATTAAATGCTAGAGATTCAGAATATGCTGAAGTTTGTATTAATTTACTACAAGTATGCTGCTAGTACAGGCACACATTTATTTTCCTGTTGGTTCTCAGCAATGTTGGGACATATGCTGGCAAATGTAACCTTTCAGTTGACTTGCCAAATCACTTCCATTTGTTTTATTAATAAAATTAATATAGGAAGTATTGGAAGTAAGTTCGTTATGGGTCATCATAAATACTTTGCTTTAAAAGTACCAAGTAAAAACATTTTTTCAATGTTTTTGATAAAAGGCACTTCCCTGAGAATTGAACTTAATAAATGTGAAAAAGACACTTTAATGTCTCCGTTTGTCATTCTGTATAGCAAAGCAGATGAGAGTAGATCATGATCAGAAACCTGATAAGAAATCATTATGAATAAAATCGAATTGTTTTGAATCGAAAATCTTTTTGAATCGAAAATCGATTTTGAATCGAATCGTGGCCTCAAGAATCGGAATCGAATCGAATCGTGAGATGGTAAAAGATTCCCACCCCTAGTTTTAAGCGGGGAGAAAGAGGAGAGGCAGTCCTGTGGCATGAAAACAGTTGAAGAATTTGTTTCAAGCAGCGGTAGTGTAGTTGGGTGAGAGGAACTGGACAGCTGCAGTTGTTTGTGGATGGTTTCTACCTTTTTCTGGAAGTAATCCAGGAATCTGGAGCATAGGCCAGCAGCGTCAGATGGTTGAGGAGGGTCAGGTGGGCAGAGTAGACGGTTGATAGCTGTTTAGGTTGATGTTGTTGGTTGCCAATGGGTGTGGAGTAATAGTTATTTTTCGCCTTGGACAGAGCATCTTTGTAGCTCTTAACATGGTTGTTGTAGGCTACCTGGTGGACAGTGAGGCCAGATTTTTTATAATACCTCTCCAGCCTCCGACCAGTGGCCTTCATGAGGCGAAGTTCAGCAGTGAACCAGGGAGCAGGACAGGAGAAGGAGACAGATCGAGTGATGAGGGGGGCAACAGAGTCCAGACTACGTGACAGGGCCAGGTTGTAGTGATTAACCAAGTCATCAACTGTACAGTTTGGGGGATAGCTGATAAGATGGCCTGCAAGAGTATATGATAATTTATGTATGCACACTAGTTTGATGTTTAAATATGCAATGATCCTTTTCACACACTTCCTGTGTGTGTGCACAGAAACAGAGAACATGACGGCAAGGTGATCAGAAATAGCTAGGTCAATAGTTTGTAGATGGGTTGGGGTTATACCCATGGAGCATACCAGGTCCAGTGTATGACCTTTAGCATGTGTAGGGCTGTTAACATCTTGTGTAAAATTAAAACAATCCAGTAGTGACAAAAATTTTGCAGCGTAAACATTACCGGAATCAACATGGATGTTGAAGTCACCAAGTAAGATGGTAGCTGGAGAGGTGGGGCAGATCAGAGCAAGGAGGTCAGAAAGTTCAGGCAGGAAACTAGCAGATGCCTTAGGCGGGCGATAGACAAGGACCACTTGTAGCTGCAGAGGCCCAGACAGAGCAAAGTGAATGCACTCAAATGAAGAGGCGTGTACTGGAAATTCTTTTATCTGGAAATCTGCATGATGTATGACAGCCAATCCCCCACCACGTCCAGAACTACGGGGCCTTTTAATGTAACTATAGCCTTGTAAGAGGTAAGAGATGGAGAGATTTAATCACCTCAAGGCTAACGTTACTCGGTACGCTGTGCGAGTTTAGATTCTTGAGTTCCAAAGCGCAGTACCTTAGGAAAGCCATGATGCCAGAGGAGACCGCTAGCTTGCCCAACACTAGCTAGCATTAGCTTACAAGCCGCGGGCCATCCACCAGAGAATCACGGCCAAGCTTCAACAGAGAATACTGTGGAGGATCAAGCCATTGTCAGAGGTAATTACAGCTGTTGGCAGTTTGTGTCAGAGGTAATTACAGCTGTTGGCAGTTTGGGAATCATCAGAATAAAGCCAAGGTTGAAAAGTAGCCTGTCTACCACTCTGCAAGGTAACGTAGCAGCTGGAAAAACCACTGGTTTAGCAGGTCCTGTAGCATAACCAGAGCACACAGCGAAAAAGTTGCAGATTGTGAAACAGTTAATCCAACTAGTAGCGCAACGTATAAGACAGCTTAGTGAAACAGCAGGAGTAGAATCGCAGACACGCCAGCGTCCTCTCACAACATGAACATGAACATGAACATGGCTGTGAAGCTTACCAATAGGAATTACAAAGTAACAATGCAAACATGAGGGCTTAAATACACACAATACTAATGACTAGACAAGGGACACCTGTGAACAAACAAGACAATAAAGCAATCAGAACATGACACATAAGACAAGGGAACACGTCAAGATCATATGACTAGAATAGGGGATCACATGCCAGACATGAAACAAGACCAAAACAAGACGTGACAGTGGGCTTCACGTTTGTTTGTTTTTTTTGTGTTAATGTAAATCATGATTTGAACAATCCCTTAAAATAATTTGATACTTGTCTCAGTTAAGATTAATATATGATCTTACGTCAGTTTCTCCAGTTTACAGTGAGAATCCTTCAGTCCATCAGAGAGCAATATCAGACCTCCACATCTTATTTTATTCCATGACAGATCAAGTTCTCTGAGGTGCGAGTTTGATCTCAGAGCTGAAGCCAGAGCAGCACAACCTTCAGCTGTGATGTTACAATCATACAACCTGAATAACGACACAATCTTTACTCTGTCAGTTCAACGTACACAATGTGCAAAGTATAAAATGCATATAAATATCAGTTGTCACTTTATATCTGCCAATAAATAGACTGCCAGTCTTAGTAAGATGATATTTAAATGCTAAGTTTTATGATCAAAGCTCTGTAATTTTAAAACATATAATGTAATGTAATACAATGATGATTGAGAGATGAACAAATAAACGTTCCTAATTTTTTTTTTGATGGATCATATTTGATACATTTGAACCTGATTAACTTGAAATATTACAAACAATATAAAGGTTATTCTTATGTTTACTTACAGCAAAAAGTCACATGTGAACCAATAGCTGAAGGGACACATTTTAAAACTATACTAAAATAACTTTTAATTGCTAAAAAACTATAAAACTATATACTATCAACCAGACAACAGAAGGCAAGTAGATTGTGTAAATCAGGTTTTTGATCATGTGATAACTTAGATGAAATATGATACAGTAGGAATTAAAGGGTTAAGAAGGACTTGCTGTTTATGTTCGGGGTAAAGGGGATCAGCCAATCAGCGCTTTTGCTTTGGGGTCACAGAGAGGACACCTGTTTGCGCTGACTGATAAGTTTCGTTTTCGAGTTAGTAGTGAGAGTGGCCCGGGAAGCACATTGTAGATATTTCTGAAGTGCATAGTTGTCGTCTGTGTCGCTATCTGTGCATGTGTGCGTTCAGAGACATAACCACACATACTGTACTGCAACAAGTTAGCTCAAAGGGGAAATATTAATAATAACTCATAATTATCGATTATGATTAATTATTAATATTTGGGTCAGCTAATTGGATTAACTTGAGGTAGCTAAATTAATATTACAATCAATTAATCAGTTCCAACAAACTGTTTTGATTATTCATTTATTCTAAGAAAAACGTATCTTTCATGGCCACCGAAGAATAATTATTTCTAAGCATGTACAGCGCCTAGAGCATGTAACAAGCTCAAGATCGTAAAATGGACTTTGTTGTAAGCAGAGAATCAGAACCAAATACATATTGTGCACAAGTTTTATTAACCCTCTGGGGACCAAGGTGTTTTTGGGGCCCTTGAGATGTTCTGACATGCCTTGACATTTGTGCTTTTTTCAGTTATTTATAAACATGTTAATGGCAAAGGTGTAAATTCACTCTATATAGCACAAACAGGGCTACCATAATATGCGAGCAACATGTATGTAGATGTTTGTATTTTTAAGAGAATAATGTTTATGCGTGGTTATTGGAAAAAACAAAAATGAAAGTTGCTGAAATAAGACCACAAAACACATACTAAATATGTGTCCACAAGACTTTTGACTAATGGAAGTTGTCGCTTCGAGTTCTGGCTTCAAAATTATGTGAAAATAGTCTTGCTTTATCGTTCACATAAAACAATACATTGATTTAAATTGTGTAAAACAGGTTTTGCTTGGAAAGCCAATATGCGAGGGGGGCTTGAAGGAGGAGTAGTTTACACCTGAGAATACAATGTCCCACCCACTCTGCATAATGAGCCATTCATTCAGGTGTGACACTGACTGAGCCACAATGCAAGGACAAAATATATACAGTGCAATGCATAAGTGAATACACCCATGCTAAAGTTGACTAAAAAGAGGAATAAAAAATAATATTTTGGAAATTGAACTTAATGCCTTAATTTAAAAAATTTGGAAAAATCCAACCTTTAAGGACACCAATTTTCTTTGTGAATGAATAATGTATCGTAAATAAATAAATGTTCTTCCTTAAAATACATGGTGCATAAGTGAGTACACCCCTATGTTAAATTCCCATAGAGGCAGGCAGATTTTTATTTTTTAAGTATTTAAAAAAAAAAATTTTTTAGGATACTATGCATCCTGATAAAGTTCCCTTGGCCTTTGGAATTAAAATAGCCCCACATCATCACATAGCCTTCACCATACCTAGAGATTGGCATGGGGTACTTTCCATAAGATCATCTCTCAATGCAAATCAAACTAGCTTTTAGGCTAACTGAAATAAAACCATGCCAATCTCTAGGTATGGTGAAGGCTATGTGATGATGTGGGGCTGTTTTAATTCCAAAGGCCAAGGGAACTTTATCAGGATGCATAGTATCCTAATTTTTTTTTTTTTTAAATACTTAAAAATAAAAATCTGCCTGCCTCTATGGGAATTTAACATAGGGGTGTACTCACTTATGCACCATGTATTTTAAGGAAGAACATTTATTTATTTACGATACATTATTCATTCACAAAGAAAATTGGTGTCCTTAAAGGTTGGATTTTTCCTAATTTTTTAAATTAAGGCATTAAGTTCAATTTCCAAAATATGATTTTTTATTCCTCTTTTTATTCAACTTTAGCATGGGTGTATTCACTTATGCATTGCACTGTATTTAGAAGAAGACTTATATTGACCATTTAAGATTTTGCTTACATGTTTTAATTTAATTGTTTTAATTATTCTTATTTCTTTTATTATTTTAATTTCTTCTATGTAAAGCACTTTGAATTGCCATTGTGTATGAAATGTGCTATATAAATAAACTTGCCTTGCCTTGCCTTGCCTACATCTATCTTGTAAATATGTTTTGCTATTTTATTAAAAAGGTTACAATTAGGGGTGGGGGTAAAAATCGATTCTTAGATGAATCGCGATGCGGGACGTGGACGATTCTGAATCGATTCATAAATGTCAAAAATCGATTTTCAAAAAAAAAAAAAAAATTCTAATAACGTAACATTGACGGAACGCAAAAGGCGGAACTCTGAAGCGGACGTGCAGTGCGCGGACAGTCTGTGGCGTGCACATAACAGAGACGCGCACATAACCGACGCATGATGGCTGAGCGCCAAATCCGAACGGCACCCTCTTCGTTAAAAGCTAACGTATGGAAAATTGGCAATTTCATTGTGATCTATTTAGTATTTTTTTTGTATGAGAGCTAATTTCTGTATTGTTTAGTTTTCACATCAATATGCTGTGTAAACCGATCTGTATGCAATATGTGCAATGCCAGTCACAAAAAGTTACATTTTGACTGTAAGTTACTCTCTGCAGATGTTCATTCACTTTCATTTTGTATAAGCTGTTTTTGATTGTGGTATACAGCAAACATTTCAAGTCATAACTCTTTATTATTTAGTTGTGTATAAGTCAAGAGCGACTTTGTATGTTACTAATTATTCCGAATATGCATAAGTCCACAAGCATACGTTATGATAGCTTCTGGTACATAATTCTATATTTTTGAACGAAAACTGTTTGTGAATTTGCTACAGCAAAATTTTTTTTTTGTCTGAAGGATTATATTGCTCATTGGAAATAACAAGAGTCTGTTGGTTAGAAGTCTATTATTAAATGCTAGAGATTCAGAATATGCTGAAGTTTGTATTAATTTACTACAAGTATGCTGCTAGTACAGGCACACATTTATTTTCCTGTTGGTTCTCAGCAATGTTGGGACATATGCTGGCAAATGTAACCTTTCAGTTGACTTGCCAAATCACTTCCATTTGTTTTATTAATAAAATTAATATAGGAAGTATTGGAAGTAAGTTCGTTATGGGTCATCATAAATACTTTGCTTTAAAAGTACCAAGTAAAAACATTTTTTCAATGTTTTTGATAAAAGGCACTTCCCTGAGAATTGAACTTAATAAATGTGAAAAAGACACTTTAATGTCTCCGTTTGTCATTCTGTATAGCAAAGCAGATGAGAGTAGATCATGATCAGAAACCTGATAAGAAATCATTATGAATAAAATCGAATTGTTTTGAATCGAAAATCTTTTTGAATCGAAAATCGATTTTGAATCGAATCGTGGCCTCAAGAATCAGAATCGAATTGAATCATGAGATGGTAAAAGATTCCCACCCCTAGTTACAATTACAACAATAATTACAATTTCAACAATATTTCAAGTGTACTCTTTCTTTGTAAAAAAAAAAAAGATTGTAGGCCTACATTTTATTATGTATTCATTAGTTTGAATATAGCCAACATTGGAACATCTAACATCTTAGTCTATGACTTTATTTTTGACAAAAATAGTATTTTATATATATATATATATATATATATATATAGAACATATGAGCAGAAATTGCTAAACAAAAGCTTATTTGATGTGGCAGTATATACTACAGTAAAAACTGTACCCAAATCTAGTCAACAAAATGTTGTCTTTCATATTTTGCCTGACTGTAACGTTGTTTTTATGAAATATTAGGGCATATAAATGTTAATTTGCAGTTTAATACGTTGCTTATACAAAGACATTTTATTTCAACATATTTCAGTCGATTTTTACTCATCTCAATAGGCTATAGCAAAGCATTTTAGTTTAAAGATTAAAGCGGTTTATTCTTTGACACACAGACACGCGATTAATATTTAGACTAAACAGTCTTTACAAATATGTACCCTTCATTCATCTCACAGAAACGCGATTCATATTATAGAAACGCGATTCATCTTTTTGCGGTTTACATAGGCCTACACTAACGTTATTCCATAACGTTATTCCATAACGTTATTCCACATTAACACTTGAGAAAAGATAACAGCCTACCTCACTCCTCAGCGGGATCTATTGCTCCTCATATCAGCACTGTTCTGAGGAAACTTTTCTCCATAAGGTAGGCTATATTATGCCTCACTCGCTAAGCACTGTGTTTACAGCTGATGTGGGAGTTTCACAGGTCTGAAATGGTTCTCAGAATTTGCGTTTGAATAGCACGCGCTCTCCGGGGCGTGGTCACATTAGATTTGAATGAGCTCTTATGAGCTCGACTGGGATCGCTCTCTTTTAATACAGATTTCACAAGCTGAGAATATTTGTTTTTTATATAAATTACTTAATTTAAAAGATGCGATCTCAAGCTTTGTGCCCGTGGGTATGTTTGCCTGTTTGACTGAATTTTCGCGGAGTTATAGATAATTTTCGAACGCATTTCAAATTGGAGTTTACTGACAGAGAGAGTGCAGAAATCGCATCATGTTAATTTTTCTTTATTTGGCAAAAAGCAAAACACTTTATTTTTATTGTGAGTATACAGAAAAAAAATAGAAACTGAACAGGATCGTTTGATGTTTAACACAAAAATGAAAGATCAAAATTAACAGAGCATTTAGTGTTTATTTTGCATTGCTAAAAAAAAACCCGAGCAAAACGCGCAGGCGCGTTTTTGGTCCCCAGAGGGTTAACTAAATCACAAACATAACTAAACTAAACTAACATAACATACATACATACATACAGTACATACATGCATAGGTAAAATGGTGAGTGATATGGAACCGGAAGCAGGAAATGGAACTATGAAAAGAACCATCAGCTTATCATTTTCAGAGCACCTCATTCAATTGATACTTCCATGGTCTGTGCAGTGGACACAATTCTTGAAGTGGTTGAAAATTGAGTTTGTTGTTGTGAGTGTCAAATGTTACTGTACAAGTTGCAATCGTTTTCTTCTCCGCTGGATGGAGAAGATATGATGAACTTGCATGGTTATTTCGACGCTGTTCTCATGGCTGGAGTGCAGATTGTGACGAGAGCAAATGGTTGGAGTTGCGATGGACTTCTTCTGCATTGAATGAAGACATTGAACTCCTGAGGTTGTCCTTGATTCTGTTGTGGTGGAGAGAGAGTCCTCTCTCTCCGGATGAGCACATGGCTGGTTGTGAATCGAGGCCTGCTGCCATGGACAGCACAGCACCCTGAACGTACCGAGAAGGCCAAGAGTTGATCGTTGTCCATTCAGTGATGGTAAGGTTACAATCTTCTTCTGAGTTCAATTGAAGCAAGACAGGAAGATTCCTCTGTGTTTGATTTATGAGTCTCTGTTCTAAGCATGCTCATTTGCAATGGCAGATGGATTGGTTTCTGATGACGAAACTAAGAAAGATTCTTGTAATACTAATATGTTGCGCGGCTATCGGCATATCATCTACACAATCATTTTGATCTTCAAAGTACCAATTTATAGAGACCAAACATGGTATGGGTGAGGTTACATTGACCGTTGGTTCTATAATAAAATATATAGTATCAAAGAGATAATAGTATCAAAAGATAATAGTATTAAAAGACACAACACAAGACAGTAAATCATTCACAAAAAGTTCTGAGATGCATATTAATTTCATGTTAAACAGTTCATCGATAAATAAATGCAGTAGAGTCTGTTCTAATATATGTAGGTCTTGTGGCAGAGGCCCTGTTCACATTGCTAAGAGTCATAAAACCAACTTATCTGATCGTGGTCATGGTGACTAAGACCTTCTTGCCCTGTTTGGGGGGATGGGGCCACAGATCCCAGAGTGAGTTCTAAATATCATTTGTTAAAATATAACAAATACTTGTGTCTGACTTGTCTCAGTCGTTACAGTACACTCACGAAGACAGATAATCATCTGCTGGCTGATGTCATTGATGAATCCATTGAAGAGCATTAGAGCATTCGATTTCATTCTTACCGATGCACCATAGTGGTAACTTATTCTCAACTAGTAACAGTTACAGTCCTAGCTATCAAGTCACCATTACAAAATTGGTCCTTCGAGCCGGATATTGTGTGTGACTGCTGTGCGTGAGGATGTTCCCATGTGGGAGAGGGGAGGCAACGTCACTTCCTGATACCTGCCCGAGACGTCAGATACGTCCGCCAACCTGGCTTGCTGATTATGAAGTCTCCCTGCCTGACTGGAGCTCAGTTAGCAGTGCTGTTGCAGCGTAAAAACTCACCCTGGTACTTCATGAAGTGGTGCTCTGGACAGACTCCACCACAGTTCTCACATGGCTTCAGTCAGACTCTTGCAGGTTTAAGGTGTTTGTGGGCATCAGAGTTGCTGAGATCCGGGAGCTAACTGAGGCCCAAGTATGGAGGTACGTGGATTCTGCAAAGACCCTAAGGGAGCTGGCAGGGGAGAGCCGGTGGAACCACGGCCCAGCACTTTTGCGCCTGTCACCTAAGCACTGGCCTACTAAGCCAGAGGCTGAGCAGTTGGATGCCACAGAACTTTGGATCAGTATTGGATCCTTTGAGGAAGAGAAGCTGTGAAGCGGCACCAGTACTCCTGCCATGATTGTTGAAGATGGAGTGCAACAAATGGCAGACTTACCTCTCGCCTGCCTGCGGTTGATGAAACCACCTTTTTTCTCTATAGGAACCGATTGTTTCGGGCCCTTCATGGTCAAAATCGGACGGCATAATGAGAAGCGTTGGGGTATACTTTTTAAGTGCCTTACTACCCAAGCTATCCACATAGATATCCTGACTAGTCTAGACCAGGATTCCTTCCTGATGGCCCTCCGCAGATTCATCTCACACAGGGGAAAACTAGCGGAGCTTCTGTCGGATCAGGGCACAAATTTCAGAGGAGGTGAGAGGGAAATCCACAAGTCTTTCAAGGCACTGCACCCCACTTAAAGGCAGAACTGGCCAAACATCAGATCAAGTTCAGATTCAATCCTCCAAGTGCGCCCCACTTTGGTGGTGCATGGGAGAGGGAAATTAAATCTATCAAAGCTGCCCTGTATGTTACAATCCAGATGCAGACTGTGACAGAAGAAGTCCTGCGCACGGTCCTGATCAAGATAGAGGGTATCCTAAACTCTAAGCCCTTGGGGTATGTATCCAGTGACGTTGCGGACCTTGACCCAGTAACCCCCAATCTGCTTGTGATGGGGCGGCCCGACCCATCGCTGCCCCAGGTGTTGTATCCGGAGTCCGAGGTGTTGAGTCACCACCGCTGGAGGCATACGCAGGTCCTTGCTGACCAATTCTGGAGGACATTTATCAGGCACTAACTTCCTGCCCTGCAGACGCGCACCAAGTGGCAGAATTGAAGTGGCCCCACTACACCCTGGTACTGTCGCCATGATCATTGATCCACAGCTCCCGAGGGCGCTCTGGCCTATTGGTCGCATCACAAAGGTTATCCCAGGTGCAGATGGGGAGGATAAGGGCAGCGGAGATCCAGGTGAACAACAGGAACTATACCAAAGTCCTTTTAGGCAAGTCGTGCCATCTTGGCAACGCCTCCGGGCAGCTATTTCGGACTAACAAGACCAGGCTCCTATCTAAATGAATGGGCAGAGAGTCAGAACTGCACTTTCACTGGTCATCGGGACATAAAAACTGCATGTATAGAAACAGCAGTAAAATATGATAAAAATCGCTCAAATAGTTTGACGACTTTGCCCCAAAATAAGGTTTAAAACGCCTTTCCCCCCACAGGTTTTACTTTTACTACGCATGCGCAAGGGTTCACGTTCATGACACCAACATCATTTACGTCTCTATCCAGAATGCCGGTGTTGTGCCAAGCACTTAAAAATTATATGTATTTAAATGTCTGAAACCTAAAATAAACATTATGTGGTTAAAAACACTGAACAGTTGTGATATAGCCTATGACAAGCGCTAAACGCGTCCGTCTTTGGCTCAGCGCCAGCCACAGCGCGAAAGCACAGGTTGAATATGGCAGTTATGTCACGTCACTGTACATTCGCTCCTTAGTGGTCAGCTGCTGACTGTTAAAAGCAGATGATTGGCTTTCCAGCGGGAGGGGAGGGACATGTGCATACAACTGCCATCTTTGCCGTCACGGGTTTTCCTTATATAGTTGTATTGAGGATTGAGGAATTGGCATGTCTCTAATATAAATTGTCTCTGACTATACCCAGCCAGTTGCCCGTCTTGTCCCACTTCCTGCCATACCTGAGACCACCAGTGCTTCTATGGGAAAGCAAAGTTGACTGTGCAAATTTGGGGGCGGCTGTAAAGACGGACTTGCTATTTATGTTCGTGGTAACGGGGATCAGCCAATCAGCGCTTTTGTTTTGGGGTCACAGATAGGACACCTGTTTGCGCTGACTGATAAGTTTCGTTTTTGAGTTAGTAGTGAGAGTGGCCGGGAAGCACATCGTAGATATTTCTGAAGTGCATAGTTGTCGTCTGTGTCACTATCTGTGCATGTGTGCGTTCAGAGACATAACCACACATACTGTACACTCACGAAGACAGATAATCATCTGCTGGCTGTCAATAAATCCATTGAAGAGCATTCGATTGCATTCTTACCGATGCACCACAGTGGTCACTAATTCTCAACTAGCTACAGTTACAGTCCTAGCTATCAAGTCACCATTAAAAAAAGGGTTAAAATAACATTATTCCTGTCTCAGTTAAGATTAATGTATGATCTTACCCCAGTTTCTCCAGTTTACAGTGAGGATCCTTCAGTCCATCATAGAGCAGCGTCAGACCTTTATCTCCTATTATATTCTCAGTCAGATCCAGTTCTCTGAGGTGCGAGTTTGATCTCAGAGCTGAAGTCAGAGCAGCACAACCTTCAGCTGTGATCTTACAATAACCCAACCTGTAGAACAACAACACACACTTAATCTCTCAGTTCAGCAGGAACTACAGATCCACAGAGAGACTGAGATATTAAATAGTAAACCTGTGTGGGTTTAATGTTTTTATTACATTTTGCATTATTATGTGTTAATGTAATTCATTATGATTTGAACAACATAAGGAGAATAATCCCTTAAAATAATATGATACTTGTCTCAGTTAAGATTAATGTATGATCTTACTCCAGTTTCTCCAGTTTACAGTGAGGATCCTTCAGTCCATCATAGAGCAGCTTCAGACCTTTATCTCCTATTATATTCTCAGTCAAATCCAGTTCTCTGAGGTGTGAGTTTGATGTCAGAGCTGAAGCCAGAGCAGCACAACCTTCAGCTTTGATCTTACAACATCTCAACCTGTAGAACAACGACACACACCTTAATCTCTCAGTTCAGCAGGAACTACACAACCACAGAGAGACTGATATATTAAATATTAAATGTGGGTTTCATGTTTTTATTATTGTTTGTTTACTTTTGCATTATTGTGTGTTAATTTAAGTCACTATGATCTGAACAATATAAGGAGAATAATCCCTTAAAATAATATGATACTTGTCTCAGTTAAATTAATGTATGATCTTACTCCAGTTTCTCCAGTTTACAGTGAGGATCCTTCAGTCCATAAGACAGCAGTGTCAGACCTTTATCTCCTATTATATTCTCAGTCAAATTCAGTTCTCTGAGGTGTGAGTTTGATCTCAGAGCTGAAGTCAGAGCAGCACAACCTTCATCTGTGATCTTACAACATCTCAACCTATAAAACAATGACACAAACTTTAATCTCTCAGTTCAGCAGGAATTACACAACCAGAGTTAGACTGTGATATTAAATAGTAAACCTGTGTGGGTTTAATGTTTTTATTACTTTTGCTTTATTGTGTATTACAGTTAATTACGATCTAAAAATATATAAGGATTATAATCCCTTTTGTAGATCTTTTGTATGCTGATTAAGTGTGTATTTTGTTTAAAAAATCAGTACAAATTAATACTACCATAAACATAGTGAACAGAGAAGCACATCACTAACACACACACACACACACACACACACACACACACACACACACACACACACACCTGATGATTGTCCTCAGACTTACTCTGCTGATCTGGAGGCTTCAACTACAGGCAAGAGCTTCTGAAGAACTTCATCCGGTGACATGTGGTTTTGGCCTTGACTGATGCTTATGTATTTCTTTAACTCAAACTCATCCAAACACTCTGAGGTTAATAGAACAAAGACAACAGCTGACCACTGTGACGAGGACAATCTGGTGCTTGAAAGACCTCCAGATCTGAGACACTCCTGGATTTCATTTACGAGAGAATGATCACCCAGTTCATTTAAAGAGTGGAACAGATTGATGGATTTCTCTGGTGAGGGATTCATTCTTATTCTCATTTTAATGTATCCAACCGTTTTCTCTTTACTGTATGAGATGTTTCTAACATGCGACAGAAGGCCTCTCAGAAGCGTCTGATTTGACTCCCGTGAGAGACCCAGAAGAAACCGCAGGAAAAGATCCAGATGTCCATTTCTACTCTGCAGAGCCTTGTCCACGGCTCTCTGATGCAGGTCAGATATCGTGTGACACGTGAACTCGTGTGCATGTTTTGAGCTGAGGGTTTCATTGAGCACATCCCTCTGGTACAGCAGGAATGAAAGCAGAGCATAAAGAGCTGCTAGATGCTCCTGAATGCTCAGATGAACAAAGCAGAAGACTTTCCCCTGACACAAGCCCAACTCCTCTCTGAAGATCTGAGTGCACAATCCTGAGTAAACTGATGCTTCTGTCTCATCAATGCCACACTCTCTCAGGTCTTCCTCATAGAAGATCAGGTTGCCTTTCACAAGCTGCTGGAAGGCCAGTTTTCCCAGTTTGAGGATCATGTCTTCATCCTTCACTTTCTTCTTATAGTCCTTCTCATGTTTGATGTTGGTCTGAATGATCAGGAAGTGTGTGTACATTTGAGTGAGAGTCTTGGGAATCTCTTCATACTCTGCTTCGCTCAACATCTTCTCTAAAACAGTGGCTGAGATCCAGCAAAACACTGGGATTTGGCACATGATGAAGAGGCTCCTTGATGACTTCAGGTGTCTGATGATTTTATTGGCCAGACTCTGATCACTGATTCTCTTCCAGAAGTATTCCTCCTTCTGTGGATCATTGAATCCTCGTACCTCAGTCACTCGATGGACACACTCAGAGGGGACGAGATCGGCTGCTGCTGGTCTAGAGGTGATCCAGATGAGAGCAGAGGGAAGCAGATTCCCCACAATGAGGTTCGTCAGCAGCACGTCCACTGAGGCTGATTCAGATATATTACACAGTTTCACATTAAAATCCAGAGACAGACGACACTCGTCCAGACCATCAAAAACAAAAACAACTTTATATTCATCACTGAATGGTTTCATTTCTTTTGTTTCAGGGAAAAAGACATGAAGAAGCTCTGAAAGACTGAGAGTTTTGTCCTTCATTAGGTTGAGCTCTCTGAAAGCAAGTGGAAACATGAGCTGGATCTCCTGATTCTCTGTCCCTTCAGCCCAGTCCAGGATGAACTTCTGCACAGAGACTGTTTTTCCAATGCCAGCGACTCCCTTTGTCAGCACAGTTCTGACGGGTTTGTCTTGTCCAGGTAAAGGTCTAAAGATGTCAGTGCATTTGATCGGTGTGTCCTCTGTTGCTGCTCTCCTGGATTGAGACTCAATCTGTCTCACCTCATGCTCATTATTGATCTCTCCACAATCACTCTCTGTGATGTAGAGATCAGTGTAGATCTCATTCAGCAGTGTTGGGTTTCCCTGCTTTGCTGTTCCCTCATACAGACATTGAAACTTCTTCCTCATATTTGATCTAAAGGTCTTGAGGGCTTCAGTATCTTGAGGGACACCACTGTAAGATAAAATAAAATTGTAAAATAAATAATATAAATACATTGTTACAGGATATTGTATTGCGTCAAGATCCTGCTATGTAAGTCTCTTTAGATAAATGTCAAATGTCTGTGTTTACCTAAACCCAGGATCAATGTGTCCACTAAAGTTGAGTGGAGGATTTATTGACCGGTCACTCTTCATGGACACACAGCTGCGGTCTGGAGGGTCCAGTCTGTGGATTTAGTTAAACACAAGTGAATGTAAATCACACTCTTAAATTCATGACTTTTGTAATGAACTGATTCAGATGAATGAATTCCATTAACATTTATTATGCTGTTGGAGACTTTTCAGAAAGTGCACATATACATATCTGAGCAGTTGATTAAGATCTTTTAATTAATAACATCTGAAATACAGTACATACAGTCACTTTAGTCCCTTTTTACAGCATTAATGATTAACAATTTTCTTAGATTCAACACAGAATATGTAATAAGATAAATGGTTTAGTGAAGTGTTTACCTAAACCAAGGATCAGTGTGTCCACTAAAGTTACGTAGAGGATCCATTGACTGGTCACTCTTCATGGACACACAGCTGGGGTCTGGAGGGTCCAGTCTGTGCAGTGAGATGAACACAACAAGTGAATGTAATTCACACAGTCTTATATAAATCACTTTTGTAATGGTTGATTGTTCTTGGTGACTCAATAATTTAGTTAGTATGTATTATGCTGTTGGAGACATAACAGCAAGTGCAACAGTTATAGTGGTCATCTTCACATATCAGAGTTGTTAATTAAGCTCTTCTTTCTGAAATGCACTCCATAGAGCAGTGGTTTCCAAACTGGGGGGCGTCCAGAGTATTAAAAGAGGGCAAGGCCAGACCAGAATAGAAACTTTTCGGTATGGGTCTTTCGGTTTGGTATGTATGTGTAACAAATACAGTGTTGTTTTAACCACTGCACTGCAGAACTTCATATGGAACTCATAGTTTAATATATCTTCATTTTAACGAATCGGTAACAATTCTTAAATCCCAAGATCAATCTTTTAGTCTCTGCCGTTTCAGTTTATGCATCAACACTTCACTAGACATTATATAGCGTACCTCCTATCCAATAATCGCATTAAGCTTTGTGTTTTGTTACTTTCGATAAGAAACAAAGTCTCATCTTAAAAATTATGTACATTTTTTCAGGAAATTCAAACAATAAATGCCGTTTTGATGCTATTCGATGTGGCGTGAAAGATCACTGTATAGGTGCCTTAATTCAGCCGTCAGTGCAGAGCACGAGTGAATAGGGTCATCTCTTCCTCTTTTACTACTAGTTATAGCATGAAATAAACAGCATCAATAAACATCTCATGCCTGGTTATCACTTAATCAGTGTTCTAACCCCAGAAAGTCAAACAGATAGTAAACAATGTCATGTAGAATTACATTTACCTCAGGCAAGTCATTCAGTGTCAACAACTAGTTAGTTTAATAAAGAAATAAACTATTAAGAACAACATTTCGTTAAATATATGCACAGTATTAGCATTAGTATTAGTATTCATTATATTTTACTTTACCTGTTAGTGATGTCTTAATTATTTAGCATGTTTAAATAAATCTGTCAGGAAATCAATTTATGACAGCCACTGTGTACTATATTTTAACAGCAAATTAGAGTAAAACATAACTTTACAATTAGCTTTAGAAGTTAATGTAAAAAACCGCCTTATGTGATATTTACATGTTTGCATACATTTTTGTTGATTATTATATCTAAACATAAATACTTATAAATACTAAAAGCAATACTTTGGGCTCTAACCTTTGATATTATAGTAATGTGCAAGTAATAGGGCTCCCTATTTACAGCATTAACAAAAATCTTCTTCTTTTGTACACACAGATATCAAGCATCAGCATATGAATATCAACAATGGTGACATGTGTCATGGACCCAACATAGTATAAAACACATGGATCCCAGCATGCATTGCGGCATGACGAATGTCACCATTGTTGAGATGTATGCTGATTCTTGATGTCGTAGTGTCCAAATGAAGCAGTGTTTAAAAAAAAAAAAATTGTTTAGAGTTCATGAGATCAGTGAATAACATTATCTTATCACATTTGGTCTGGATTATATTGCCATAACAAACATAGTTACATCAGCCTGAGAAAAACTAATGTTAAAAAATTAAGTGTCAAACTGCCTAACAAAAGCAAACACTGATCACCAAAATGATCATTAATCATCAAACAAAACTATTATTTTCAATAAAACATCAGCATCTAAACCTCTGTAACCATTCTTAAGTGGTTAGTAATAAGTGAAGCATGTAATGATCAAGCATCAGAGGTGTATAGTCCAGGGGTCAGAAAGTAAAAGTCCTGCCTTATGTTTATTCCACCCACAAACTCAGTCAGCTGATTTCACTAATTAGTTATATCTCCTGCTGAATTAGCAAATCCAGGTGATTGGAGCAAAATACTGAGGAGGACTTTTACTTTCTGAACCTGGACTTTACACCTCTGGCCACATGTCAGCCAAGAGTAAAGAAATAAGCAAGAACTGGACCTTATCTGAGCCACAAAATCTGTGTATATTAAATATGGAGCCTTCATCTCAGCCTTAATAAGCCTGTTAACAAGCAGAATCACCGAAGGAAAGAAGAGAACAGAAAAAGAGACGAGCAGAAACACAAGAACTACAACTAACTTCAGACACAGCCTCAGATGAAATCAACTGAAGAGAAAAGAAGACATTAAATCTGTGAAGATCTCAGCAGAGGAGGATTAAAATATTAGTTGAACTCTTAACTCTTATTATTATATATTATATTGTCTGCTGTGACAGTCTGTTTCTTAACCCTCTGGGGTCTGGGGTGTTTTTGGGGTCCTTGAGATGTTCTGACATGCCCTGACATTTGTGCTTTTTTCAGTTGCTTATAAACATATCAATGGCAAAAAAAAATTACACTCTATTTAGCACAAACAGGACTACCATAATATGTGAGCCACATGTATGTACATGTTTTCATTTTTGAGAGAATAATGTTTATGCATGGTTATTGAAAAAACTAAAAATTAAAGTTTCTGAAATAAGGCCACAAAACACATACTAAATATGTGTCAATAAGACTTCTGAATAATGCATTTTGTAACCTAGGGTTTTTTCTTCAAAATGATGTGAAAATCATCCTGGCTAATCATTCACATAAAAAGATACATTGATTTAAGTTTTGTGAAACACTTTTAGTTTGGAAAGGCAATATGCGGATGGGGCGTGCATATTTAGTAGTTCACACCCCCTGCCCCTGCATACTTAATGAGTCATTCATTCAGGTGTGTCACCTATAGCTAACTTAAATATACAAGCTTCATAAAAATGATCATTCTAGAAGAAAATTTCAGATGGCATTTAGAGGCTTTTGCATCTGAACTCTTCATACACACACACACACACACACACACACACACACACACACACACACACATATATATATATACATACATACATACACACGCACACACACACACACACACACACACATATATATATATATATATATATATATATATATATATATATATATATATATATATGTGTGTATATATTTATACACAAATATAAATTTTATTTATATTTTTTTATATTCTTTTTTTTTTTTTTTTTACAAATTGTGCTTGCAGATTGTATAATATCCAAGGTAAACATGTCTAGTAATTGTGCAGTTAATTCTCATACTGTATTTTCAGTTTTGGAATATTTATCCTCTCCCCAAATTTGTTACTAATAAAACACAATAAAAATTATTTAAAGAAAAAAAATTATATTTACCTTTTAATAGTTTGTTTACATCTACCTTCTGAGGGACATTTTCCATTATTATTATTTCTCACAGCGCTGCGAGACGGTGTAAACAAGTAATGATCTGAAAAAACTTTGGTTTGGAAAAAGGTTTGCGCCGTGGATTGCCTCAGTCAGACGCGGATACTGTGTTTGTTTTAGGCTCGCGCAGTCTTCACTCGGACGCGCGCTTCAATCCGTTGTGGAGACTCTATTCGTTCCAGTGAAATTACAAATCAAAATACACACAAACATGTCTCTGTCTGATATACAACCACTGATAAACATAATCTGATTTAAAAAAAAAAAAAAAAAAAAAAAAAACTATATGAGTGCGGATTCGAATTCAGAACCTCTGACACGCTAGGCAAATGTTCTACCACTAGACCACTTGAGTTCACGTATTTACTTACGTGAAAACTCGCTGTTTACTCGGCGTGATCAATTCGCTCTTGAACATGCTGCCGTTCGTCTGAGTTACAATCTTCCTCTGAGGAAAAGCCAAGGTGAGTTATTCCTCGCTGTCCAGAATAATCTGAAGGGCGTTTTTACCGGAGAAACGCGCCATCCTCTCTAAACGCGATGAACTATCAGTGAATCTGATCTGATGAAATTTCGTGTTTTCAAGGCATTGATCGGGGGGCGGGTGCGAAGCATAGATTACCTAAACTATTTACCATGTGAATAGCGCCGGGGGTGGGGCGGCCTCAGTTCATTATAGAGATAATTAGGCAGAAGGAAAAAACGGTACCTCTCCTTGCTTTCAAACGGATTACATGAGTTGAAAACATTTGTTTTTTATATTAATTACTTCATTTAAAAGAAGAGATTTCAAGCTTCATAAAGACATATATCACGTGCCTGTGTGAGAAGTATTCGCTGAGTTATGATTCATTTTCGGACGCGTTTCAGAATGGACTACACGGTCAGAGAGAAGGCAGAACTCGCTCCGTGTTTATTTTTCTTAATTTGGCGAAAAGCACAACACTTTGTTTTTATTGTGAGTATACAGAAAAATAATACACATTTAACAGAATCGATTGATGTATGAAACTCCTATGGAAAATCAAAGTCAACAGAGTATTTATGAGTTTCTTTTACACTGATAAAAAAAAAGCGAGCTGGTATCGCCGGCGATACCGCCGACCTCAGGGGGTTAAACATTTACAGTAACAAAAGAAGCTAAAACAAAGTGACATCAGGTGATGATTGTTACCTGTTGACGGTTTTATAATCATCATGAAGTAACATGTTCAGTTCAGTTTTGTTGTGCCATTAATATATTTACATTCTGTGTTACTACAGCATGATATCCAGCAGTTAGTGATGTGACATATGAACCGAGGCGTCGGAGCGTGTGTCGAGAAAAAATGGGCGTGCCAGATGAAGCCGCGATTCGAGGCTTGTATTGTTTAAGTGAAAATCACGTGACTGATGACAAACGAGGCCTCGGTTTGTGTGGATACGTCATCGGTTCGGTCTGAGTGTCGCTTCCGGATAAAAGGGGTTCGAAACTCGCGCCTCTTTGTGGGTGTTGTCAGGAGTTGTAGAATCAATTGTAGTAGAATCAGAGAGTCAGAGAGTTAGAGTCAGAGAGTTACAGAGTTGTGTCATCGTCGTTATTGTGTCATATATGTGTTAGGGTTATATATTATTACATTATATCAGGTTAGATTAGTTATAGTATATTGTTATTGTTAATTATAGTATAGTATATATTAGTATAGTATAGTATATAGTATAGTATAGTATATATTAATTACATAAGATTATTTGGATTGCTTTGGATTTTTGGACCTGGACTGGACTGCTTTTTGATTTGGATTGCCCTTTTGGATTTGTTTGCTTTTTTGACCTTTTTCCTTGTAATGGAGCCAGCAAGAAAGAGGAAAACCTCCCCAGTCTGGGAGTTTTTTGAAATGGTTGGTCAGAATAAGGTATATGTATTATGATTATGTTCCTCAATAAAAATCATTTGTAATTCTTCCTTCACCCAACTCAAACTGCAGTGTTGCAGTTTCCTCCTCTATATCCTCAGTCCCATAAGCACAACACTGCACTAAAACTAGTAACAGTTCAACGCACAAAACCCCCCAGAAACAATTATTCATCTTTCCCACCCCACACTTTTCTGTTGGTTTGCTTTATTACACTCCCTCCACCATAAGCACTGCACTCAACACAATCTCACTTTTGTTGTTCATACTGTCACTATCCAAACAATTTATGAATAATTAATGAACTGTGTGTGACAGTTGTCTCTGCACAAGTAAATTTAGACAGAGAAAAAAACATATTTTATTTTATACTCAGGCAAAAATGTCTGCTCAGGTCTTTTTATTATTGCAAATGAAAGGTTACAGACATTAACAGTGAGAAGAAAATAAAAAAATACATAAAACGGGATGGGGGGGGGGGGGCTGGGGGTTACTGATTCAGAATGAATTAATTTGTCTGCTATTTCTTTGCACAGTAGCTAGGTGTCACTAGTGAACAACATTTTGCAAGTGAAAACAAGAGTCAGGAACCGCAAAACAGATTGATCGCGTAAAAACAAAACTTTGTGTAAAAAAATAAACAATTTTGTTTAAACTATAAATAAACTATTGCAAATGTCTGAATGACTTGTTAGGGACATGAGGCAAAAAAGTTCCCGAAATAACCCGATTTGTACAGTCGTCTTTCTTTTACCTGCGCTTCCAGTTTTGGCACGATTCTCTCACTCATTGAGTTTTGCCAGCACGAAGAGTAGGGCGGGTCCACCTTTTTCATTTAGCCAATCAAATGAACTTCTCGCTGACTCTCGATTTACTCTTTTGTCTGATTGGTTCAATAAACACGACAGACTTTTCCCTCCATAGACGCACGTCGGTAAATTAGGGAATGAACTAGCGCTCCTGGGGGCGGTTCAGCGAAAAGAGGAGGTGTTCCGGCGCAAATCATTGTGGTGTCCATGAATGTGTGAAAAAATAGGCATAAATCTAGCTTACACATTTACCCAAATTATTATACGCCTGTTTACCTTAAGCTAATTTGGATGGGCTTCTCCCTTCCCCATACTATGTCACTTCTCTGTGTTTTATGGCCCTGACGAGAACGTCGGTCTCCTCGGCTGTGAACCGCTCCTGGCGTGCGCCTGGCAAATCCGCCAGGCCGGAGGATCTCAGACAAATTCCATTGAGAATCCCACCAACTAAGAGAATACAACAGTTTTTATAAAATAAGGAGGTATGGCAAAAATGTCATACTGCATTACATAATTTCCCCACAATTTGATTTGTTTTCATAGACAAACCCTTCTGTTACCAGGTAAAGCAAACTTTGTTTTAATGATTACTTCATTGTTAATCACAAGGTTCAAATTTAGTCATCTGTCTAGTTTCAATTCCCAAATTTGTTATTTATACACTCACACAACCAAAGTCAAAGGGGTATGGCAACACGACATACAACATTCAAAAACACAAGACAGAACGTTTTAGTACATTGTGTTTCAAAGTATTATCATGTTAGGCCTGAAAAAGGAAGTACGGTTAGATGTTAGAGACATGGTTAGTTTAATATACAGTTTACTGTTTTATTTATTAAAAATCCACCATAGTTTCCCCTCTCTGGTCATAATCCACGACCAATACCGGGATTTTAATTCTTCTAATGAATTTTTTCATACCTGCATGATTTACCTGCTCTTTACCAAATCATCCCATAGTACGTTGCCTTTTAACTTTAGTAGACCTTGAGTCAAGTTTCATTATCTTTTGCTAAATTTCGAATCGCATTGACCTATTAGGCCTTTAACAGGCTGATAACTGCTGATTAACTATTTTTCTTAACCTTAATTTGTTAGCTTTTAATTAAAGCAGGCGATTAATTTACTTAGTAAGCTCTATTTAAGGATCTGTGTAATAAAATCTAACCAAAAAAGTTATTCTATTATTTTTTCATTTTTATCCTTAACACAAATATCAATAATTTTATTATTTTGTTTCAAACAATGTCATAATTTTAAAATTAACTCTGTTTAAGCCAGCTCCTGCCATGAAAATAGCCTTAGCTGCTGACATGCCATTTAATCTTTAACTACTTATCTTCCTACCATCTTATTTTTCCAGAATTAACTGATGGACAAAGCATGTCCCGCCTCTATTTTTTGGCAATGCGGAATAGTTCATAATGGATCCATTGATCCAGATCATTAAATCTGTAATTTCATTGTGAATTAAGAAAGTTTTTCAAAAATTTTCTTTATAGTTTAAATTTAACATGTTTGGATCACATTGTTCTTGGTCTAGGTTTTATCTTTGTAGCCCCTGCATAATTTGTTTTAATCCATGCTCTGGGCTTCATTAAAACATTAAAATCTTTAGTAGTAAGTTGGAAATTTGGTTATACTATAAAGCTCTTCAACTTAATAATAATCCAGAAATTAAATATGTTTCCCAAAATCAATCTCCTTTTTCTGGATTATTATTAAGTTGAAGAAATTTGTCAACGGCCTTCCAAACATTCAGGGAGCTGTGCGACTGACCTGCATTGCGTGGGAAGTGCAGGATCTAGAAGTGGTGATGCAACACGCGAAGCATGCCGAACAGAATGATGAAAAGAAGAACACAGAAAAGGAAAGACTGCCCAGTATATGTTTTACCAAACTCAGTCCAACAACCAAATGCCAAGAAACAACAATCAACTGCCAGGAAATGGAAGGTGGAATTTTTAATTTATCTAATTTAATCTATTCATTTTTAATAGATACCGGGTCCATTTTTTCAACTCTCACTTCAAGACCGCATCCAGGTTTGACAAATTGCCACTTTTCTGAATAGACTCGTGCAACGTACGGTATATCAGGTTTAGCACACATTGATAAATTGTCAATGCCATTAACAGTGATAGATGGGAATAAAACATGTACACACCCATTTTTGATTTCTGAAACATGCCCTTTAAATTTATTAGGTAGAGATGTAGTGTCAAAATTAGAAATGGCAATTGATATTTCATTGAAAGGGATAACGGTGACACTAAAGAATGGAAATTTTGCTCAAATGTCACAAAATTGGTATTATAACTGGGCTATACTGTCTACTGCATTTGACCCATATTAAGAGTATGAGGTTTTACCAGCAGACCATGAAAAGCCATCTCATTTCCACTGTACCTCGTGGTTTGTGGGCCCCGAGAGAAATAGTGTGTATGAGGAGAAATGGTTTAATGAGCAGCTGGGTGAGAAATTAACTCTTGAATATCTACTAATATCACAGCATGTATCTGTATTTACTGTAAAGCTAACGCACTCTCAATCTGCTTTCTTTCAACAGTTGCAAGTCCAGCCTCATGTCACAGTGGGAAAGGAGGGAGGAAGCTCTTGGGCGGAAGTAGGAGTGTAGCTCATAGAGCAAGTGGAGAAAGGGGGCTGGCCTTGGCAAGATGATGGGTATTATCAAAATAATGCCGGGGTATTAGTTTATCCAACAATGCAGACAGTGACAGTTCACAGATTGAGCAGTGAGGAGAGAAAATTTATTCCTGATACAATTGATAGCAATTTTGATTTATTATCAGGAATTCCAGAAACCCTTTGGGCTAAAGATAAATTTGATATTGGTCAGATAAAGAGTGCAATGCGTCTCGTTATCACATCATTTAGGCCTCAATATCCTCTCAGCAAAGAATCTGTAGAGGGAATTTCAAAAGTACACGCTGCGCTTGTTGAAAAAGTTGCTATTGTGCCTTGTCAAAATTCACCAATAAATTCACCTATACTTCCTGTGCGGAAAGCATCGGGTGACTGGCGGTTTGTGCAGGATTTGCGATTGGTGAATGCGGCTGTTCAACCGCGTTCGCCAATCATACCAAATCTATCTACAATTTTACCTGAAATACCAAACAATGCTAGGGATGTCCCGATACCACTTTTTGCAGAACGAGTCCGATACCGATACTTTCATTTTTGGTACTCGCCGATACCGATACCGTAACCGATACCTGAATTTTCACTGCATTTGTAATTTTTAAATGTATTAGTAGATGAACAAATTAAGCCAACTAATATGATTTATATTATTTGATGATGATGATGATGATGAATTTTATTTATAATGCACTATACATTTGACATCAAATCTCAAAGTGCTACAAGGCTCAAACAGATAAAAATAATTAAAACAAATACACAAACACTTAAAAATACGCTTTTCTGAAAAGGAAGGTTTTCAGTTCTTTTTTAAAAACATCCGTGGTCTTAGGAGCTCTGAGTTTTTCTGGAAGGGCATTCCACAGACGAGGAGCGGATGCTTTAAAAGCCCTGTCGCCCATAGTCTTGAGCCGTGTCCTAGGTGTAACCAAGAGGTGCCGTTCGCCTGCTCTGGTCCGGGTGGAGGTGTGTGGGGAAAGGAGATCAGTGAGGTATGTGGGTGCTGCACCGTGCAGACAGTGATGGGTGTGCAGAAGGATCTTATATTCTATGCGGAGGTGAACAGGGAGCCAGTGAAGGGATTTTAGGATAGGGGTAATGTGCTCATGTTTCCGCACCCTCATTAGGACCCTGGCAGCACTATTCTGCACAAACTGGAGCTTTTGGAGGCTCTTGCCAGGGATTCCCAACAGGAGTGCGTTACAGTAATCCAGCCTGGAGGAGACAAAGGCATGGACGAGCTTCTCTGCAGCTGAAAGGGAAAGAGAGGAACGCAGTTTGGAAATGTTACGGAGGTGAAAAAACAAGGTTTTACAAATTGAGGTGACATGATTGTCAAAAGAAAGGTAGGGGTCAAACTTGACCCCAAGGTTAGTAACGGAGGGAGAGAGGGAAATAGTATTACCAAAAAATGAAACAAGTGTGATGGGAGACGAACGTAGTTGATGAGGCGTTCCGATTTGGATGGCTTCTGTTTTAGAGCCATTCAGCTGCAGAAAATTTTGATTCATCCATGCCCCGATCTCCTCCAGGCAGGAGGTAAGGCGGGAAATGGTGGCAGAGGGGGAGCCGGAGGGAGTGATATGAAGATAAAGTTGTGTGTCGTCAGCATAGCAATGGTAGTGAATTCCATGCCTGCTGACGACACGACCAAGGGGAAGCGTGTAAATTGTAAAAAGGGTTGGACCGAGTACGGAGCCCTGGGGGACCCCACAGGTAACAATGTGTGGTGAGGATTTTGCCTCCCCCAAGGCTACATACTCGGTCCTATCTGTGAGGTAGGAGCGAAACCATTTTAGGGAAGTGTCGGAGAGACCAATATAGTGCTGAAGTCTGTGAAGGAGGATACGATGATCAACAGTATCAAACGCAGCAGAGAGGTCGAGAAGAATAAGCAGAGAAGTGGAGCCAGAGTCAGAGGCCATAAGGAGGTCACTGGTCACTCTGAGGAGGGCTGTCTCTGTGCTGTATTGAGAGCGAAAACCAGATTGATATTTATCGTACAGACCTTTGGAACTGAGATGGGTATGGAGCTGGGAGGAAACCACTTTTTCTAGCATTTTTGAGATGAATGGGAGGTTAGAGATAGGTCTGTAATTTGACAGAGGTTCAAGATCTAGGGAGGGTTTTTTAAGAAGAGGTTTAATAATAGCTGTTTTTAGGGCTGTTGGAACATTTCCTGTTTGCAGTGAAAGATTTATCAGTTTAGTTATAAGAGGGCTAATGGAAAGATGGTGGGTTTTGAGCAGAGCAGTGGGGAGTGGATCAAGAGAGCAAGTGGATGGTTTAGATTTACGGATGATATTCTCGACCTCTTGCTGCGTTGTAGACGAAAAATGTGACAGTTTTTGCGTGATCAGTACTGTAGGGATGTCGGGAGTGGAACATGTGAGAGGGGAGAGAGCTGAGCGGATACAGTCTATTTTGGAAGTGAAAAAATGCATACATTTATTACAATTTGAGTCGGTATGGCTGAAAAATGAGGCAGTCTGTGGTTTGAGAATGTGGTGAATTGTGGAGAACAATTTTTTGGAGTCATCTGCATTGTTGTTAATCAGCATGGAATAATGCTGTAACCTAGCCTTTGAGAGAGCTCTAGCATAGGCCCTACGGTGCTCTCGGTAGGCCAATTTATGCACCATCAAGCCAGATTTTTTATAGGTGCGCTCCAGGACACGACCAGACTGCTTCATCTCTCTAAGTTCTCCTGTGAACCAGGGTGCGGACCTAGAGAAAGTGACAGTCCGGCTTTTAACTGGAGCATGACTGTCCAGAATGGAGCTAAGGCTGGTGTTGTAAAAATTCACAAGTTCATCCATTGACAAATCTGGGGAAGGGGAGAGAAGATGTAAATCCTGACTAAAAGAGATGAAGTCGATGTTCTTAATATTTCGGAAAGTCATCTGACGTTTTGGTTTATGAAAAGAAGATGACAGTGGGATTTTGAATAATGTTGCCAGATGGTCAGAGACGCCAACATCATTACTATAGTGGACACATCCAGTATGTAAAAGGCACTCAATTGAAACAGATAACTGGGAAAAGCGTCAAAAACCGGGAAAAGCGTCAAAAACCGGGAGAAGCGGCGAACAATCAGCGCCAGCGTCCTCTCCCCCTAAGCGTCCTAAATGTGACTCAATATTTTGGTTTATCAAATATATATATTTCTTTCAGTTATTTTCATGCTTAATTAAGCCTGATAAAATGCATTGTATGAGCTTCTGTTACTGTCACTGTTCATTCTATTGCTCTATCATATTTTAATCTTTCATTTAATAGCCACAGCACATATTTAGAGCTGCTTCAGCAGGGCTCAGTGCTGAGGATATCGGGTCAGCGGTTCAAATGTTTGTCAAAACCAGTGAAATATCAATTATTTAATCCAATTTTGATACTAAAACAAATTACCAGCCTAATTAATGTGAATTTAAAACAAGTGAACAGTCAGTAACAAAATAAAAACAAACAATCGAATTACAAATAGGACAAATAAATACAATAGAACAAAGAAAGACTACAAATGAAATAAAAAGTGTTTTTCAGGTAGATCTAAAAGGTGCAGAAATTTGAATAGAGTAATCAAATGTGAAAAAAGCATACTCATTACTGTATAAAATATATATAGATGGATATTTTTGTAAAGTTGAAAAGGGTAGCCTATTTAGTCAAGAGCAGTGAGTATTTCTTTGTCCTTTGTTTGATTAACATTAAAACACAGAAGCAGGTTTATCAAACTGCTGCCCCTTTAAGACCGAGCGCACGGACCGCATTTGAACATGCTACGTCCATTTGAGATTTAACCGACTTTGTTTACTATAGGATACTCGCCAAGATTGGCGTTTTTACATAATTTTGTGTGAATTCGTCCGTACAAGCGCAAGACGTGAAAGACAATTTAATTCAGTATTCGCGCGCTGAGACGCTGGTTTGCGGGGTGCACGCTTTGGATGTTTGCGTTCATAGAACTTCTTGACCTGCACACGTCCTGACCTGTAATAATGTAGGGAACCACTCGTTATACTTAAATCAGGTAACAGTTCATGTTTTACTTTACTTGCATATACGATTTAGTTTTCATCCAAATAACATGTGCTGAGTGAACGATCAGCAATCAAGAGCATTCAACAGCGTGTGCTCGCTCTCTCTCTCTCTCTCTCTCTCTCTCTCTCGTCAGTTAACGTTAATAATAAGCCTCGTTTTATTTTCTTTGCCATTGACATCCGACTGAACAAACTTTCCACTGATGTCTGTTTAAAGGGATGTGCTCGACCAGCTCGCACATGGTCGATACATATGCCTCAGTTCACCTAGACAAAGCACTTGCTGCGCCAGTTTCGTTTCGCAAAATGTACGTGGTATCTGCGAATTTTTATGAGTACGAGTATATGAGGACAGTATCGGCCCGATCCCCGATGCCAGTATCGGTATCGGGCCATCCCTAAACAATGCTATCCATTTTACTGTGATCGATTTGGCAAACGCATTCTTTTCAATCCCAGTACATCCAGATAGTCAATATTGGCTGGCATTCACATTCAAAAATAAGCGCTGGACCTGGACTGTGATGCCGCAGGGCTACACAGAGTCTCCGACTGTATTTACAGAAGAACTTTCTAGAAATTTGGAAAGTTTCGTCCCACCAAAGGGGAGTACATTAATTCAATATGTTGATGATCTATTGATCTGTTCTCCAGACAAAGCCTCCTGTGAATGTGACACATATGCATGGTTGAATTTCTTGTCACAAAATGGACATAAAGTGTCTAAAAATAAGTTGCAGTTAGTAAAAGAGGAAGTGAGATATCTTGGCCACCTTATCTCAGCAAATGGCAGAGCTTTAGGCCTAGATCAAATTCGAAACGATCCGAAAAATTCCGAAACCAATTACAAAATCACAAATGATGTCATTCCCAGGGGTAAGGGGATACTATAGGCCATGGATCCAAGATTATGCTGAGATCTCGAACCCTCTCCTCATGGCAGCACATGACGCTAGGTTCACACCGGACGTCGTGTGTGTCTCGACAACGGATTAATAAAAGAAGTGTACAAACGTCTTGGTTACAGAAACATGGTGTATTCATTTTATGAGGTTATTTACTTACCCATGATGTAAAAAATAGCTCTGAATAAACAACAACTGAGCAGAATTGCTTGTCGACCGCCGCGGAGAATACGCGTCTGGTGTGAACAGGCAGGCGCCGGACCGCGCGTGATTTTCCGTTCCGCGCCGCTTCCGCGTCGCTTTGGCGTCCGGTGTGAGCCTAGCGTGAGGTTCAAAAAATGACTGATACAGTTACCTGGACAGATGAACGTCAAGTTGAATTTGAGAGACTTACGCCCGTTTCACACATACTCCGTTTGCAGTGCGTATGCGGTGCGTATTTTTTTCCGTACCCATGTTAACAGGTTAGAGCTTTCACACTGCACGCGGTTGCAGTCCGGCGATCCGTTCCAGGTGCGGTGCGTATACAGCAGTGCAGAGATCGTTTCCGCACCGAGTCTATTTTTGCTGTGCTGCAAACGCTGAATTAAAGTGACAGCGCATGTTTCGTGGTCAAAATGAACACAGATTGACCTGAAAATGTAGTAATTTCACCATAAATGCGATTAATTAAATAAAATGTAGTAAATCTCACCATAAATGTATTTAATTAAATACTACGTTTTTGGTAAAGCAAGGAAAGCTACAATTTACCTCAACAAGGCGACATAATGAACAACACTCGTCTCATTCGTGAAGGTGGAAAACAAGTTCTTTGTGACATGCAGGATTTATTGTATTAAAATTTAAATGAAAAAGCAAAGGCATGAGAGTCGACTGTTTTTGTCAATTTTAAGTTTTAATTTAAAATGTTTGTGATTTAATATAAGTAGCCTACATGGTTAAATATTTGACCACTTGCTTGAGCAACTTAATATATAATTAGGCTATATAGAAGTAATGCATTTAATAATATGTTGTTTAAATTGTGTTTAAACGTGAATACGTCTATTAAAGAGTGTATATGTGTACAAACTAGAATCGCAATGCTTACAAAAAACTTTTTTTTAAATAAAAGTTGCTGATAACTTCTGGATTTGAAATACAAATAGTGAGTATGTATTTGTGGTATAGCCTACAGCTCAGCACAGTTGCACAGCAAACGCAGCATATGTGAAAGCACTATTGCATGTGCTGCTCCTGCACTGCATACGCACTGCAACACGCACCGCATACACACTGCACACGGAGTGTGTGAAACGGGCGTAAAGTTATCACTTACCACCGCGCCTAGCCTAGGGTTGGCTGATTATACAAATGTGTTCGAATTATTCGTATCTGAGAAAAAGGGGTTCATGTCTGCCATCCTAACACAACCACAAGGTGACCGTCGACGTCAAATTGCATACTATTCGAAAAGATTAGACACTGTTGCACAGTGAATGCCACAGTGCTTACGGTCCGTAGCCTCTGCAGTCGAAGCAGTATTGGCATGTTCAGATTTGGTGGCTTTCCATCAGTTAACTGTATGTTCCCCATGCAGTAAATGGTTTGTTAACCCTCAGAGAGTCTTCGGTCACTTCTGACCGAAAAAATTTCTGTTTTGAATTTAAAAAAATCACAGCTTCATCGGAAGGTTATGATACTTGGTGACTTTTATGGCATTAGGTATGTGTATGCAAAAAAAAATTGAGGTCATGATCCGAGCATGCTAAGTGGTCGTAAAAAAAATAGTCACACTCAGTGCCTTCGGTCAAAAATGACCGACCCATAGGAAATGAATGGGAAATTTACAAAAACACAAAAATTCTCTGAATTTTTGTCTGTACAATCTACAAATCGGCCACGATTCTAAAAAAAAGTACACCGCAGTAAAGGGGTGACACTCTACAACATCAAGAGTGCAAAAAATTCACACCCACCCACACACACACACATAGAAACACACTTTTATACACATACACACCAATAAATTCAGATTACAAAAAATCTGTTTTGAATTTTTAAAAATCACAGCTTCATTGGAATGTTACGAAACTTGGTGACTTTTCTGGCATTAGGTATGTGAACACAGAAAAAAATTGAAGTCATGATCCGAGAATGCTAAGTGGTCGTAAAAAAAATAGTCACACTCATGGTCTTCGGTCAAAAATGACCCCCATAGGAAATGAATGGGAAATTGACAAAAACACAAAAATTCGCTACAAATCGGCCACGATGCAGAAAAAAAGTGTTCAGCAATGAAGGGGTGAAACTCTAAAACATCAAGAGTGAAAAACATAACATAATTAATAATTATAATTAATATTTATAAATATATAATTAATATAATAATTATTAAAATTATTAAAATAATAATTAATAAAATGTTATAAACCTTGGCAAAAAGTATTATTTGCCAATTTCTAAAAAAATACAATCAATCCACATCTTAAAAGTAAGTAATTTGGTCCAAAAACAACTAGAATTCACAAGCATCTCCATTTAGAGCTATTACAGGCATCTAGTGGTAAACCCATGCAATAACATGATTTATTTAATTTTATGTTTAATAAATTGATTTATTTTTTTATTTTTTTTATTTTTTCTGAAAGCCTAGTCTCTATTTTAACCGAAAATACCGCATAGAAAAATAAAATAAAAAATAATAATAATTAAAAAAAAAACATTATTTTCAATGGCAAAAAATGGACTATAAATATTGCATAAATATTAATAAGTTCAATCAAATTGTCTCAAAATACTAAATTAAAAAGAATAAATATTATAGAACAAAAATAAATTGCATTGGTTTTTACTGGGATGGAGGAAGTTTCATTTTTAGGTGTCCGGTCACTTCTGACCGGGAAGGCACTGAGTGTGACTGCTAAACGAAGACTCTCTGAGGGTTAATGCAGTCAAGGACAGCTCACCTCACTGCTGCACGTTCTCTGCATTGGCAAAATGTCACATTGAAAAGGTGCACTGTATTAAATCCGTCTACGCTGCTGCCAACTGAGGAAGATGGGGAACCCCATGACTGCACGCAGGTAGTAGAAATAATGACAAAACCGCGGCTTGATTTATTAGACACACCATTACCAAATCCTGAATTAGTTTATTATGTGGACGGATCGTGTCTCCGAAATCCACATACAGGATTGCTTTCAACTGCATATGCTATTTGCACAAAATTTGAGATAGTTGAGACCGAATGTTTGCCACAGAATCATTCGGCTCAAGCAGCAGAACTTGCAGCACTCGCACGCGCATGTGAATTGGCCAGGGGTCACTCAGTCAATATATATACCGACTCACGTTATGCATTCGGTGTATGTCATGACCATGGGGCAGTTTGGAAAAATCGAGGTTTCCTCACTGCTAACGGGAAACCGGTGGCACATTCACACATTGCTTGAGAATATGTTAATGCCAAAACAAAGTGCTATTTGCAAATGTGCAGCACATATGAGAACCGGTGACGAAGTATCAAAAGGAAATAATTTTGCTGACTCAGTAGCAAAAAACACAGTGCAGACTGGATGTAGACTGACTGACTTTATAGGTTTTGCATCCCTTTCTACCGATAGCACCCAATTACCACCGACATTAAGCAAAATTCAGAGATTGGGTACTAACCGGGAATTAAAAATTCCCGCTTTCCTGTAGCTCAAACAGTAGAGTGTTGGCGCTTGCAACACCAAGTTCATGGGTTCGATTCCCAGGGAAAGCAAGAACTGATAAGAATGTAAATGTGTACCTTGAAATGCAATGTAAGTCGCTTTGGATAAAAGCGTCTATCAAATGCATAAATGTAAAAATCTGGTTAGAGAGGGGTGTAAAAGACAACAAAGGTGTCTGGAAAGATACCAAAACAAACAAACTATTTCTACCTAAACAACTGTATTCTAATTTTGCAAATTGGGCTCACGGGCTAGACCATGCCTCAAAATTGGCTATGAATGATCTGATAAGTACATCCTGGGTGGCTCCAGGATTTACATCAGTGGCAGAAAGATTCAGCCGAAATTGCCATATTTGCGCTGCGAATAATGTGGGAGGACAAGAGTAAAAAAGCTTTTTACTCTGCCTACCCCACACCCGATCTTCCTTTCCAGCAGATGGATTTCATCGAGTTGACACCATGCCAAGGGTATAAATATTGTCTTGTGATTGTTGATACCGTATGTTTTTAAAGTGGGTTGAGTGTTTCCCAAGTAGAAAAGCTAATCCTGCGGCTGTAGCAAAAGCTCTAGTAAGAGAGGTAATTCCCAGATGGGGAGTACCTGAGAAATTGTCTAGTGACAATGGAACTCATTTTGTAAATAAAGTAATAACTGAATTGTCAAGGGGACTACGAATAAATTTGAGACGACATTGCTCCTATAGACCACAAAGTGTCGGAACTGTAGAGAAAGCTAACCAGACGATACAGAACAAATTGTGTAAAGTAATGGCCGAAACTGGAATGACGTAGGTTCAAGCCCTGCCCATAGTTTTAATGGCTATGAGAGCCCAAAAAAGGACAAGAACAACCCTCAGCCCACATGAAATTCTTACAGGTCGGCCCATGAGAGTAGGAATTGAACCTCCTCCCCAGGAGGGTTTGGCGGGGGTAGACGACCAAATGAGAAAGTATATACTGTCCCTAACAAGAACTATTAAAACAATTCATTCACAGGTCAAAGCTGCCTTACCGGTTCCAGGTACAGAGCCGCAGCACTCTTACGAGCCAGGACAGTGTGTCTGGATCAAGGATCACAGACGTAAGGCGTGGAACAACCTGAGGTGGCTGTGTCCGTATGAAATCATTCTAACAACAAATACAGCAATCAAGGTTGCCGAGCGGGACACCTGGGTTCACGTATCACATTGTAAGCCCCACCAACACCCATCCAGTGGAAAGTAAGATAAGATAAGATATTGTGGAAGAAGAAGAAGAAGAAGAACCCTGCTATGAGCGGTTGCACCCGGTCAGATTGCAGTTGCCCTCGACCTACAGAATGCAGTTGTGCCCAATCGAGCAATCAGAGAGCCAATATCGCAATATTCTTGGTGCAAGCAATCAGCCAAATACAGTTGTGGCCGAGCGGCCGATCAGAGAACCAATACCATAATATTCTTCCACATTAAACAATCCAGATATTGGTCGTGGAAATTACGACCAGAGAGGGGAATCTGTGGTGGATTTTTAATAAATAAGATAGTAAACTAATTAGTTAAACTTCTAACATTAATTCAACCTGTTAAATTTTTATAACATTATGAGAGACAACCCAGATAGACGTATAGAAGAGAAAGGGAATGTCGATTGGAGACAACCCATGGAATGTTGATTGGAGACAACCCGGATAGACGTATAGAATAGAAAGGGAATGTTGATTGGAGACAACCCGGATAGAAGTATAGAATAGAAAGGGAATGTCGATTGGAGCCAACCCGGATAGACGTATAGAATAGAAAGGGAATGTCGATTGGAGACAACCCGGATAGAAGTAAAGAATAGAAAGGGAATGTCGATTGGAGACAACCCGGATAGACGTATAAAATAGAAAGGGAATGTCGATTGGAGACAACCCGGATAGACGTATTAGAATAGAAAGGGAATGTCGATTGGAGACAAACCGGGGAATGTCGATTGGAGACAACCTGGATAGACGTATAGAATAGAAAGGGAATGTCGTTTGGAGACAACCCAGGGAATGTCGATTGGAGACAACCCGGATAGACGTATAGAATAGAAAGAGAATGCTGATTGGAGACAACCCAGGGAATGCTGATTGGAGACAACCCGGATAGTAAGGTTTAGGAAAAAATCTACGACACATTATAAAATGTTTCTAGTGTCAATGTATTGCTTGTTTTTTCTGTTTACATTTCATGGTGTGACTGTGACACTCATACTAAGGCCGAGTGACATTCATACTGAATTTCGAGCTGGTGTTAACGTTATTGGATTTAAATTTTGGATATTATATAATCTGTTACACCACTGAGCTTTTAATACCCATTCTTTATGTAATAATACCATTCTGATGCAGTGTTTTTCACTTCATGTCTCTGTTTATGGTATTTACCACCACTCAAATATATATTTTTAAATATTGTCTTGGTCGCACTGTCAATATTGATTCTGATTGCTTTCATGTGACTGATCAATCTATTATATGTAGCTAGTATGAATAACAAAATGCTTTCTCTGTCCAGATTTGACTATAATGAAAAACTTATACTAAATCAACATAAACTCAACTTTGACAAAAAGTAACTAATTATGTCTGAATAAAAACCAAGCAACCAGGCAATACACAGCATCTTGATATGTTCATATATAGGGCTATACAGCCATCTAGTGGTTACACGATGGCATTGCAGGTGATAAATGGTGCATAATTTAAAGTTGCCCTTAAAATACATGTTAAAGGGGAAAAATAATACTATAACTCATTTTAGTAAAATAATAATTCCGGAATCACCCATGATTAATTGACAGGTGAAATTATGCAAGCAGTAGTGCAGATACTAGCATCAACATTACAAACTGATATGGCTTGATGAGGAGGATGATGATGATCATCATCATCATCATCATCATCATCATCACTTTATTTATAAAGCGCTTTCACATCAGCAGCAGCTGAACAAAGTGCTGTATATAAGGGCAACAAAAAAAAATATCAACCAAGACATAAATAACAGTCACAATATCATAAAAATAATAAACTAGGGGTGAAAGATCTAACCCAATAAAACTATATCAAAATAAGACAGTTAGGAGCAAATACTAGCAGATGGGATCAAGTCTCAGTTTGGGTTGAAGGCCAAAGTGTAGAAGTGAGTTTTAAGGAGAGTTTTAAAAATCGGTAATGAGGAAGCCTGACGAATGGTTAAAGGTAAGGCATTCCATAACTTGGGAGCACAAACAGAGAAGGCCCTGTCCCCTCTGAGCTTCCGCTTGGATCCGGGGACGACCAGGAGCAGCTGGTCAGCCATCCGGAGGGACCGGGAGGGAGTGTAGTGGTTGAGTAGCTGAGTTAAATAAGGCGGGGCAGGACTATGTAAAACTTTAAAAGTAAACAAGAGGATTTTAAAATGGACTCTAAAATGCACAGGCAGCCAGTGGAGTGAAGCCAGGATGGGAGTAATGTGTTCTCTCTTCCAGGTTCCGGTTAAAACCCGTGCAGCGGCGTTCTGAACCAGCTGCAGACGTGCGAGTAAGGATTGACTGAGTCCAAAATAAAGGGAGTTACAGTAATCCAGCCGTAAAGAAATAAAGGCATGGATTACGGTTTCTAACTGCTGCCTGGAAAGGAAAGGTTTCACCTTTACCAGTTTCCTTAGGTGATAAAAACTTGATTTGACTGTGGCGTTGATTTGGCTGTCCAGTTTAAAATCACTGTCCAGTCTAAAACCAAGATTTAAAACTGTGGGTTTAAGATACGAGGCTAGAGGACCCAGCTCAACAGGGGGGGTCTCACATGAGCCACCAGGTCCAAACATTATCACCTCTGTTTTCTTTTCATTAAAATTTAAAAAGTTTAAGGCCATCCATGCTTTAATATCCTCCAGACATGCTAAAAGAGGTATAATTGAACAGGTGTCATGTCGCTTAAAGGGTACATAAATCTGGCAGTCGTCTGCATAACAATGAAAAGAGATACCATGTTTTCTAAGAATAGACCCAAAAGGAAGCAGATACAATGAAAAAAGCAAGGGACCTAAAATTGAACCCTGGGGAACACCACATGACAGCGGAGCAGGGCGGGATTCAAACTCAGCCATTTTAACATGAAATGTTCTGTCAGACAGGTAGGATCTAAACCACTCCAGGACAGTGCCACAGAGGCCTACTTGGTGCTGTAACCGTGAGATTAAAATGCTGTGGTCTACAGTATCAAAGGCAGCGGTAAGGTCCAGCAGGACCAGGATTATGTTATTACTGGAGTCGCATGCCAAGAGGATGTCATTGCAAACCTTCAGCAGTGCTGACTCCGTGCTGTGTAGGGATTTAAATCCAGATTGAAAGATCTCTAATAAACCCTGCTCATCAAGAAAAGACTTTAGTTGTAAATACACAATTTTCTCCAAGATTTTAGATACAAATGGGAGCTTGGATATTGGCCTAAAATTATTCAGCACAGTAGGATCTAAACCAGGTTTCTTTATCAGGGGTGTCACTACAGCATGCTTGAAATCTGCAGGAACCACACCGGATGACAGGCTACCATTTACAATAGCAAGTACCCTGTACCAAATAGTGAGAAAAACTTCTCTGAACAACCGTGGTGGGAGAGCATCACATGGAGAGCCAGAAGGCTTAATATGAGCAACCACATCCTTCAAGTGTGATAGCGTCACAGGCTCAAATTGATTAAAAGCAACAGGGCAAGCAACACAAACAGAGCCCTCGCAGAGGCGACCTTATCAATAAAAAACTGCATAAAATTGTTACACAGTTCAGTAGAGGATTCCAAACCAGCAGTTTGTGGAGCGTTAAAAAGAGAGTCAATGGTACTAAAAAGCATTCGTGGATTCTGGGCGTGAGATGAAATAATATTAGAGAAATACTCTTTTTTAGCCTCTTTAACAGCATTCTGGTAGTTTCGCCAGCAATCTTTAAAAATCTGAAAAGACACTTGCAGTTTATCTGTTTTCCACTTACGCTCAGCTCTGCGACATTCCTGTCTGACAGCTCAAGTCCCGGCATTAAACCAGAGTTCAGGTTTAGATCTGGTTTGCATGACCTTTAATGGAGCCACAGAGTCCAGGACAGCTTTACAGGAAGAGTGGAGCCAGGTACTGAGCTCCTGGACATCAGTCATGTCAGGAGGGCAGAGCTGGTCAAAAGCCATGGAGAACTGCGTGGCAGTGGAGGGGTTAATAATCCGATAGCTCCGTGCAGGCGCGGGAGTTTTGATCACAGCACGGGCAAATACAGTCTCAAATGTCACAGGCATATGATCAGAAAATACAGCGTCGTGTGTCTCTAGGTTTAACACAGGCATACCGTAACCCCTCATTTACACTGCACACGTGTGCGGTGCATTACGTCTGCGACAAGGTTTTATTCCGTCCTCCACGCGGTGCCAACTCACACCAGGAGCATTTCAGAAGCGGAGCGACTAGATGCGCGAGACCACGTGATTTGCCTGTCCAACGTGGTTTTTCTTGATTTTTGGGTTTCTACCACAGTCTATGGTTTCTACCAAGGATATTGGTGTGTAATAAGTTTGGGAGTTTGCACAGGGTGTTTATTTTGAATTTGACAATGTTTTCTTTACTTTTATTTTGTATTTCCGGTGCGACTTGGACGCGCGTCCGTCAAAAATAGACTAGGCGCCTATATTTAGCGAAGCGGCGCGGAGAGCCGCTTCTGGGAAGCTTCTGAAACGCGCCGCGTCGCGGCCGGTGTAAACACAAGCATTGACTAGAATGGGCGCGATCAGCTCCGGTAGCCGTGTCGCAGCCGTAATGCGCCGCAGACGTGTGCGGTGTAAATGAGGGGTAAGACAGAACTAGATCTAAAGTGTGTCCTTTTTCGTGTGTAATTGTACGTAGAGACTGTGTCAGATTAAAAGCATCAATCAGGGATAAAAACTCAGTTACCAATGGTTTACCAGGGCAACATACGTGTATGTTAAAATCACCAACGATAAGAACATGTTCATAACTAGTCAGGATATCGGCCATGAATTCAGAGAAATCAGCAATAAAATCCTTATTGTATTTAGGCGGGCGGTAAATAACGGCACATAGTACCGGATCAGAACAACCCACCTCAAAAGAAGTTAGCTCAAAGGTGGTGAAAGAGGATTGCTGAACGTACCGTTTACATTTAAAAAATTTTTTGAAAACCGCTGCCGTTCCTCCTCCGCGATCTGATGTTCGTGGTGTATTAAAGAAGCAGCAATCCGCTGGTAAAAGTTCCAACAGGGCGCACGACTCACCCACATTCAGCCACGTCTCTGTAATACAGAGAAAGTCCAGATCATAGGAGCAAAAGAAATCCTTAAGAATAAAGGATTTATTGGCCAGCGATCGAGCGTTAACCAGGCCAACCCTGGCCGGAGTAGGAGCGGGGGCTTTAGCCGATGGGGGAGCACGACACAACGGGCGAAGGTTTCCCGGATTCACACCGCGACGGTTGAGCCTGGAAGGACATGGGTGGGGCTGGACTAGCACATCCACGCTGACAGGTACCAGGCAGGCATCCATCGGATCCAGCAGGCGTAGTGGTATGAACATGCCGGGAAATAATCCACACACTGGCCGGGAAGTATACGAATTCTTAAGGCGGATCTTCAGCTTTACCAGTCGTCCGCTTCGGGTGCCGCGGCGGCGACGTCTCCTCCTGGAAGCAAGCACCGGGACCCGGCTCAGGTCAGTTGGGATTTCAGAGAGAAACGGGGGCCATATTTTTTCTCCTCCATTATCAAAGGTAAGCACATCTTTGACATGGAACCTTAGATTCAAAAGAGTTTGGCGATCATACACCAACGTTGACTTGATCTCAAAAATATCAAGGCCAAAAATCAATAAAACTAAGAAAAGCAAAGAGAGTGACAGACGGCCAGCCAAACACACCGGCGCCATCTTGGATGATGATGAGCAGGATACATGCACTGAATACACAGACATTTTCTTTCTTTACACACCAGCTCGAAATTCAGTATGAACCGATATAGGCAGCCTAAAGCCATGGTTTATACTCGACGCGTCCGAGACTCGCGCTGCGGAGCCAGGCGAAAGTATAAACAAGGCTTTATACTCGACTCGTCCACACGAGCGCGAAGGTGCGCACGGCAAAAATGACGTCAATGCGGTGTGGGCGGTCGTGCGCGTTGGGTTCGCAAGACCCAATTTCGCCTGGCGGTGTGCGCAACATTTTTTGTAACAACGCGCGCGGCGCCGCATCCGAAGATGAACGACTTCGAGCCGAATCTGGCCGAGCTCGAACTTCTCACCACACCGGCACCCAGTTTGCACGTCTAAATGAGTTGCTTACATTAAAAAAATTAGCATACAATAGCATAAAAAGTATTTTTAATGGACATAAAGGTCCATGTTTAATAAAAAATTTCACGAAACTTAATGAAATGTTTAGTGAAATTAGAAAATATGTAAGAGATTGTTAATAGTTATATTGTATACACATTCTCATATCCATATATTTTGTTTTATTGTCACGAGTAATAATCTCAGGGTTTACTGGGTTTTACACGATTCTTTTTGTAGTGTGGTATTGGTGGTGGTGTACTAAAATAAACATTGTCACGTGTGTATAGCTTTCTTCTTCTCACTGCTGATTCCTGATGGTTCAAGGACAATTACTCGAGTCGCCCCCTGTCGTTTCAAAGAATAGTACAACGGCGAGCGCGTCAAGTATAAAAAAGGCAGGGTAGGTAGGATTTTATAAAAACAAAAAATCCAAATTTGTTTAAACTTTCTATATATATCAATACATAATTAAAATGTAAGTACTCTGAAAAAAAGAGTATAAAAATCAAGTGACTCTAGACCGTTTAATCTGCATTAAACACAGCTCATTATTTCCATTCGGGACGAAACAAAGGATTGGCTTAGGCAACTGTCACTCTCTCGCAACCATGGCAACCACCCTTTAGCCACGGGATCTGCCCACTTGCGCGCGCACGTTTGATTTGAGGAATTCAAGAGGCATGGAACCTAGGAATAGCAAAACAGTGGCAGAGAAAGAGCAATCAAAATTCACATTACCGGCATGCAGTTAGCGAAGGCAAACAAGGCAAAAAAAGAAGACAGTACAAGAAAAGGTAATGAACAAAAAGTCTTTGGATAAACAAAGAAATAAAACGCGTGTCAAACTGTCAATATCAGCGTGGCTTTCCAGCGACCACCCCGTCCTCGGCCTCTACTTCCTCGGACCCTAGTTGCACGCCACGGCCTCTCACGACCTCCTCTGCTTCGCCCTAAAATTATTTTTATTTTACAACAGGACATTTTACAAACCTACGTTTTGCGCATGTGCTCCTGCACGCACTTTTCCAGTCACAACACAGCAGTCAGAGGAGGACGCGCTGAAAACTGTAATGCTGTTCTCTTCCTTCATAACTCGTACTGAGAAGGTTTGAGTTGCAGAGGAGTTTGTGACAGTTTCACCTGTTCAACCACATCAAAGTTTCGTAATTAGTAAGTCCATGCTTTTTCTCTTTTTGTTCTTATGTGCTGAAGGGCCGCTGTGTCTTGGTGAAACGGTGTTTGTACGTGAAGAGCTCTTTTCCAAAACGCCATAAACCTAAAAAGCTGCCTCAAAGAACCAGCAAAAGTAATGATTATGAATATGTAAAATATTGCAATAAGACATTTTAATTGTTTATTAATTTCTGTGTCGGCTGCAAAGATGAAGTTGACGATAGACTTCGATCTTCGATAGACTTCGCAGTAGGCTAGTGAACGCACCAGAGAAATGCACATTTATTAGGCTACATAGTTTTATTTTGTTTTTGATGGTTTTGTTTAGAACCAGCTTTCTGTAAATATATTTCAAATTTTTTAGGCCTGTGAGGCGAGGCTACGGTTCGGTTCATGATGATATAATCTCCAGTTCAAGCACCTTATGTTGTGATTGATAGCCTATATTTATTTTTATGTATTTAATTTAATCCAGTAAATTGGTTAATGAAAAAAATCTTAAAATTAAGATACAATTAATTCAAAACGAAATTCGTTTTAAAGAAAGGCTTTGTGCTTTCTGTTTTGAGGTCTCTGTGAAAGTTTGAAAGTCTTAGTTCCGCTTTTCAGAGCGCTCGCGTCCATAATGGAGAACTGTCACGTAATATTGTTTTTTCCCCATAAATGCAAACACGAAAAATAAAAGACAAAAGACGTTTTTAAAAAGACAAACCATACATTTTTGAAAAAAAAAATGTTATGGATTTATAGCGTTTTGGGGAAAAAATGGATGGATTTATACCATTTTGAAAATGTTTTTTTTTTACTTTGAATTGATCATCAACAATATTGTTGTTTGATTTAATAATCACTGTTGCAAGAAGTGCCTAGTTAAGTTATTTTTTTTTTTGTAAGTGGAAAAAGTAGGGGCTGCCAAAGATTCTGTTTAGTTAGCTCCTTTATTGTTTTTTTCAATTCACCTTATTTTCCATGACAACAAGGGCGACGCCATTACGCTCATTTTGTCATCTTACTTCCGGCTAAGCGGGACTTCAACTTCCGGCTGAAAGGACCTACGCTAGTTTCTAGTGTAATTCTATAGTTGTAACGGTAAAATATGTAAAGTATTATATGCTCAGTTAGGGGCTACCATAACAATTGGATTAAGAGGATAGAACAATTTAACCAACGGTGTTTCGAACACAATGTAGGCTAAAGCGATCGGAATGTTGTGGTGTACTTTACGATTTACACGAGGAGCACCTTAGGCAATGGCGGAAGGCGCTAAACTTGAAGTGCTCACCTAAGCGCTGTGTGTTCGTACCCAGTGGTCAGTGTTTGGAATAACGCCGTTTAAAAGAACGGCGTTAGGTAACGACGTTATTTTTTCAGTAACGGGGTAATCTAACTAATTACTTTTCCCGTCGTTACAACGCCGTTTACATTACTGGACGTTAAAGTCGGTGCGTTACTATGCATTGATTGAATAAACTGTTTAATCCGAACGCACCCCTGGCTCGCACAGCTAGTGAGGAGGTGGGTTAATAACGAGGTAAGCGATTATGATTGGCTAAGGCAGAGCCATGTGTTTCATGGTAGCCAATCAGAGCCAGTGTTTTTACACACATGCCAGCACACGCGCCACACACACACACACACACACACACACACACCCGCTAAACAGAGATTCGAAGAAGCAGCAGAGATGGCGAGTCAGGAGCAATCCGATGAAAAGTTGGCATTTTCAAGGTGGAGATATAAGCACTACTTCAAATTAATTTAGGTCAAAGGCAAGAACTAGGGGTGGAACGGTACATGTATTCGTATTGAACCGAGAGAGAGAGAGAGAGGCGCGGGCGCGATCGAAAAGTTGCAAAGTGTTTACATTTGTGTGTGTGTGTGTGTGTGTGTGAGAGAGAGAGAAAGAGAAAGAGAAAGAGAGGCGCGGGCGCGATCGAAAAGTCGCAAAGTGTTTACATTTGTGTGCGTGCGTGTGTGTGTGTGGGCGCGGACGCGATCGAACAGTGGAAACATAAAAACATAATCCGTAATTTTGTTTATGCAGGACATTCAAACTGCAAAGTGTTTAAGTTACTGCTAATTAACATTTTAAGGAAAACAAATATATTAATCTGAAATTTAGCAAATTAATTTTCAATTCATTCAGGTACAATAACCAAACGTATCTCAAGGTCTTTTTGTCTTTTTATTAATTTAATTAATAAACTAATTATATAAAACATATATAATGTTATATAATGTGCACAGTCAGTGCACTATAAATAAACTGGTTCAATGCCTTTACTTTATTAATAAAACTTTTAATAAAAAGTTGAGAGAGGTTGATTTAATTTGCTAGAGTTAAATGCACTTTATATGGTGTTTACAACTTTATAACTGTTTACTTTTCTTACAAAGATAATGCTTGAAGTGCAGGATAAACCTCTTGCTGTCTGCCGACGTGCAATAAATATTGAAAGTTATGTACAAACACCTGTCTGTTCTACTCATTTCAACTGACTTGTGAAAACTGCTCAAAAAAATCCAAATTCTTTGACATATAGCAATTTTTTTTTTTTACAGTAACGCAAATAGTTACTTTCCCTGGTAACGAGTTACTTTTATTATAAAGTAATTCAGTTACTAACTCAGTTACTTTTTGGAACAAGTAGTGAGTAACTATAACTAATTACTTTTTTAAAGTAACATTCCCAACACAATCGTACCATGTGTGTTATGTGTGTTCGTACCATTTTATGGACAGGGAGCAGACTGACGAACGAACACCCTTACCCCGAGAAATGCCTCGGCTACGATGTTCTGGTAAAAAAGTCCCGACGGGTGCTGAACAGGTTGTCAGATTCAGGTAAGCTAACTTACCTATCTATGTGCTTGTTATCATATTCACGATAGTACAATATATTATGGTACATTACAGTCTTACAATAGCTCACATTATTCCTGTAAGGAGGCCAGCTAGCTACATCTCTTATTCAGATATTGACCTACATAGAGTTAGGAGATTGTGTGTATACTGTCTCGTTTTTAATGCATCTTTCACACTGTTCTAAGTATGAGTGCCATCATAAATTAATTAATTCTCATTTTAAGTACTAATTTAAATCTACATTTTAAGTACTAATTTAAATGAACATTTTAAGTACTAATTTAAATGAACATTTTAAGTACTAATTTAAATCTAATTTTAAAAAGTACTATTTAAATCTATTTTAAGTCTATATTTGTACTAATGTAAAAATGTTTATGGTTATATTATTTCCATAGATCATCGATGACGTCAGTGTTGCAGTGGACAACTGTGAGGATGATCACAGCCACATGCCCCAGACCTGTGATGCAGAAACACAATGGGAGGATCCATCTGTCTCTGACCACAACTACGCTCCAAAATCTCAACTCAACCTGAAGCCACCTACATCTGAAATGGGAACACAATGCGTTGAGCCAGTGCCATACTACATAACTCTGCTGAGAAACGACCACCTTTGTCAGCTCTACACAGGGTCGACATTGGATGCATTCCATTCAGTTGCCGAGCACCTTACCAATTGATACACCAACAGCTTTCAGCTACACACTTGGTATCAGCTCCTGATGACTCTGATGAAGCTGCATCTTAAAGGGTTAGTTCACCCAAAAATGAAAACTCTGTCAGTTACGGGGTTGGAAAAACGTAAGGGTGAGTAATTACTGACATAATTTTCATTTTTGGATGAACTAACCCTTTCATTTATTGCAGGGTGATCTTGCTGAAAGGTTTGGTGTTTCTCAGTCCATTGTAAGCAAGGTGATTTCGCATTGCTTGACATCATGGAGAAGTGTTTCACAGAGCAGTTTCCAAACACATGTAGAGCACAATATATCAAAATATCACAAATGTATATATCGCAATATGCATAATTTATTTTAGCTTTAATAAGTTTTAATCAGTTTATATAATTCATACAGTGAAAAACTAAGCAGTGTTTTACTTTTACATTTGATTCAGTTTCTGTTGTTAAATAGACCTAATGTAGGATAACCTGAACCCCGTGGTTTACACTGATGTTAAAATAACACGTCTTATATACAGTAAAACACTGATGTTCACTTTCGCAAGTTGAAGGGATGTTTTCTTGTTACAAAAAGAATTTGAAACACATATGTAGGTTATATAATTTTAAATCTAATTTAAGTTATCGCATAATTAATTTAATTACTGATCTCCTCAATGAAAGGAAGGTGAAACTTGTCCTCCTTGTGAATCTTGTAAAACAGATGTTACCTGTTATGGATAGTTATTTGTATATAAACCTTTACAATGTGCCCAGATGTTACCTGTTATGAATAGTTATTTGTATAAACCTTTACAATGTGCCCAGATGTTACCTGTTATGAAGTTATTTGTATAAACCTTTACAATGTGCCCAGATGTTACCTGTTATGAAGTTATTTTTATAAACCTTTACAATGTGCCCAGATGTTACCTGTTATGAAGTTATTTTTATAAACCTTTACAATGTGACCAGATTTTACCTGTCAGTCATTTATTATAAAATAATATAATGTGAGCTTTGTAGATTCCCCTTAAAAGTTAAATGAATTAAGTCTTCTAGTTAGAAGGAATAAGTCACGTCAAGTTTGCAAATGAATACCATCTTGGTTTATTACTTATGAAATTTAAATGGTGAAATTTAATGAAGGTCAGTAGGTGTCTCTAGCTTCCTGAAAACATCAAACACTTCTTACAACTGATTTTATACAACTTATTTAATCGTTCATATTTAACCAATTACCTAATCTCCTATCCTTAACCCTAAATTCTCATTCCTTATTATTTACAAATAATTTTTCATTGCTGCTCCATCAACTCCTTCTGACAGGACGTAGTTAAATATTCCCATAAGTTACCTGGCCACGTTAATGTGATGCCCAGTAAATTGTTATCACATTTGTGGTAGTTTTTGTAATTTTATAAAAGAAATGTTTGTGAACTTTGTTCAGGGGTAGTTAACCTGTTTCTACCATTTATTTGCACTATTATATTTTATATAAAAATCAGGAGTAATTGTGGAGTTCGTCAGCAGGGGGCAGTGTGGCGCTTATTGTGCTTCCGCAGCGTTACGTCAGTTTGTCCCGCTTTGCGGTCTTTCTCTTTCTGCTGAGCGAGATGAGAAACAGACGCAGACTTTGCCCTGTCTCATTTATTTCTCCTGTTTCAGGTTGGTAGATTTGTAAAGTAAATTAAATAACTGAAATGTAATATGTTTACATGTCGCTAAATGTTTCAAGGTCCGTGTAACAAGGTTGTTTTATGAAAATATGGACATTTATGTATATATAGCAGCAGTTGTATGTTCGCGCCCAGTGACGTCATCTGTGATTACCAAAGTCACGTCGAAAAGAGTTTTATTTTTAGTTCTTTGAACATGTTTGTAAGGTTAAATAGTGTTGAAATGTATGATATTGTGTAATATGTGAAAATCTAGTGTTCAAACCAAACGTTATAAATTGTAAAAGTGGGTTAAAAACAAGTTAGAAGTCTGTCAGCTCATGCATTGTGGAAGAGTAAAAATTATTGTTAATTGAAAATGGAAAATGCATTTAGGAATTAACGTATATGCAAGTGTATATGCATAAGCTAAGTTTTATATTAAGTTGAAAGAGACAACTTACAAGGTAACAGTGGATATTATCATTTTGATTTATTTGATCAGATACAATTTATATCTCAGTAATTGCTGAAAGTTGAAAAAAAAGACAGATTGTATTTTATTTTTGAAACTATTTCATGAGAAGACATTGTGTGTTTGTAACCAAGTAGGATTTTAATTGTGATTGTGTAATAAATCCTCTTGGCTCTCTCTTTCTGCTGAGCGAGATGAGAAACAGACGCAGACTTTGCCCTGTCTCATTTATTTCTCCTGTTTCAGAGCAAGAGCATATAAGCCGTTTACATGATACCAGCCGGTACCTGTAACAGTTTATTGGGGGCTCGTCGTCCGGGATCACTCCCACCTTGTGGCCGGAAGCTGATCCAGTGATACTGCAACCTTGGACCAAAAGTGACCTGATGCAACCAGCGAGCTACAGCCAGTGAAAAAGATTTCCAGATATCATCGATCCTGTCTACTAATGAAGAGGTTACCGGTAATGAACAACGAATGATGACTCTGCAGTGCTGAAACCACCACTCGTCAAGGACAGCGCGTGAATTGTACTCCTGGACTTTTGTTACCAAGTGCGTGGAATTGGGACGCAGTTATGGCGGATAGTGAGAGGAAAAGGTTGGTGTGGGACATCAAAAAGACCCTGCTCACTCTTTCCGTAGATGAACTGTTCCAGATTGCCAAGTCAGTGGGTGCAGTGCCAGAAACAGATGAGTCTCGCGTCAATCCTACAGATGAGGAGGGTTGTTTTGAGTACATTTGCAGTTTCATGTCCAGTGGGCCTTTACTAGAGTTAGAGGATTCTGGGATGGCACATCTATTAAACTTAAGGGAGGTAATCGACACAGTTATTCAGGGTCGTACTTCACAAGTTGCAGTAGCAATTGATGTATCGGGCAGTGGGGATGTAAGTCATGTTAAGGATAATGTTAACCCAACTGATGAAAGTGATGCTACTGATTTTGGGATTGCTAGTGCAACCCACATGACACCCTCTACGGCTAGTGACGCACATGATACAGAGCTGCAGAAAATGCTTACTAGTTATGAGGAGCTGAGTAAGAAAATTATGCAGTACAAACACACACCCACTCCACAGTCTGTACCTCAGTCATCTGTAAAGATAGGACTCACCACACAGAGTAGTAATGTAGCAGGTACCAGAGGTTCAAATGAACACTCGACACCATTAACACATGACAAGTTGCTCTCCTTAAGAGAGTTGTCTTACCTTCATCGCAGGGAACTGAAGATCCAGGGGGGTCAGATTGGGGACCAGGGGTCAGATCTCAGCTATAACAGTGTCTGTCGGCAGATGGAAGACGGTTTAAAGGAACAGTTCAGTGATGCAGAGGTTGTAAGAGCCGTCCTCAAAGTCATCAAGCCAGGAACTTTTAAAGACATGTTGATGAATAAGGATGATCTGACTGTAGAAGAGCTAAAAGCCTTCCTTCACTCCCACCTGGGTGAGCAAAGTAACACCGAGCTGTTCCAGGAGCTCATGTGCACCAAACAAAAAGACAATGAGACACCCCAACAGTTCCTGTACAGAGCCATAGGACTTAGGCAGAAGATCATGCTGTCCTCCAAACATGCTGACACAGATGTTAAGTACAGTGCAAGCACAGTGCAGGATGTGTTTCTCCACACCGTGTATCAGGGCTTAGGTCATAAACATGAAGACGTTCGCAGAGAGCTGAAGCCATTGCTTGTGGACACGAGTATCAGATGAGGCAATCTTAAAACAGATGAAGAAAGTGATGTGTGATGAAAGTGAAAGGCAGCGAAGGCTAGGTCCCGCCACCCGCCAAAAACTAACAACTGTGCACAGTGCTCAGTCTGAAGTCAACGCTGCACAGTGTCCTAGTGTAAAGGAGAAGGTGCCAAAAACAGATGTGATCCAGCAGTTAACAGAAAAACTTGAACAGCTTACAAGTACGGTTGAGTTCATGAGACAATCAATGCAGACACAGGTGGCAGGACAGTTCAACCACAATGGGAAAGGCAGAGGAGACCGCAGGAGAGAGAAACCATATGGCTGTGACAAGTGTGTGGAGCAAAATCGTCCCGACTGCCCTCACTGTTTCCTCTGTGGTGAAGAAGGCCACCGGGCAGTAGGCTGTTTAAAGAGACCACCACGTCAGGGAAACTGGAGCCGGTCCCTGCCGAGGGACAAACAGTGACCGGGTCTCAGCAACCGTCCCAACCTGACACTTGTCATACTGATCCACCAAAAGACTCAAACACTCAAACAAAAGACAAAATAACGGAAAAGAGACAGAAACAACCAAACAAGACAACCAATCCATTCACTCATGACTTACCTCACAGCAAAAGGGAACGCCTAGCCAAACTCATTGGAAGGAGAGCTCTCACCCATTGTAACCTAAATGGATTAGCAGTCAGTGCTCTGCTAGACACTGGGGCTCAAGTCAGTATGATTGATAGAGACTGGAAGAGTAAATATCTACCTGACACTCCTGTTAGACCACTCAGTGACATAATTGGTGACGAAGACGAGTTGCGGGTGTATGCAGTGAACGGTGAAGTCCTCCCGTTTGATGGCTGGGTTGCTCTTACAGTCAATTTGATGGGGAATGAAGACCCTAATCTGTCAATCACTGTGCCTTTTCTTATCGCTCTGGAGAGACCACTGCTAGGTTTCAACGTGCTGGAAGAGATGATACAAGAACAACCTGAAAAGCTGATTTCAACCCTCGTCGTCCTACTCTGTAATGCCTTGTGTATACCAGCAGAGAAGGCAGAGCTAATGGTGAGCTTCATCCAAGCCAGCAAACCCTCTGTGCAGTGCGGGCGCCTACGGACAGGCAGACAGGACATTGTTATCCCAGCAGGTCAGGTAGCCTGGGTCAAGTGCCAACTTCCTCCTCACATGAGTACATCTGACACAGTTTTCCTATTTGAGCCTGATGACAACAATGTGCAAGTGACAGAACTGGACGTGGGTGAAGGTCTGTTGGAGGTACAAAATTCAAGAAAACCCTATGTAGCTGTACCCGTGGGTAACAACACTAAACATACAGTAACTCTGCCGAGAAAGACAGCACTTGGTAGCATCCACTGCGTTGAAAAAGTGACTGCCATAGACTCACCTGAAACACCCAAGCCCACAGTGACTGTCAACAGTGCTGTATCAACACCTGTGGACGCCCGTCCATCGTCATGGCAACCTTCCATCGACCTCAGTCACCTTGATGAGACACAAAGGGAAAAAGTCAACAAAATGCTGTGTGAAGAAGCCGGAGCTTTCGCACGTGACAGCAACGATATTGGATGTTTACCAAGCCTACAAATGTCGATCACCCTCACAGATGAAATCCCTGTACAGAGAGCATACTCAGCAGTCCCGAAGCCACTGTTTAAAGAGGTAAAGGAATACGTGCAGGAGTTGCTGATGAAAGGATGGATAGTCAAGTCCAAGTCCCCATATGCTGCCCCAGTTGTCTGTGTTAGGAAGAAAGATGGCAGCCTACGGCTTTGTATTGATTATCGCCTCCTGAACAAAAAGACTGTACCTGATCGACATCCGCTGCCCAGAATCCAAGACCTGACAGATACACTGGGGGGCTATAACTGGTTTAGCATCCTCGACCAGGGAAAAGCTTACCATCAGGGTTTCATCGCTGAGGGTTCACGTCACTTGACTGCCTTCATCACCCCGTGGGGCCTCTACGAATGGGTCCGTATCCCATTCGGACTCTCAAACGCCCCAGCAGCATTCCAGCGGAGCATGGAGGAGGTGCTAGGCACACTCAGGGATGAATGCTGCATCCCATATCTGGATGACGTGCTCTGTTATGCCAGAACATTCGATGAGCATGTGGAGGCTCTCCGTAAAGTACTCCAGACTCTTCAACAACACGGAGTAAAACTGAGGCCTGAAAAATGTGAACTGTTCAGACAAGAAGTCAGGTACGTCGGGCGCCTTGTGTCAGCTGATGGTGTCAAGATAGACCCAAGGGACTTTGAAGCAGTCAAAACCTTGACAAGCAAGACACCACAGACAGTTGGTGAGGTAAGGAAACTGACGGGTTTCTTAGGATATTATCGCTCATACATACAGGATTTTTCCAGAATCGCAAAGCCAATCTATGAGTTGCTCCAAATCAAGCCAGGGAAAGCCCAGATTCCAAAACGTGGGAAAACCACCAAACGCCCGCAGCTGCCTTCCCGAGAGCCTGTTGACTGGACTCCTCAACATCAGGAAGCCTTAGAGCAACTGGTAGATCTCCTTATAACTCCACCTGTTTTAGCCTATCCTGACTTCAACCTACCTTTCACGCTGCATACAGACGCCTCAGACCAGGGCCTGGGGGCTGTCCTCTATCAGCGCCAGAATGGAAAGCTGAGAGTCATTGGCTATGGCTCGAGGACTTTGACACCGGCTGAACGTAACTATCATCTGCACAGTGGAAAACTGGAGTTCCTCGCACTGAAATGGGCTGTGTGTGAAAAGTTCCGGGACTACCTGTACTACGCTCCCCATTTCACTGTGTACACGGACAACAACCCCCTGACCTATATCATGAGTACAGCAAAACTCAACGCTGTTGGTCATCGGTGGGTGGGAGAACTATCAGACTTCCGGTTCAACATAAAGTATAGGCCTGGAAAATCAAATGGAGATGCAGACACACTGTCTCGGCTCCCGTTGGACATGGGGAAATATGAGGTGGTTTGTACAGAGGAGCTCTCGAACGATGCAGTACGTGCTACATGGGATGGGAGTCAGGCAGCAGAACGGAAGGATGTGGCCTGGTTTGCAGCACTTAACATGCGTTCCCCGGATCCTATGCAACCTCATTGCCACCTGCCAACTATCAGCCATGATGATCTTGTTAAAGCTCAAAGAGAGGATCAAGCAATAGGCAAGATTATTGAATTAAAGGAGTCAAACACAAAACTGACGGATGACATACGCCAAACTGTAAGTGGAGCCACCCGAAAGCTGCTGCATGAGTGGAGTAAGTTGCACCTTGAAGACGGTCTGCTGTACAGAAGGACGACCCAGCACAAGCAGTTAGTTCTCCCTCTGAAACACAGGTCAATAGCTCTGAAGTACCTACACAATGAGATGGGTCATGTAGGCACAGAAAGAGTACTCCATCTTGCTCGGGAAAGGTTTTACTGGCCCTTTATGGCGAAAGAAATCGAAGACCATGTCACCCAAAGATGTCCCTGTATCAGATCTAAGAAACCCACAACACACACTCGAGCTCCTATGGGCAGCATCACATCTAATTTCCCTTTAGAGCTTGTGTGTATTGATTACTTGCATCTGGAAACCAGTTGTGGGGGATATGAATATATCCTAGTAGTAATTGACCACTTCACTAGATTTGCTCAGGCATACCCCACGAAGAACAAGAGCGGGAAAACAGCTGCTGAGCGCATCTTCAATGATTTCATACCCCGGTTGGGATATCCATCCAAACTACATCATGACCAGGGTCGTGAATTTGAAAACAAACTGTTCCAATCATTGCAGCATTTTTCAGGGGTTGGCCACTCGCGGACGTCGCCCTACCACCCACAAGGCAACCCAGCTGAGCGGTTGAACCGTACCATCCTCCAGATGTTAAGAACATTGACTGATAGTGAGAAACTACGGTGGAAGGATCACCTCCCGCATGTTATACACGCATACAATTGCACCAGACATGAGTCAACCGGCTACTCACCGTTTTTCCTCCTCTACGGCCGTCACCCACATCTCCCAGTCGACTTGCTGTTTGGATTGGTTGGAGAAAGGGAACCATACTCACCTAGAGGGTTTGCAGAGAAATGGGCTGAAAGGATGACAGAAGCCTACCGCATTGCTAGCGAGAATAGTAGAAAGTCCAGTGCAAGGGGAAAAGTGACGTATGACAAGAAGACAAGAGGGGTGGGACTGCAACCAGGGGACAGAGTTCTGGTCCGTAACCTTAGTGAACGTGGAGGACCAGGGAAACTAAGGGCGTACTGGGAGAAGACTATATACATAGTCGAACGTCAACTTGGCGAGAATCCAGTGTACGTTGTCTGCCCTGAAACTGGAAACAAACAGAAAAGCAGGACACTGCACCGTAATCTCCTGTTGCTGGTGAACGACTTACCTGTCGATGTCACTCCATCTGACACCAGACCTATCCCTGAGAAGAAAACACATAACAGACAAAACCAAGAGAGAATGACAGACACTCAAAGACAAGCAGACATGAGTGATGACAGTGAAAATGATTCAGATGATGATTCTGGCTCGGGATACTGGTTAAGGAGACCAATTGTAAGGGCAGAGGAAAGACCTGTTATCTACCAGGAGCAACGCACCAGGTATCCAGAGATTCGGGGGTCAGGACCGACATCTGTAAGAAGAGAAAGTCATACTGTACCTGAACACTTACAAAACCCTACTGAGACAAGACACAACGGTGATGAAAACCTACCTTCATGCACTGAACCTGTGGAGGAAGAAGAAAACAATGGACACCAAGACTCTGACTCAGAAGTTCGACCTTTGACCCCTCCTGTAGAAAACACTCAGTCAGACTTTAGAAGGTCCGCTCGTGAGAGAAGGCCACGCCGTTTCCTCACTTATGAGTCATTAGGTGAACCATCAGTTCAGGCACACGCCACAGTTAATTCAATGACTGGTTACACAGCACCTTATGTACCTGTCATAAAAACATCTCATACTACACCTGCGCACTCACTCTTTCCATACATACCGCCTTATTGTATGCCATATCCGTATCCATTCCATTACCCTCAGACACCATACTTACCTTATCCTTACCAAGCTCCAGCCACATACATTTCACCTACTATGCTTGTTCATTGAATAGAGATTTGAGAATCAAAGTTAAGAGTTAAAAGGGTTAAACAGTTTTGAGATAAAGATTTTTGGAAATGTCAGAAGCCATTTTTTTTTTGTCAGGGAGCGTGTGATGCCCAGTAAATTGTTATCACATTTGTGGTAGTTTTTGTAATTTTATAAAAGAAATGTTTGTGAACTTTGTTCAGGGGTAGTTAACCTGTTTCTACCATTTATTTGCACTATTATATTTTATATAAAAATCAGGAGTAATTGTGGAGTTCGTCAGCAGGGGGCAGTGTGGCGCTTATTGTGCTTCCGCAGCGTTACGTCAGTTTGTCCCGCTTTGCGGTCTTTCTCTTTCTGCTGAGCGAGATGAGAAACAGACGCAGACTTTGCCCTGTCTCATTTATTTCTCCTGTTTCAGGTTGGTAGATTTGTAAAGTAAATTAAATAACTGAAATGTAATATGTTTACATGTCGCTAAATGTTTCAAGGTCCGTGTAACAAGGTTGTTTTATGAAAATATGGACATTTATGTATATAGCAGCAGTTGTATGTTCGCGCCCAGTGACGTCATCTGTGATTACCAAAGTCACGTCGAAAAGAGTTTTATTTTTAGTTCTTTGAACATGTTTGTAAGGTTAAATAGTGTTGAAATGTATGATATTGTGTAATATGTGAAAATCTAGTGTTCAAACCAAACGTTATAAATTCTAAAAGTGGGTTAAAAACAAGTTAGAAGTCTGTCAGCTCATGCATTGTGGAAGAGTAAAAATTATTGTTAATTGAAAATGGAAAATGCATTTAGGAATTAACGTATATGCAAGTGTATATGCATAAGCTAAGTTTTATATTAAGTTGAAAAGAGACAACTTACAAGGTAACAGTGGATATTATCATTTTGATTTATTTGATCAGATACAATTGATATCTCAGTAATTGCTGAAAGTTGAAAAAAAGACAGATTGTATTTTATTTTTGAAACTATTTCATGAGAAGACATTGTGTGTTTGTAACCAAGTAGGATTTTAATTGTGATTGTGTAATAAATCCTCTTGGCTCTCTCTTTCTGCTGAGCGAGATGAGAAACAGACGCAGACTTTGCCCTGTCTCATTTATTTCTCCTGTTTCAGAGCAAGAGCATATAAGCCGTTTACATGATACCAGCCGGTACCTGTAACATTAACAATGACGATGGATGAGACAATGTGAGACCAACTGATAGTCGTACGAAGTTTTCTCCGTGCTCCCAATTTAAAACATTTACGGTATTAACGTTATTTGTCATTTTGATAAAGTTTTGGCTAACTATAAACAATCTTCTAACTACTGAAATAGCTACCGGATGTGCCGTGTCAGTTTAGCGGAAGTCGGATGACAAAATGCGGAAGCGCGAAGTATTAAAAGTGGGCGGGGCGGAATAAGGTGAATAGCCTACAATAATAGGTCAAATGCAGCAAGTCAAAAGACCAACTGGACCTTCTTTGCCAGTTTGCACACATTTCTTTGAAGGGTGGCAAAAATATCGCCTGAATATCGATATCTAGATATTGGAAAAAAATATCGAGATTTCATTTTTGTCAATATCTCCCACCCCTACATGCAGAACACCATACTGTATATGTTATTATGAATCTTACACGAAATTCATCTTCATCACAATGTAACTGATTGTATTTTTTAAAAAAGTGTATCAATGCAACCTGTTTTTAGCTTATATAACTAGCTCGTTAGCGAATCAAAAAATATATTTTAAATTTAAACTTTACCAATATCAATATGTTAGGTTGATAGTGAGTACTAAAATACATCTTATTTGTTTATATTCATAAGCAATTAGCATTAGATTTTTTTATTACATGTGATTCTGACATGATGTCACTACATGCACTGTGCTCCTTCCTCTCCGCTCATCTCAGGTAAATAATGGGTCTTCAGCTCAGCGGTCGGAGTCGCGCGTTCATGTGTTTTGGGGGCGTGGCTTTGTAAGGAGCCCAGAAGGGAGGGGGTGGAGTGAATGGAAATAATGAGCTGTCTTTAAAACAGTCGTGAGAGGTCTACAGACACTCGATTTTTATACTTTCTTTTTCAGAGTACTTACATTTTAATTATGTATTGATGTATAAATAAAGTTTAAACAAATTTGGAAAATAAGTTTTTTAGACAAATCCTACCTACCCTACCTTTAATGGTGCACACCTTATTAACCAATCATGATTTATTCATTTATTTATTTAACATGTATGTGTGCATTAAAAGTACCAGTTCGGCAACAATAACGTTTCTGAGCTAAATGAAGATAAAGATATGTTCTGGCGACTGACGTGTTTATTGAACCAATCAGATAAGAGTAAATCGAGAGTCAGAAGAACACAGATCCTATTTAATTTGCGTCAGCATGAAGCTGCAGCTTCACAATACATGAATTACACTTACAAATAACAGTAAAATGATGCAAATAGTTTTTTCTTACACTTGAAAGGCACCTTTTTTACACCTTTACAAATCTTCTCTTGCGCATGCAAATTTAATTTACGCTTGCAAACTTATGTACACTTTCAAAAATCTTACCATGAGCATGCGATTCTTTATGACATCATATTACCTTCATACATAGGGTTTATAATGTAAATGTATTAATGGCACAACAAAGGTGTTAGATTCAAATAATGTCAGTGAATCAGACTATATCATGATGATTATAAAACCATCAACAGGTAACCATCATTATCTGATCTCATTTAACTTTAGCTTTCTTTGCTGCTGCAAATCTGTTTAACAAACACACTGTCACACCAGCCAAAAAAGACAAAGATATAATAAGAGTTAAGAGCACAACTAAAAGAGTTAAACCCCTATATTTCTTTGCTGTTGGGTGACATCTGGCATTGCTATGGCCTGGTTGTGGCCTAAATCTGGCATACAAGAGCGGGCCGCCCAAGGGCCGTCATTCCACGCTGCATGTGCCAGATCATCATTTTAAATGTGCCAGATGTGGGCCAGATCTCAGCCTACACAATAGGCTTGTTTGAGATGAGCCTTGTCTCGCCTGAAATGTAGGCGGCTGCACTGAGGGGAGGAGTAAATAAAAAAAGCGTAGGCAAGATGGACAGTTCTCTCTTCTCGCAGAGGATCTGACACCTGTGAGATCAAAGGCGGATATCGCGGGATTCACGCTTGTGCACGGTGTTGCTAATAAACTGAATATAATTTAAGTTCTGTGCTTTTATATGAAAATAAATATAATGAACGAGACACCCAAAGTACTGTTATTTATTTCTATTCGAAAGACATCTTTATCAATCATTTTTACTTTAATTACAGACATGTTTATACAGTATATATATATATATATATATATATATATATATATATATATATATCACAGTTTTAAAATCAAACATTTTAAAAGAGAACAATACATCACGGTTGTTTAAACCAATGAGCATTAAGCTGTGTCGTCAGCAAGTCGTTTCGTGCTTTTATCAGCGCAGTCGGTGGAGAGAAACTGCAGAACCTGACACGGCCACCTTGCAGACCACACTCGGACACATTTCTAACCGGTGATCACTGGTGATCGGTTCTGCACAGATTTTGCTCATCTCAAACAAGCCTAGTGTTGCTATGTGGGATGGACCTCAGTGTGTGACTTATTATAGATGAGTTTTTAGAGCTCAACACAAAACTAGTTTGGGAGTCAAAGAAGACATGCATGATACATTAGGGATGATAAAGTACTGTATATGATTCCCTTCACCCCAATGATTGCATTTGCTACCGGTTTTATTTTCCTTGCAATTCACAACATCCCAAAATAAAATAATAATTTTTAATTTCATCACAGACCTCATGAAGAATCAGTAGATGTTTAGTGAAGTGTTTACCTAAACACAGGATCAGTGTGTCCACTAAAGTTAACTATAGGATCCATTGACCAGTCACTCTTCATGGACACACAGCTGGGGTCTGGAGGGTCCAGTCTGTGCATTCAGATGAACACAACAAGTGAATGTAATTCACACACTCGTATATCCATTACTTTTGTAATGAACAGATTCAGGTGACTGAATTATTCCACTAATATGTATTTTGCTGTTGGAGACTTTACAGAAAGTGCACATCAACATATGTGGGATGTTAATTAAAACTTTTTAACTAATAACATCTGAAATGCATTAAATGCAGTCACTTTAGTCCCTTTTTACAGCATTAATGATGAAAAATCTTCTTAGTTTCAACAGATGTAACAAGATAAATGGCTTAAAGTGTTTACCTAAACCCAGGATCAGTGTGTCCACTAAAGTTAAGTGGAGGATCCATTGACGATCTGGCTTCAGATGACTGTGATCTTTGCATCTTAAATTAACTAAAACAAAACATGAATGGAATTTAGAATATTTATGCTAAATGAATTAACATTATTTTCAGGACATCAAGATATTGAGCCACGTGCATGAAAATCTAATTTTACCAACTTTTAATTCTTAACCTAAAAGACCAAATCCTAGATATGAGGTTTCATAAGGTTGTGGTGATATCACACAGCTTCAATGTATCTCAGTAAAACCACATAGCTAATAACCCAAAACTTGTATTACCTGCCAGATCTTTACATGGCAAAGTTTTGAGCATAAATGTAAGAGCAAAATAGCAAAAAATGGCCTAAACTAGCAAACATCATCGCACTGCACTACATTATTTACAGTCAGTATTCCTGTAGCCTACTTGTGCCAACTCTTTGAAAACCAACTCTTTGAAACTCCCGTTTATGATGTAAGATAAATATTTGAATACAAAAATTGAACTATTAAAAATATAAAATACTAGGCCTATATATGCAATATACTATATAAAAACAATTGTTTTTAAAAGGAAGATTTTCTCAACATCGTTAAACACTGTTTGTCTATAGGCTATAGCCTATCATTTCTAGCACGAATGGCGATCTGAATGCAAATTCATTAAACCATGTATTTTGAATTACATAAAAATTAATGGACAATCATGTTATTACCAAAGCAAAATGGCCCAGGAAGTGAGACATAGCGGCATGTAGAAAAACGCAAAATTAAAATGTAAGCGATTACTTAAACTGTATCTGTAAGACTCACCTGTGTGGAAATGTATCTGTGGACAGGTCATGCTGATTACATTGATGTTCCATTAAGAAAATGTAAATGATTTTTGATGTTTTCATAAAATGGATGGATTTAACTTTCACTTATGGGTACCACTATAGGTTGCCTACGTACCGCCCCGGACGATCAGGAAACAGTAAGCTTGTTTACGCCTTGCCTGAAATGTATGCGCTGCGGTGAGACTGAGAGGAGGAGTGAAAAAGTGTAGGCAATCTCACCGCCACGCGGTCACGTGAGTGTTGGGAAAGTTCACTTTCTACATGAACTATTTCAAAGTTCAGTTCACGAATTTTAAAATGAACTAGTTCAGTTCATAATTCATAGGCCTACTTCAAAACTTTGAACTAAGTTCACAGTTCCAATAATGAACTAGTTCATATAGTTCTTTTTTTCCATATGTTGCTACGAGCTATTTTCCCCCAAAAAATATTTCCACTGCCCATATAGAACCACAGACAGCAATTATTAAAAACGTACTGCTTGAATGGTGTTTTTTAATGAGGAATTATTAAAAGAAAAACAGGTCAGTAGTCCTTAAGGTGCAAATGTTTTTCAATTTTAATAATTTTCCATTTCAGTACATAGCCTACTAAAAAGGAATCCTGGAATCCTGGAAAATACCAGGCAGGCTCAACAAGTGCGGATTTTCTTTTCCTTTCAAAGTTTGCACAGAAATGTAAGATTTTTCCCAATTCTCACCGACCTTCATAAAACTAGTTTAAATGATCATACGACGCCTCCTCGCTGCTTTGTCGCCTACATGCGGTTTTTTGTTTTGATGACGCATGCGGCGGTGAGACACTGGCTGGTGTTGCCAGATTGGGTGTTTTTTCCGCTACATATAAAGGCCTGTTTACGGTGTGTTTTAGGCGGGGTTTCTAGGAAGGCTCTATAGAAATCTGGCACCCATTGAACGAAGTTAAACTGAGAGAGCGTGCCGTTCTCAGACACCAGAATGAACGAGTCCACAGTAACGTTCATCAGGCACAGGCAGTATTAGCCATAGCCTGTAAAAAAAGATATTAGCCTACGGTACGTTCAGTTCACCTTCGCCCAAAATATGAGTTCATGAACTATCGTTCAATGAACGCGTTCAGACACAACAGTGGGTTCATGTATCCTATAGTTCCAAACACATCCGCGTTGCCAATGATTTTAAGCGGGGCAGACAGCAGCAGCTATATTTGCAGCAATTATCGGTGAATAATGTACATTGATTATTACGTTGACACTTAAATTACTTACATACAATATCATCTTTTTTTTTCTGGGGAGTAGTAGAAACACAGCATTAATACGTTTTTGTGTTTAATTTTGGAAGGAAATTGGGTGCTCATTATATATAGCCCATATACAATTACAAACATATGCATGTGTGGTGGGAAAGCCCTTTACTTTCCCTTATAATTATAGGTGGATCGTAAGCCAATTAGCTGTCCCCATGGGGATATAAAGTGCGACAGACTTGTGCTTGAGATCAACACCATATGACTAGTAAGTCAAAGTCCAAATCACACTCTTTGCTGTCCAAACTTAATTGATATAAGTACCAATGTAGAACATTATATTGAAACTGTGTCTATTCCTCGTTTACTGAGATCAAATAATAAATCTACTGCAGGATCTAAGAAAAATCTAATTGTGATTAAACCAGAAAATCTCAATATTAGTGAACAAAAACAATTTATAAAGCTAGGTCTTTTAAACATCAGATCGCTTACACCTAAGGCGGTTATTGTAAATGAAATGGTCACAGATAATAGTTTCGATGTACTTTGCCTTACTGAAACCTGGCTTAAACCAAATGATTATTTCGGTCTTAATGAGTCTACTCCTCCTGGATACTGTTACAAGCATGAGCCCCGTCTGATTGGTCGTGGCGGTGGTGTTGCTATAATCTATAAAGATATTCTTACTGTTACTCAGAAAACAGGTCACAGGTTTAATTCGTTTGAAGTACTTGTGCTAAATGTTACTCTCTTAGATGTAAGAAAGAAATCCATATTATCTCTAGCCTTGGCTACCGTATATAGACCGCCTGGGCCTTACGCTGATTTCCTAAAAGAGTTTGCAGACTTTCTCTCAGATCTTTTGGTCAATGTCGATAAAGCATTAATTGTTGGAGATTTTAACATACACGTAGATAATTCAAATGATGCTTTAGGGGCTGCGTTTACAGATTTATTAAACTCCTTTGGGGTCAAGCAAAACGTAACTGGTCCCACTCATCGTCTTAATCATACGCTAGATTTAATTATATCACATGGAGCCGATCCAACCGATATAGATATTATACCGCAAAGTGATGAAGTCACTGACCATTACATGGTCACTTGCATACTACGTACCGCTGAAATTTGTCATGTTGCGCCGCGTTATCGACCAGGCAGAACAATCCTTCCAACAACTACAGATCATTTCTCAAATAGCTTACCTGATCTGTCTCAGCTGCTCAGTGAACCCAAACAAACAGATGAACTAGAGGAAATGACTAGCACTATGAGCACCATTTTCTCTAGTACATTAGACATCGTTGCACCAATTAGATTAAAAAAGGTTAGAGAGAAAACTAAAGCACCATGGTACAACAGTGTTACGCATGTTCTAAAGAGAGAAACTCGTAATTTAGAGCGTAAATGGAAACAAACTAATTTAGAGGTCTTTAGAATCGCATGGAAAGACAGTATGTCACGTTATAAAAAGGCCCTAAAAGCAGCCAGGGCTGAGCATCTCCGCAAACTAATAGAAAACAACCAAAACAATCCAAGGTTTTTATTTAACACCGTCGCTAGACTAACAAATAAACAGACGTTACCGGAGCAAAATATTCTGTCACAGTGTAGTAGTAATGATTTTATGAATTTCTTCACTGAGAAAATAGAAAGCATCAGAAACACAATTGTAAATGTACAATCTTTAATGGTGTCTTATGATTCAGCCTCAATTATCACCCCGCAAGAACAATTACAGCGCTTTGCAACTATAGGACAGGAAGAGTTAAATAAACTTATCATTGCATCTAAACCAACAACGTGTTTATTAGATCCAATACCAACTAAACTACTGAAACAAGTGTTACCTGTAGTGGAAGAGCCTCTTCTCAATATTATTAACTCGTCTTTATCCTTAGGTCATGTTCCAAGAATATTCAAGTTGGCAGTTATAAAACCTCTTATTAAGAAACCACAATTAGATCATAATAACCTAGCAAATTACAGACCCATTTCAAATCTTCCATTTATGTCTAAAATACTAGAAAAAGTTGTGTCCGCTCAACTGTGCTCTTTCTTGCAAGAAAATGATATCTATGAAAAGTTTCAGTCAGGTTTCAGACCGCACCATAGCACAGAAACTGCGCTCGTTAAAATCACAAATGATTTACTTTTAGCTTCTGACCAAGGCTGTATCTCAATACTAGTTTTACTTGATCTTAGTGCTGCGTTCGATACTATAGATCACACAATACTCTTAGACCGACTACAAAACTACACTGGTGTTCAGGGACAGGCATTAAACTGGTTTAGATCGTACTTATCAGACCGTTACCATTTTGTCTGCGTAAATGGGGAAAAATCGAAGATAACGTCAGTAAACTACGGTGTACCGCAAGGATCTGTGTTAGGCCCTCTGCTATTCTCAATATATATGCTGCCACTTGGTAATATTATAAGAAAACATGGAATTAATTTCCACTGTTATGCTGATGACACTCAATTATATATTTCATCACGACCAGATGAAAACGCTAAATTATCTAAATTAACAGAGTGTGTTAAAGATATAAAATACTGGATGACATGTAATTTTCTGCTATTAAATTCAGATAAAACGGAGGTATTACTTATTAGTCCAAAAAACTGCCCACAAAACCTCTTACAATACAACTTTAATTTAGAAGGGTGTCCTGTTACTTTATCCTCTACAGTAAAAGACCTGGGTGTTATATTAGACCGCAACTTGTCTTTTGAAAATCATATTTCATATGTTACAAGAACAGCCTATTTCCACCTTAGAAACATTGCTAAGCTACGTAACATGCTATCTGTTTCTGATGCAGAAAAGTTAGTTCATGCATTCATGACCTCGAGACTAGATTACTGTAATGCTTTATTAGCTGGTTGTCCTGCATCCTCAATAAACAAGCTACAGTTAGTCCAAAATGCCGCCGCTAGAGTTCTTACTAGATCAAGAAAATACGATCATATAACACCAATTCTGTCGTCTCTACATTGGTTACCTATAAAGTTCCGTATCAATTACAAAGTATTGCTACTGACCTATAAAGCCCTAAATGGTTTAGCTCCCGTGTATTTAACGGAACTTCTATCGCCCTACAATCCATCGCGCTCTTTAAGATCACTAAATTCGAGGCTTCTGGTCATTCCTAGGATATCTAAGTCCACTACAGGAGGGAGAGCTTTTTCACATTTAGCTCCTAAACTGTGGAATGGCCTTCCTGATATTGTTCGAGGCTCAGACTCGCTGTCCCAGTTTAAAACTAGATTAAAGACGCATCTCTTCAGCCAGGCATTCACATAATACTTACATTTTATACTACAGTTGAGACGACTCGACGCGGGCGATGTTTATGCCCTAAATCAATACATGATTAACTAACTGTATTTCTCTATGTACCCATACAGAAATGTAATATATTCACATATATGTGAGACACTGTTAAATATATTGAAATATATTTTGAAAATATATTTTCAACATGCATAAAAATTCAAGCATAACAGTTGATCTACATGTTGCATGTATAAATATGTGTACATGTATGTGACAATATATTTCATGCCTCATGTCATATGAAAATACATGAGGCATGAATAGTGTCACATTGTCACAGATGGTGTTGGGTTATGTTTCAGTTTCTTGTCATGTGCTTCCCTGGTTTGTCATTTCTTGTGAACCTGCCATGTACTCCCCTGTTCATGTGTCTTGTTCTCATTGGTTCATTGTTTTGTTCACAGGTATATGGTCACTGTCTCAAAGAGCATGCACAAAGTCCAAATTAAAAAATTCCCCATCGTCTAAATGAAACAATTCCCCATCGTAAGTACACATTGATGGCCTAAGACACGAAACGAGCGGTTTGTGTGAGAAAACGAACAGTATTTATAGTTTTTAACTCTTGTACACAACAATGAAAAACCCCTTACAAAAAATAACTGCAGTACAATGAAGTACAACTGCAGTAAAACTGCAGTTCAAAGCAGTATAATTGCAGTACAATGAAGTGCATCTGTAGATTTGCACTGCAGTATAACGAAGTATAGATACAATATAACTGCAGTACATTGAAGTTCAACAGCAGTAAAACTGCAGTACAAAAAGTACAACTTCATTATAGTGAAGTATAACTGCAGTACAACTGTAGATCTGCTGTATAATGAAGTATATTGAAATCAGATTGAAACAATAACACTGATGCACTGATATGCATGTGAAGACTTTAAATGCAAAAACCTCATCTGACTTTTTTTTTTTAATCAGGCTCCTATGTTTAGGTTTAGTAATTTCACTTTAATGGCAATGAGGTCATTTTAGTTGTCATTAAAGTGAAATTATTGAAACTAATAAAGGAGCTTTATAAAAAAATAAAAATAAATAAAAAAAAAGCTTATTTAAATAAATATAAAACCTTCAGATGGACTTTTTGGTTTTTGCATATGAAGTCTTCATAGGTCTACCGTTTGTACTGCAGTTATGCTGTTTTGTTAGACGAACTTTTTCACCCGCCCGCATAAATTGCCCGCACGTGACCAGATCTTCTTCCTTCGCGCGGTCGTTGTCCTCACAACGAGTCTCGAGATCAGCTGATGCTCATTACGGGTTACGGGTCAGTCAGCGTATTTTCCCGTAGTGTCTGCTCCATAAAATACGGTTTGGTTGATTATTCACTGACGACATCATTCATATACGTTCATATTTGTGGACTATCACAATTAAAACACAAAGACATGACAGAAATACAACCCGTGGTCATTCACAAGTGGAACGGAAGAGAGGCGTTTTCTGGAAGAAAAGAAGTTCAATAAGCGAGGTTGGCCTTGTCAACTCATTCAGTTTAGCGGTGAGTATAACGTGCTAATGCCCTCAAATCTGTTTATTTTAATTTTAGAGATATGTAAAAAGATTTTAAGTAACGTTCTATGTTATTCAAACCGGTGTGAGCAAGAGGAAACGCGCTTACTGTGTTAGTTTTACACTGTTTTGTGTTCTGTTTGCAGCATTAGGCCTATTTCATGTTTTTATCACTGTAACTTACACAAAATTCAGTTTATTAATGATAATGATAATTGTACTCATCTTTGTTTTATGTTAGCCTAAATTGGTATCACTTTATAACAAGAACTAACTATGAGCAATACATTTGTTACAGTATTTGTAAGTTTGTAACTTTAAGGTTAATAAAAATACAGCTGTTCATTGTTAGTTCATGTTAGTTCACAGTGCATTAACTAGGCTAATGTTTACAAGGTTTTAATAAAACATTAGTAAATGTTGAAATTAAAGATTAATAAATGCTGTATAGGTGCAGTTCTTTATTAGTTCATGTTAACTAATGTAGTTAACTAACGAACCTTATTGTAAAGTTTTACCGTTAAATTTCTTTGGAATATCAGACACTACTGGATATACATAAAAAATACAAGCAATTATGTTCAATAGTTAATTGACATTAATGTGCAGAAAAATATATATTTTTTTTAAATACTTCTTATTGTGTGATTGCTATTTTCAGGAAAATGCTCTGGTAACAACTAAAAACAGAAGATTTAAAAATGTAGGCTAATCCAACAGAAGATAATGGGTGAAACAGATGCACTCACAGTATTTAAAAATGATTGTGTCTTTCTGCTTTTCTTCAGAAATGCATGTCATTGTGCAAGTTGTGTAGACTGTCAGTGGAGTGATAAAAAGATCTCAGATTTCATCAAAAAGATTAAACGAACGTCTTGGATTGGAACGACATGAGGGTGAGTAAATAATGACATAATTTTCGTTTTTGGGTGAACTAACTACTTTAACTACCGTTCAGATATTTCAGTATCGATATTTATCGAAATATCGATATTTTTGACAACACTACTATAGAGTAGTATTGCATCCTTCATATCTCCAAAAAGTCTTTAGTTTTATTATATTTATAAAAGAAAGATAGGCTGTACCGAGTCTTTCCGGAAAAAAGCGAGCGTCTGGAGGCGGGCCGTGTTAAAGCTGTGCTGCTAACGCGTCGATTGCTAACATAGACAGTATATGATTGCTAACAACACACAGAGACATTTGAAGCAGTTTTACTCACCACCTGCGACCGCGAACCTTTATCATTGCGACTGCTCGATCCTTAAGCATTAGACCAGTGGTTCCCAATTCCAGTCCTCGTGACCCACTGCTCTGCACATTTTGTAGGTCTCTCTTATCTGACACACTCAGTTCAGTTCATGGAGTCTCTCCTAATGAGCTGATGATCTGGTTCAGGTGTGTTAAATAAGGGAGACATACAAAATGTGCAGAGCAGTGGGTCACGAGGACTGGAATTGGGAACCACTGCATTAGACGATCTGCAAATCCATCGATCTGGGCTTTGTTTATAAAACAATCATTGTCGAAATGCAGGGAACAAACAGTCTTGCACATCTCCATTTTTGCCCCGGAAAAACAAACTCCATCCACTGTTCCTAACGCTGGGTTCTTTGGGAAGCTAAACACGGAAAGCTTTCCCTCACATCCAAAAACACACTTTGAAGAGACATTCACACATTGAACAAATCCTATGCAGCGCTGCCGATGATTTCCTGTTGATGTGCGCGGTCTCGCTCTCCTCTGGTCGACGTGTGCGCGGGCGAGCTTTTCCGGGAGAAATGCTCATATAAGGAGTTCCTCTCTGGTCTACGTCATTAGATCCTAGGGCTGGGTACCGAGTTCGATACTTTTTAGGTACCGACCGAATTGCCTCGATACTATCGAGTATCGAAAAATGACTTGTTTTTCGGTACCAGATTTCGATACCTAAGGGGTTAACTCGTCAACGTCAGTGCTCAAACAAATACATATGAAATGCACAATGACACGCCTAAATTCGCTCACGCACATACACGCAAACTCTACACACACGAGACGCGCGGAACTCTCCGCACATACTCTTATGAGACGCGCGCGCGCACACAAACTGTCCACGCACATTCTCATGAAACGCGAGCCTATGGACGCGAGCACACACACACAAACTCGCGCACATACTCAATGACACGCAAGCACACACACTCACAATACCCTAAAGATGTGGAAAAGTCGATCAAAAGTGTGGCTACATTTCTCCAGGCTCGATGCCAACAGCGTGCGATGCAGTATTTGTGGTAAAATAATGGCTGCAAAGACGGTACCGCGACAGATATGATGAAGCCCTTGACAGTGCACGGAGTAAACATAAGAGCAGAAAGTTGCTGCGTCTTCGACTGGTAAATGAAGAGATACCTTGTTGATCACTCTGACTGTGTTTATATTGCAATAATGACCTACTGAATGTACACTGCCGTTCAAAAACGTGTTGGTCAGAATTTTTTTTCAGTAAGCATGCATTAAAGTGATCAAAAATGACCTTCCAAAAACTGTTTTCATATTTCAGCTTTGACAACACAGGAATAAATTACATTTTGAAATATATTCAAATAAGATTTGAAATTGTAATACTATTCCACAATGTTACAAGTTTTACTGTATTTTTGATGAAATAAATTCAGCTTTGGTGAGCATGAGCTCTTTATAAAAAAATAAAATAATTGTACCTTATGTATATGTATAAGGAATATTTTGTTCCTTTGTGCTTTTTTTGTTCCTTTGTGCACTGACTAAGGAGCATGAGTCAAACTGAAAAAATAAAACCAAAGTTTTTCTGAGGTAATGTGTTATGTAATCTTGTTAAAATGGATTTCATAAAATTGGTATCGAAAAAAGTATCGATCAGGAACCGGTATCGAAATCAAGGTATCGGTATCGGTATTGGTATCGAAATTTTTTAAACGATACCCAGCCCTATTAGATCCATGATCGAAAAAAATCAGCCGAAACTTGTACCAACCCGGAAGTAAGATTTTCGGCACAGAAAATTCTCTGTTATTCGTCTAAAAAATTTTTTTTAAACTTTGGCCATGTTTAGCATGAGAATCCATCTCTTTAACACTGTAAACAACTCTGAATACATGAAACACCATTGTAACACCATTTGAATGAATGGTTAAAACAACTGATCTTTCCAACACTGAACTCAGGAGACGTCTGAATCGGTGTATAACTAATCAGTAACACTTTATAATAAGGTTCTATTTATTACATAAATTACATAAAAAGTACAGTTTGCTAACTCAAGCTTAAACTTTAAAATAAATAAAACCACTTTTTTTAAAAAAAGTAAAACATTTTTCCACACAGTGCTATCAAGAATCGAGAAAAAAGAGAGAAAAAAGAATCGGATCGATAATCAGAATCGTCAGTGGCATTATTATTGATAAAATGTTATCAAATCCCATCCCTATGTGAAGACAGTAAAATTATAATTAAACATTAAAGAACATGCATGTTTTTTAATAGTTTTTTTTAAGATTTAAAAGATTAAAACATTTTGCTAACATGCTCTTATTGTGTGTCACTGTCAGTCTTGTTACATCAGTGCAAAACTAGGGTATGCAGATTAATTATTATTATTATACATCATTCATCAGCATGCATTGATTAATCGCATGGCATGTATAAAAAAAAATAAAGTTAGTCTGCACCCCTGCCCCCCCGACACTGTCACCTTTTTTAGTGTGTGGAGTTTGCAGGTATGATTTTTATCCATATCTTTCACATCTACTGCAGTCAGATTCACCCGTTTTCACTCTGAAGCAGGGCTCCAGACTAACTTTTCCACTGGTTGCACTGCTGCCACCAACTTTCTCAGTTGGTCGCACCTGCATATGATTTGGTCGCACCTTCTTTTTTGTTTGTTTTTTTGCTACATGCCATGGGATTAATCAATGCATGCTGATGAATAGTGGTCTTAATCTGCATACCCTAGTTTTGCACTGATGTAAAAAGACTTGACAGTGACACAAGACCTCATGTTAGCAAAATGTTTTAATCTTTTAACTCTCAAAAAAACTATTAAAAAACATGTATGTTCTTTAAAGTTTGATTATAAATTTACTGTCTTTACATAGGGATGGGGATTTTATCAATATCAATGCCACTGACAATTCTGATTATCGATCCGATTCTTTAACGATTCTCTTATCGATTCTTGATAGCACTGTGAGGAAAAATGTTGTCATATGCTTTTCAAAAAAACAAGTGGTTTTATTTATTTTAAAGCTTAAGCTTGAGTAAGTAAACTGTACTTTTTATGTAATATATGTAATCAATAGAACCTTATTGTAAAGTGTTACTGATTAGTTATACATTGATTCAGACGTCTCCTGAGTTCAGTGTTTGAAAGATCAGTTGTTTTAACCATTCATTAAAATGAATCGGTTCAAATGAGTCGTTAGTTCGCGAATTGGACATGTCATGCGCGTTGTGTGATTATCCCAGCAGTTAGGACATGGACATCCAAGATTTGTGTCAACACAGAAAACATTTCATCATTGGATAGTTTTTTTCGTTTAATTAAAGTGTTGTTTTATGTCAGCTGAATGTCCGGAATGCTTTTCAGAGAAGATAAGGCAACTTATTTAGCACAATTCACCCAGCGGTAATTCAGGAAAAAAAAAATCTCCGAATGCTCCACATGAAACTTTGGTCTTCCGACCTTTTACCACCGTGTCGATTTATTTTGATTAAAATGTGCGAGGGAGAGAGAGCAAGACAGCGCTTAGTTTGTAGACGGTGAAGTCTTGTTTACACTTTCGCCTGCTCCGAAGAGAGTGTGTGTGCGCGCAACCGGGTCTCTATCTCTGCTCGTTCAGTTAAACATGAAAACATGTAACGTTAGTTCATCTACATTACTCACCGATCAAATAAGTCTTTGGCGGGACAACAATTAATTTTGGCGGGCGCTAAAACAAGTTCAATGCAGGAAAATTCATGCGTGAATTTAACTGAGTTGTACATGACCATGCACTCGCACAAATGCGACTACATACAATTTTAACTCGCACATTCTCAAAAAATGGTCGCATATGCGACCATTTTGGTCGCAGTCTGGAACCCTGCTCTGAAGGAATCACTCACATTGGCTGTGCACTTGTAATGACACATCAAGGATGTTAAGAGGCTAAAAGCAGGTTTAAAACTTGCCCCATTGAAGTCAACAGGGTGCAAATTTTAAAAATAGAATAACTCGGTGTAGGCAACACCGATTTGTGTCGTTGTTCTCTGTATTGACAGCACTCCAAATGTACAAAAAAATGAGCTCAATGTTAAAATTGACCGGAGTTCTCCTTAAACTATTATTAAATATAATATTAAAAATGGTTGATATTTTTGGCAAAAACATTGATGCATTATTATTATTAACTAGAACTTTTATGACTCTCTTATTATTTTCATATTTCCTTATTGTCCGTGCAGAGGCCATTTCATTTCATTTTATTTATTTTTTCTTTGTGAGGTGCATGTTATTCAGACATTTATTTATTGTTTACACCAAGATGAAGACAATGAAAGTCTCACAGCAGAGAGCACTTATGGAGAAGATCCAGAAAAAAGACTTGCCACAACCATACAAGGACATACGGGAGGACATATCAGACCTTTGAGAATTTGTTGTAGAGAGTAAGATCTGCACAATATGTGCCTTATTATTTACGTCTCTTAAGATCTAACATTTTAGGAATATTTTATATTTCTTTTGCAAATTCCTTCGTACCCTCAATGTGAAGTATCTTGTTGATTTTGCATTTAAGAAATGGGAAACATGGAAGAGTCACTTCGTGTTATTCAACAGTCTATTGCGGAGCTTAAAAACATGATAACAGCACCTGGACAGTACCCAGTACCATCAGACAATGCAGCCAACACTAGTGTAAGTTTCTCAGACACCAAATCACTTAAATTCTTTCTTTTGATATGTAGTTTTCTTTGACCAAAAAATAACTTCCTTGTTTTTGATTATTCTAACTGTTCTAATACTTTTCAAGTTTTTTAAAGGAGTCATACCCTAGTATTACCTTGGATACCTACTGCTGTATTATAGTCTTTCAGGCCCTTCTAAAAAAGAAAAGTGGAAAAAAATATACAGAGCTCCTCAGACCCTTATTTCTGTAGGCATTATTGTCTCGCGAGATCTGATGCGATATTTTGGCTGTCGTGGACGGTCATTATAATAATGCAAATGAGGGGCGCGTTGATTGGTTGCAGGAAGGAGGGGGGTTGACACCGCATGTAACGCTTTAGCATATCATTACAAACTGACATCATGGCGCAAGTTGTGAATGAATGCGACCGGCTTCCCGGCCAGTGTATAAGTATGAGGCGCCGTTTAGGGCTTAAATCAAACTTCATTCACGCACACATATATGCAACACGCTTGCATATTTAATAAGTAGTCACACATACATGTATATGAACCCTCACGCACATAAAGTTACTCATATGAGACACGAGCACAGCACACACACACAAATATAAGACGTGAGCACACACACACACAAACTAGACGGCGCCTCATATATAAGCGTTAGGCAATAAATAAACAATAACCGAATTCATGATGATCTCAGTCATTTGTTTTTTGCAAAGTACGTTAGCAGCCATTCCCCATACCTCGAAGCTAATACTCCTGCCAGTGTTGTGCCTGAACGCGTTCATTGAACGATAGTTCATCAACTCGTTCATATTTTGGGCGAAAGTGAACTGAACGTACCGCATTACTGCCTGATGAACGTTACTGTGAATTCGTTCATTCTGGTGTCTGTGAACGCCACGCTCTCTCAGTTTAACTTCGTTCAGTAGGATGCCAGATTTCTATAAAGCCTTCCAGGCGAAAACCCACCTAGATGCTGTTTGTTACACACAGTAGAGCAATAAAAACACAGTCTCACCGTTTCAATTGCAGGCAATTTTGTTGGAACTTCGCCAACTTCGCCTGATATTGCCACAAATTTGTGAAGGATTTCGGCGTACAATGTTTAGCACAAACACGTAACGATAAGCCAGTGGGAAGGGTTGAAGGAACCGCGTCATTAAAAATTAATTTAATCCACTGGTCCCTGATAGCTAGGTCCGTTCTTGGTAGAGAAAACACATTTACATGTTGATTCTGGCAGTCAACCACAGAGCAACTCACGTGTGCACTTCGTTTCTGCATCTTTCGCGACTGAATATGAGGGGGAGAGGGGAGAGGGGAGAGGGTAAGGGCGAGCTTCCTGCTGCGCTGTCCATATATGGCATATCCTCCCCCGTCGTGACGTCAAGACAGAGAAGAAATCAAAATCTCGTATTTGAGTGCGCGTGCACGTGGGCTATTTTACAAACCCTGAGGTAAACAAACGCTTCACTTTTAAATATCGGCTTCCCGGCCAGTGTATAATCGTTAGGCAATCATAACATACATTGATTCTCGTGGAAAAGTGAAGATTGTAGGTGATCACTCCTTTAAGAATAAGCCTAACCCCAGTGAGTGTTTTTACAATATACAGACACACACTAGTGCTGGGGATCGATACAGATGTCCAGATTGAATTTGATTCCGATTAGCAAGATTTCAATTTTTGGTTCGATTTAATAATTTTCATAAAACAAAATTGTGATTCTCAATTTATCCAGAATTGTGCATCTTTATTGTATTATAAAAAAAAATAAGGTTATGACACCAAACACCATTTGATTTTTATGAGCCTGAATATTCGAATGCAATATTTTTGAAAAATGCCCATCACTACTTCTTATTTTTAATAACAAAGATAAAATAAAACGTTATCTGGTCATTTTTGTTGTTGTATCCTTAGGTTGAAATCTATCCTGGATCAGAAGTGTTTGTGTCCAGAAGTGCATGGAGGGCAGCATCATGCCAATACGTCCACTTCTATGGTAAGGTGTCTCCTCTGTAGTGTTTTTGACATGGAGACTCTTCTCCGAAGCAACCTTAGAGGTACATTTACAAGTACTAATAGTAATATACCATTATACTTTAAATGTTTCTTCCTACAAGTATCACTGTTTCCGGTATTTAGGTGGAAAATCCAAGACCGCATGCGGTGAAGAGGCAAGAGATGGCCTGGATCCAGGGAAGGTCAAGGCAATTATGAGTAAGTTTATTAATTGGTCTGTTTAAACGTATGACTGAACCATAGACTGCAAATATAGAAACCTCCTGTATTTGAGCCTGTCATAAACAGCCCTGAAAGAGACATTTTGACGGGAAAAATTAGTGAAAAATTACATGGTTTTTGCTTTCTTTCGCAAATATTTTGTCCTCCCCCGAGAATTTTTTTGCATTCCGACCGGGGGTTAAAAACGGGGGGAAAAATGTAATAGGTTAAATTTACAGTACCAGTCAAAAGTTTGGAAACATGACTATTTTTTATGTTTTTGAAAGAAGTCTCTTATGCTCATCAAGTACAGTAATATACATCAGCAGTAATATTATTAAATATTATTACAATTTAAAATAATTGTTCTCTTTTTTAATAAAATGTAATTTATTTTTGTGATGCAAAGCTGAATTTTCATCAGCAAGTACTCCAGTCTTTGGTGTCTTATGATCCTTCAGAAATCATTCTAATATGCTGATTTATGATCAATGTTGGAAACAGTTGTGCTGCTTAATATTTTTTTTATAACCTGAGATACTTTTTTCAGGATTATTTGATGAGTAAAAAGTTAAAAAGAACTGTATTTATTTAGAATAGAAATCTTTTGTAACAATATACACTACCGTTCAAAAGTTTGGGAACAATAACTATTTTTTAAAGAAATTAGTACTTTAATTCAACAAGGATGCGTTAAATTGATAAAAGGTGATGGTAACGATTTATATTGTTAGAAATGTTTTTATTTTGAATAAATGCTGTTTTTTTGAATAAATGCTGTTAACGTTTTACTCATCAATGAATCCTGAAAAAAGTATTCCAAAAAAATATATTAAACAGCACAACTGTTTCCATCATTGATAATAACTGAGTATCAAATCATCATATTAGAATGATTTCTGAAGGATCATAAGACACCAAAGACTGGAGTACTTGCTGATGACAATTCAGCTTTGCATCACAAAAATAAATTACATTTTAAAGTATATTAAAAAAGAGAACCATTATTTTAAAGTGTAATAATATTTCATAATATTACTGTTTTTTTTTTTGTTGTTGTTGTTGTTTTTTAACTGCAGGCTTGATGAGCATAAGAGACTTCTTTCAAAAACATTAAAAATAGTCATGTTTCCAAACTTTTGACTGGTACTGTATATTTAGTTATTTTATATTTTAATATACTTTCAAATATAATTTATTCCTGTGATCAAAGCTGAATTTTCAGCATCATTACTCCAGTCTTCAGTGTCACATCCTTCAGAAATCATTCTAATATCCTGATTTGATACTCTACTAAATACTTTGGTATTTTTCAATGTTGGAAATGGTTGTGCTTCTTAATATTTTCTTTTATAACCTGTGATACTTTTTTCAGGATTCATTAATGAATAAAAATTTAAAAAGAACAGCATTTATTCAAAATAGACAACTTTTCTCACAATGTAAGTTGTTACTAGGGATGTTAACGATTAATCGATTAATTGATGATAATTCATTTAATCGATAAAACTTAAGCAGGTTCATGCTGCTCAAACCTTCATGTAAACACCTTAATCGATCCGATTGAGCTCGATCCGAATGAAATTTCGATCGGATTGAAAGGGGTGAAATGCAATGTGGCGCCGCATGATTAACATCGCGCAACATCAGCATCACACGTGCACACGGAACACACATGTAGGAAACCTTGTGAATTACAGCCGTTTCACACCGCAAGCGTGAACGGTGCATATTTTTTCAGCATCCATGTTAATCAATGAGTGCATTTACACTGCGAGCAGGAGCGTCGTGTGAGCAGCAGTGAAGCGGTTTCGGCGCTGAGTCTCTTTTTGCTGTGCAGCTCACGCTCAATTAAAATGAAAGCACATTTTTGATGGACAAAATAAATGTGATTTCACACAAAAACTGCCTAAACTGCACATAATTTGCATGTCTAGTGTGTTAAGTTTTAACAGAAGTGTTTGATGTCAGAAAAGAAAATGAAGACTCAAAAATATTTCTAGAAAATGTACCCATTTAAACTTGTCTTAATTATTCAGTTTGGGTAAAACTATATAGTTTTATAGGTTTGGCCAGAACCTAGTGGCCTTGGCCTTGGTATTTGGGGGGCCTTGTCATGGAAAAGTTTGGGAACCCCTGATATAAAGTAACACTAGCCAAAGGATGACAAAAATGAACGGATGCTGTGTTGATGCGTTAATTATTTTATCAATATTTAATCAATTTAACGTGTTAACATTGACAGCCCAAATGTATTTATTCCATAATCTCAGCATTTTGTGCATAATCACATAGCCTTGACATCGCGATTGCGATATGATTAATTGTGCTGCACTAATGATTACTGAAGGATCATGTGACACTCAAGACTGAAGTAATGATGCAAATTCAGCTTTGATCACAGGAAATAAGTAAATTTAAAAATGTTACACTATATTCAAATAGTCAAACAGTTAGGCTATTTTAAACTTAATTTTAATTAACTGAGCATTGGTGTTTTGGCACAGAGTTGACAACTCAGTTGCGGTCCGTGCGGGCATGAATCTCAGAGTTTGTGGAACCATGTCAACTGCCTGTTGCTTGTTTATCTTTGTTTTCTTCGGAACAGGTGCTTGGAAATGTTCATTGTCACATCTGTAAAAACAAACAAAAAACAAAACACTTGAGCATGCTCATAACACATACACATCAAAAACACATCAAATAAACTGTAGGTATTATTATCATTATCAATCACTAATGGCCATGGATTAAAAAAGACAACAGTTGTTGTAATTTCATACAAGAACATGTACTTTTGTATTATGACGATGTAAACAATTGCATTTCATCAGTAAAATATAACGTCTGTTTACTCAGTATGATTCTTGATCACACTGAGAACTGAACGACACCTGCGTTCCCCTCTGCGAGGTGCTGGAGAAGGAGAGCTTGATGCAGCCACATTCCTAAAAAAAACAAAAAAACACGCATTGTCCAAAATAAACTGATTAATGGTTATGGACGCATAATGTATGTATATATCTGTTGATGGGCCATAGGACAGAGAAATAACTATTGATGGGCCATAGACCGCGTCACCGCGAGTATCTGTTGATGGGACATAGGCTATAGACCGCACGCATTTAGAGCATTTCAAACATGTACACCTGTATTCACAAACTTCTGTGCATAAGGCAGTATTTTAGCATGATAAGCTGGGCCATAGGCTAACCAAAATCTAACATTTTATTCATGGGTTTCAGTCACGTGACTTTTTTGTTGTGGCCGCCATCTTTAGGACCTAGCCTCTCCCTGGTGTGATTGGAAAGATGTCGCACACTAAAATAGCACACTGAAAGGCTGATTGGTAAGGAACTAGTGCTAATGTTAGAACAGCTAACGCTAACCTAGCCATTATTTACCTGAAATAAAGTGCTCACTGCAGAGTCTGGAGTGTTCTGTAGGTGTCCAGTGATCCCTCTTTATAGCAGCGATCCATCTCTGACGACGCTCCGGGTTTTTAGGGATATTATAAAACGTTAATTTCTCATTTCTTTGAGATTTGCTGTTATCGCAGCTTACAGCACAGCAGATAGACGGCATGTTTGGATTTGGTCCTACAAATGGCGGCAACACCGCTGTGTGACGTCACGTGAAACCCGTGAATACATAAAAATATATTGTCTAGTATTTAAACAGTATCACATTTTAACTGAAGCTAAAATATATTTGGACCAAATCACATAGGTTATATTTACATAGATATCCGCAAAGCTAAATTAGGCATAAGGCAGTATTTTAACATGATAATCAGTGTCAGAAGCTAAACAAAACTGAGCTAAATATATTGTGTATATTAATATGTTTAGTAACTTATCACATTACAAATGTTTACACCTGAGCATAGCTTACAAGAAAGTAAGGGACACTGTTAGGCAATATTTCCCATAAGATGTCAAAAGCTAGCCAAAACTAGGCACAATATAGTCTGAAATTTATACGAGAACTATATTATCAGGAGAAGAATTATATAACACCAAACAACTTACTCCGTATCCTTGGCAGGATCAACTCTCTTCAAAATACAACTGTTCGTCATCTTGAGTTTCAATCTTGCTCTGAGGAAAAGGTGAATTCTTCCTCGCTGTCCAGAATCCTCTGAAGGGCCTCTTTACCGGAGTAGCGTGCCATACTCAAAACGCGATGAACTATCAGTGAATCTGATGAAGGAACTTCGTGTTTTTGTATCATTGATCAGGGGCATGTGTGATGCATATAGATCACCTAAACTATTTACCATGTGAATAGCACCTGGGGTATGGCGGCCTCAGCTCATTAGAGATGAAAGGAGAACGAAAAAACTGTACATCTCCATGGTTTCAAACGGATTACATAAAATGAGAATATTTGTTTTTGATATGAATTACTTAATTTAAAAGTAGACATTCCAAGCTTTATAAAGACATCTCTCATGAAAGTGTGGCTAATATTCGCTGAGTTACAGTTTATTTTCAGACACGTTTTAGAATGGACTTCACTGACAGAGATGGCAGAACTCGCATCATGTTTAAACCATTTCTGATGACCAACAAAACACATATCTCTGACTGGTGGAAAAACTTGTAACTCCATTTGAGCTTGATTTGGTCAAAAATGTAAAAAATGGCATTAAAAAGCATTAGATTTAATTTGAAGATACCTGCTGAAACCCTGTTCTGTCATTAATTACTCACCTTCAAGCCCCAAAAAGGTAGTAAAGACATCAGTGCTTTGTGAAAAAAACATAATTTGGCACTTTATTTACATATAATCTCCAACGCTGTCATGATCCTGCCATCTAGTCCTTGAGGTTCTTTAATTCTTGAGGCAGGATCATGACAGACCCATGTTTTATGTGGACACACATTTCCTTTTTCTGGGCCATGTGCTTGTGTTGTCTCATCATCTAGCCCCGCTCTCCTTGTTATCCTTGTTTAGTCATTATTGTTTCCCCATTATCACCTGTTGCCCTCATTATTTGTTCCCTATTTAATCCCCTCATGTCTGCTGTCTTGTGTCGGTTCATTGTCATTCAATGTCAAACTTTGTCAAACATTGTCAAACATTGTGTGATCACTCTGTGAGTATTCCTGTCAAGTGGATTGTCTAGTGTAGTTCTGATCTTGTATTTGCTGTTTGTTTATTGTCTAGTTAATTGTCAAAGTCATAGTCCAGTTTAGTCACACGTTGTCCTGTCTAGTCTTGTTTTGCCCCCTCGTGGGTTTTGTTTTCCCTTTTATTTGTATATAATAAACCTAGTGTGTCCTGCAAACTGTCTGCTATTGGGTTCATCCTTCAACCTCATAACAAACGCACGTTCACACAACGTCTGCCCTTGCTGCTCTAGTGGAGATGAATATTTTGTAAATAAAGTGGTAATCATTTTTTTTTTTTCACAAACAAAATACTCGACTTGTCTTTACTAACTTTCTGGTGCTTGAAAGTGGTAGTTGCGTAGAATGTCAATGGAGGGAGAGATAGCTCTCAGATTTCTTTAAAAAGGTCTTGATTTGTGTAAACGGAATGTCTTACAGATTTGGAATGACATGAGGATGACTAAATAATGACAGAATTTGCATTTGTAGGTAAACTAACCCTTTAACCATAACCACTGACATCTTGTATTGTTTTGCAGATGCTGTCATAAAACGTCACGAAAAGGCAACTGTTGGACAGTTGGGCCAGGCCATTAATTCCAAGTTGGCAGAACTGAGGTTCCAAAACAAGAAGAAAGAAACAGTTTTATAATAACTTTTTTTTATTATAAATGTTTTGTTCTACAACGTACACTGCACACATTCACACCCAAACATCTAGATACTTATTAAAAACTTATGATTTCAAAAGTTAACATAACTTCAACTAAATTCGTGTTTTCAGTATAGTTGTGTGCAATTTAGGTTGTAGAACATAACTCAAAGTATCCTCAAGTTGTTTACCACAGGCTTTATTTAGCTTGATTCATGTTTGAATCAATTCATGATTGATGTTTTAAGTGCAGTTAATATTATATGTACTTACTTTACCCTGTTTGTCAGCATCAATAAAAACATAATTTTGTGTAGTAGTGTGTTCCTGAATGCAATGTAAATATTTACATATATGGAGACTATTTGCATCAAGTGGGAGTAAATGTGAATATATTATATGAAAACATGTTTAGGTTTATTTACATATATATGAAGTATACTAAAAGGAGCACTGAATATTTGAGTATGTTTCAGAATAGATTTACATACAGTATACAGAAATCTAATGTTAACAAATATTAGACGTTAATATATGCACATATATTGCAAATTAATATATTTACATAGATAAGCATCTAAATGTATTTACATACAAAGGAAATTAATATATGTAAATATTTCCAATAAAATACATTTACATATAAAGAAATCTAATATGTTAACAAATATTAGAAATTAATGTATGCACATATATTGCAAATTAATATATTTACATATAATGGAAATTAATATATGTAAATATTTCCAATTACAATATATTTACATATAAAGAAATCTAATATGTTAACATATATTAGAAATTAATATATGCACATATATTGCAAATTAATATATTTACATATAACGGAAATTAATATATGTAAATATTTCCAATTAAAATATATTTACATATAAAGAAATCTAATATGTTAACATATATTAGAAATTAATATATGTACATATTTTGCAAATGAATATATTTACATAGATTGATATCTAAATGTATTTACATATAAAATAAAGAAATATATGTAAATATTTCCAATCAAAATATATTTACACATATTTAATATATGTGAGAAATATTAAAAAGGGGCCAAAATCAAATATTTAAATATATTTTTAATATATATTTCAAAATATATTTACATATAAATATAACATATATTTTAATCTATTTAGATTTAATACATTTAAATATATGAAAATATATTTATTATTAATATATTTCAATATATGTGTCTTCTGTATGGGTACATTTCTGAAATGCACTTTCTGTAAAGCTGCTTTGAAACAATATGTATTGTGAAAAGCGCTATACAAATAAATTTGAATTGAATTGAATTGAACGTCATTTGTTGACGTCATTGATGCGCCGCAATGACGTTACTGTGGCTGCTCCCGGCATTAGGTGTGGACATTAGAGAGGTAGGAATGCTTGGTGACTTTATGAGATGGTTTCTAAAATCAGTAACTAATTGTCCCTGGTTGCATGTGTTTTCTCACACCTTAGTAAGCTCTTGATTGCGTGATTGCCATTTCCTCTCGTAAAGTGCGAGTCAGCTGTTCCGTCCCTCGTGTGGATCTCGCACTACTGCTGTGACTGCCGTTATTGGGTGTGTGCGCTCTTTGAGTATGCACGCATCATTCGTCATTGGTGCTCTCTCTGAAACGTTGGAAAGCGTAAGCTGATTGCTTGATCGCTATTTCCTCCCGTATGGTTCAAACCAACGGATTCGTTTCTCCTGCAGACCCCGCACACTGCTGTGACTGCTAGTTGGGCGCGTTTCACGTCCTGCCCACGGTTTTAAAATACTGCTGCACGACGGATAAAATTGCTGTTTTGTTTGTGTTGATTTTGCTTTACATTTTCTATTTTATTTTGTTTTGTTTAAGTCGTCTTTATTTACAATTGAATAGAAGTGATACTCTTTGCCTGTGCATATTCTAATTTAGTTTGTTTTCTATTATTTGGTTTTCTATTTTGCAAAGAGCTTTATCCCTTTTTGGGGTTTGTTTTGCAGTGCATTTATTTTGTGTGGCTTATTTGATTTATCCTATTAAATGTAATTTTTCTTTTGTATTTTTCTAGTTTGTATTTTGTTTTGCTGTTTAGTTAATTATCGTAAACTGATTGAGTTTAGTTTATTTTCTGCAAAACAAAATTTTGCTGTATTCTCCTGCAAACTGTTAAACCCAGTTTAGTGTATTTCCTGCAAACTGTTGAGATCAGTTTGGGTTATTTTTCTGTAAACTAAAATCCATTGTTTTGCTTTTGTATTTCTTTAACTCTTTTTGTTTAATTTATTTGTTTAATTTGACTTGTAATTTGAGGGCAACTAGGCCTTGTACATTTCTTTTCCAGTTTTGTTAATTCTTATTTTGGGTTTTGTTTAATGTAAAGAGACACAGGGCAATTTGCCTTAATTATTCTGTGAGCATTTTTAGTGACTCTTATTAAGATTGTGCTGTCCTTGTGTCGCAGGATCTGGGTGCCAAAGGCAGGGAGGCCGGCTCTATTCCCTTCTAAGTGGTGGTGGTGTTCACAGTGTGCCGTGTCCATCCGTGGAGTATGGTGTGAGTGCGTGTGTGTGCGTGCACTGGTGAAAGGAATGATTTTTTTTGCTATAGGCAGCCTAATCTCTGATAGCCTGACCCTGCTGGTAAGCCCCAGTTAGCTAGTGTCTCTGTGACCTTCTTAGAACCAAACCCTTATGATGAGCTGTGCTTGGCTGAGTATATATATATATGAATATGAATATATATATATTTCCTGATATATTTTAATGATTGTTTTAAAGTGATTGTGTAACTTAATAAAGTCAACCGTTTTGTATTGTTACCCATGTCTCTGAGCGATTATTGATGAAACGAACTTGCGTGTCCTTTTAAAAGACACTAAATTCTCTGGGTGTAACTCCCTGAGTGGCGTAGTTGGCTAATCATCCTTCAAATACACCTCCGGGTTGCCACACATGCATACTCTACCAGCCAACAGTTTTGTATCAGTAAGACTTTTAATGGTTTTAAAATAAGTCATCTCTTCTGCTCACCGAGGCTGCATTTATTTGATTAAAAATACTAATATTATGACAGTTTAAAATAAATATTTTCTATTTTAATATAAAATAATATATGTAGTGGGTTGGTAGTGTTTATATATTTTTTTTTTACTATTGTGACTGACGTCACGGCAGAATGCGTTTAGCGTAATTTCCGCCTACGCGAGTTAAAAGGTGCGTTGCGCAATACGGTGGGAGACACACAGATGCATCAAAGAGTTCAGACAACAAGATAGGAGTAGCATTTACCAGAGGTGGGAGTAAGTCACTAAATTCAAGTCTTAAGTCAAGTCCAAGTCTTAACATTGCAAGTCAAAGTCAAGCCAAGTCATTTGTAAGGGTCAGATCAAGTCAAGTCATACTCTTTGTCAAGTCGCAACTTAGTCATCAAGTCATACCAAGTCACACACAGGCTCGTTTTACACATTTTTTTAACTCTGGGACTTTTATTTCTTATTTAGACACAGAGGGCTGATGGGTAAAAAAAAAAAAAAAAAAAAAATTAACTTGTGTGTAATAAATAAAATATTGTTAAGAAGCACATTAAATGCTCTGAAATAACAATAAATTAAATGACCACAAGTAAACAAGAATTAATAAAACTATTCCCATCTTGTGCTAGCCCTACATAGTTATTTTGCTGTGATGTCCTCTATGAAAGTGTAAACGAAACAAAACCATTAAAAATGTCAATTTAATCCAATTAGGCCAACGTGAACACACTCAAAAAAAAAAATTTCTAAACATAAGATTTATGTATTTAAATTGCATATAGAATTTCCATCCATTTGGATTACATAGTTTTAACATAAACCAATTAATAATCTGAATGTAATTCATATTTTTAAGTCATATATAAATGAAACAGATAAGATTTATGTAATTGTATTAATAAACTGAATGTGATACATATATGTCAGTCATATGTAAATGAAACGGGTAAGATTTATGTAATAGTACACAGAAAAACGCCCATGTTAAATTAACACTTCTCAGTGTTCATATGTGTGCACACTACAGAGTTAAAGTACCATTGAAGCAGTGTTGAAGTTAATGAGATAATTACGTGGTGATTGAGCATTAATTATGAACACCTGCTGTTAACAAGCAGAATCACTGAAGAACAGAGAAACACAAGAACTACAACTGACTTCAGCCACAGCCTTAGATGAAATCAACTGAAGAGAAAAGAAGACATTAAATCTGTGAAGATCTCTGCAGAGGAGGATTTAACAACTCAAACAGCTTTACCAGCTTCACCTATTACTAACCAGATTGACTTAATTTAATATCCGGTTTAATGAAATCAACAATTGTATTTTAAAGTCACCATGATGGTGGTTAGCATTTGCTTTAGTTGGACTCTTGACCCTTAACTTTATTAAATTTTCTTTGGCTGCTACATTTGTGTGTATATAAAGCACATTTGTTGAGGCAAAAAAAGCCATGAGAAGATTAGATCAGGTGATATTGGATGTTTAATCATCATGTAATTGTTTGAATCTCTGATCTTATTCTGTGTCTAATGCTTTGATTATATAGGAGTTGTGTTTGTAATGTTATTATATAATAGAAGCCATGTTAATTTACAGCATGAGAGCAATGTTGTTAGTCAAATAACGTTTAGTGCATTAAACTTTTTTTCTCTACATTATTACTTCAAGAATCAGTGTATGACTCTCAACAATGGTGACAATCAATGAAATGCTTCACCACCAATCAAAACTCACCCATATCTCCCAGCATTCATTGCGACATTAATACATTATGCAGCTGGATTTTCTGGATACTTTGTTTGATTGTCACCATTGTTGAGATTCATATGCTGTTTCTTGATGTCTGTGTTTGTCTAAGTAATGCCATAGATTCAAGTTTTTGTGCACCAAGTATTTTTTTAAAAACCTATTTTAAATAATAGGTATTTGATAAACACTGCTAGATATACTATAAAATCAAATGACTTCTATTATGAATAAAACAATATTAAAAACACAAGTCCTATATAATCAAAGCATTAGATACTACATAAGATCAGGGTGTTGTGGAAAATTCAGCATTTCTTATAATCATTCGTTTCCAAACTGTTTAATCATATGTTTCTGTGAGGTTTTCTAGCAGCTGAGGAGGGACAGGGAAGCGAGAGGCAATTTAGGTCATAGATGAAGGCCTTTGGGTGTCTCAGGGACAAAGAACAGTGTGACCTGCACCAGGGGGGTAGAAACCAGTCCGAACTAGCTGAAGATAGGGGGTATCTTTCTGGAAATTTACAAGAAACCTGGAAGGAGGAGTTTTTGCCAAGAAACTGTATAAAATGTCTATGTTTTATTATGTCTGATAGGTACACTGTAAAGAGGTTGCTGTAAATTTTACAGTAACTTACTGGCAGCTGGATGCCAGTAAGTTACTGTAAAATGTTTTACAGTATTATTACTGTATTTTCACTTAACAGTATACTGTACCATTTACTGTAATTGCATTTACAGTATTATTACTGTATTTTCACTTACAGTATACTGTATCATTTACTGTATTATTACCGTATTTTCATTTACAGTATTAGTATTAGTATTGTTTTTTTTTTTTTTTTTTTCTCATCATTTAAATTTTCTTTTTTTAATTTATGTTTACCCCACCCCCCAAAAAATCACAATAACTCAAACATTTGTCCTTATAATATTCTTTTTAATCGTTGAACATTTTGTTTTAGAAGTACAAATTACAAATCTTGACCTTTAGGAGCCACTAGCTGAAGAAAAAAGAGGGCAACATCTCCAAAGTCCATAGAATTAATCTCCTGGTGACCATTTGTATCTGTAGCATGGCAAAAACGTACACACACTGAAAAGCAAAACAGGCCTTAAAACAATAAAATACAGTCAAAGTCAGTGTTGTGTTGTTACATTTCAGTAATTTTGCCAGTCAAAGTTGACAAGCTCTGATGAGAAACACTGAGGGTTTCAGGCTGAGGCTTTTCTTTGGACCTTTCCAGATTTCCATCTGATCTGTGCCTTTGGTGTTTGGTGCCATCAGGGTTGACTCTCAGAATGAACCTGCAAACACAAGCAGGGAAAAAATACATAATTTTTTCAGACCGGTGTTGGCAGAATTTTCCCTAACCCTCAAACTTGATGCTGCATGTACTTTGGCGTTAATAAAAGCACTACATCTGATTCTGAATCCACCTACAGTAGTGGTGGGGGAAAAATCGATTCTGTTCAGTGTCGCGATATTTTGCGCACGCAATTATATTGATACAGTAGCGCAAAGTATTACAATAAAGGTTATAAGGCTGTGACGGTGGCAGTTTTTTTTACCACTGCGGTGGTAATGGACCAACTACCTGCAGTGGTTCGGGGGTTATTATGAAAATTGAAATAAAAAAAATGTAGTTTATTCGAGCAAAAAAGTCTTTATTTGAGCAATTCCGTCAAAGAAGCAACACAAAGCCTAAGCATTCAAATACATATCAGTAAATATTATAAACTTACATAATAGAAAAGTTAAATCTATATAAAAAAAAAAAAAAACCTTTCGTTTAATACTTCCACACAAAGACATGTGATTCCACATGAAGCCATACCGCTCTGTGCTTTGAGAGGGATGACACGAGGAGGAAAGAGACCATCGATCTATTTTCTGATATCTTCATGTTTTCTACTTGTTGTAAAAGGTATGAAAAGTGAATTTAATCTTCCACAAGGGCAAGACATTTAAGCTATGTTTGAAATTGCGCTGCCAAAGAGAGCGAAACTAAAAATCAAATAAACTTGACGTGCCGTACATGTCTAATAACAAGAAAAAACTGTGTTGAAATGAATCTGACGTGCAAGTAAAAATGTAGGCTATCTGTCCTACAACGTTTTTCTACTTTACCACAGTAAAGAATGTGAATGTAATAGGCCTAAATAAAAGCGAACCAAGGAAGAAACGTTTATAATCCCCTTCGAAATTGAGACGTAAGTGAAGATTTTGGGAAAAAAACAAGGTATTACATGCAGGGATGAGTCACAATTTTTGGATATTCGATTAGTTTATTTAATTATAGAATTATAGTATATCGAATAGGTTGTGTAATTATTCTCTAAAATAAAATCTCCATGTTTTTGGTGCTAATGCGGTGGTGACGCGTTCATATAATTACGTTCTGTAATAAGGTCCTGTGTCCTGAATGTTCAAGGACAAAGTTTTTGCACTAGCCTCCAGTAAATGTGTAGAAGATGTTCACAGATTTAATGTGACATTTGAAGTGAGTTGAGCATTCTTATTTTTTGTAATGTCTTTGAATAATATGGGGGACATGAATCGCAATATATCGCAGAATCGAATCGCAATACTTGCTGTATCGCAATGTTAGGAAGCGCAATAATATTGAATTGTGGCCCAAATATCGCAATACTATCGAATCATCAAATTTTTGCCAATTTCCACCCCTAACCTACAGGGATGGTATTACCCCATAATACATTACATTAAAATCATTAAAGCTTCATTCTTTTTCAATACATTCCTGTAGCTTAGATTTCCAGGGAATGGATAATTTAAATTAAACTTAATACAATGTAAGTTGCTTTGGATAAAAGTGACTTCCAAATGCATGCATGTAAATGTAATGTAAAAAAAATATATATATATATATATATATATATTGGTTTACCTGATTCTGCATTCGACAAAATAGACAGCTAATACTGAAGAGTCGTCTGTTAGCAGTTGTAACTGGATGATGATTCTGCCCTTCATTGTCAGCATCCATGTTTTTGCTTTGAGAACAGACTCTCCTGAAACAGACAAAGTCACAGCAGCCTTTTAGTGTTATAGTTTACAGAAAAAAACTAAAATACAATAACAGAACTTATTACTAACAACAATAACATGTGGGGTGAAGATGAGGTAAGATATAATGTTGTATGGTGTTTATAGTTTTTAATCAATTAAACAACATTAAAAATATTAGTTAGCAAAACTTTGCTATATTGATAATGGTATATTGCTAACCCTTTCCTCCTCCTTCTCCTCTTCCTCCTCCAACGTCAACCCGTTCTGTGTATTAGTGGAGAGCGTCAGCAGTGATGTACAGTCCGGAGGGAATGGCCGCTGCAAATTCAAAATAAAGAACAGAAAAGAACATGTTTGCCTGCTTAACTAATGCATACTTCAGCTAATTTAGTTGATGTCATCTTACTCACCTGTAGATGTTATCACCATTACGAAGGCAATCACAAAAAAGACTCCAAAATACACCTCCGACATTTCAGACGACATAATTCAGACCACAAACTTGAAAATAAAACAAAAGATGAAATTAACAATGGTGTTGGATAAAGGGTTAGTTTACTCAAAATTGTAAATTCTGTCACCATTTACTCACCCTCAACTTGTTCATAACTTCCATTAAATTATTTAATGTGCTGTATACAAAAGAAGATCTTTTAAAGAACATGAGCAACCAAACAGTTACTGGTCCCCATTGACATCCAAAGTATTTTTTCTATTATAGAAGTCCATGCGGACCAGCCACTATTTACCAACATTATTCAAAATATCTTATTTTATGTTCAGACGAAAGAACTTCATGCAGGTTTAGAACACGTTGTGGGCGAGTAAATTATGACATACATAATTTTCTGTTTAAGGTGTACTACGTTATCCCTTTAACTTAGTTTTACTCAGTATTTACGTTGTACATCTGCCAAAAAGTTGTGAAAGAGGAGACAGAACATACCAAAGTTATTATGCTTCTCTGTTTAATAAGTTTACTTCGGCTAATTTAGGTGAAGTTGACCATAACGTTACATACCAGTTGATGTTATCACAATGAAAAGGCTCCAACACACTCCATCGTTGCAGATGGCATTATCCAGATCACAAACCTGAAAATAAATCATATAGGCCTACGTGAAAATATTGTTTAAAACCCGCACTTTAACAAGGGTTTCGTCTATCTCACTTTACCTCAGTATTTCACGTTGAGTTCGCTGTTAGCTCGGTGTCGTAGAAATTTTAAACTGTATATTAAACTAATCATGTTTCTAACATCTAACCTTATTTAACATCTAACATTGGAACAGGATGTACTGTACGAAACCAATGGAAAACTTGTGTCTTTGACTGTGTGCGTATCTATTTTTTTACAGTCTATGGTGCGTATGTATGTAAAAATAACACAGTTTTGGGAAATGAAACTAGACGGTCTGTTAGGATCTTGTGATCACAGATGAAGTCACCACAAGATCAGAGTTTGCTTTACCTAGTAACAGAGGGGTTTGCATATGAAGAACCAATCAAATAGTGGGGAAATTATGTAATGCAGCCTGACATTTATGTCATACCTCTATACTATAAAAACTGTTGTATATGTGTTTTACGGTGGGATTCTCAATGGAATTTGCAAGAGATCCTCCGGCCTTGATTCTTCTTCGGAGAGTTCTCTGAGAACTGCTCGAAGACTCTCCCGGCCGTTATTAAAGCATTTAGAGGACATTTGCTGAAAGTCTGTCTGTTCATTTCTGCTGCGCAGCAGGTCAGTTTAGGGAATCAAGTAAGTTAGGTTAGTAGACTCGGCCAGTTGTCGATCTGAAGACGCAAGAGCTAGAGTATAAAGGTTATTAAGTGTCGATGAGTAGACGCAACAGTTTTATTATTTATTAAGTGTCGATTAGTAGACGCTCTGTGTCGATGAGTAGACGCAACAGTTTTATTTTAGATAGTTAGGTTAAGGGAAAATTCCTTTACAATCCTTTACATCGGTTAACGTTACCGACGACTCCGCCCGCCTGATGAGCTAACTTGCGTTAAAGAGGCAGAGGAACACACAACCATTATTTTTTATAGTTTTAACTAAAGAATATTTCGGCTAATACAGGTGAACTTAACTTACTCACCAGTTAATATTATCACCGTGACAGCGACCCGGCCGACAGTCAGGAAAAAAGACAGTAATAAAGGCACCAAAAAACCATTCTGACAACAGTCAGGAAAAAAAGGCACTAAAACCATTCAGACGAAAACAAAACGATACATCATGTTAGTTTGCTGTTAACATAAGTAAAAACATTTGAAAATGTTTGTTTTACATAAAATAGAAATTATATACTAACCTTTTTGGTGAGTTACATGATCTTTTGTCCGTGCATTAACTGCCACTTCACCCCTCAAAAAAACACTTGAAAAGAAATCCCTCTTGCCATTGGTCAGTTTTTCGCGGGCAAGTTCACTACTGTAAATTGATTTACAGTAGTGAAGAATTACAGTAGTGACCCTATATTTTCCCATAATCCTTTGCTGTTTACAGTAACATACTGTATACATATTTTACAGTATCTTACTGTACATATTACAGTAAAATACTGTTCAAATTACAGAAATCCGTTACAGTGTATTCTATTTCAAAGCTGGGTGGCTGCGGCTTTTGTGAAAAGAATCCTCATTGAAATAAACCTTTTCTCTTTATTACAGTTTTGTCTCTTGAAAGTTTTCTTACACCTCTGATGCTGTTTGATATTAACTTCTCAAAATTGCCATTACAACTTGGTGTCAGAAGTGGGATCCTGTGCGGATCTTCTTCTCCTGGTCCTGAAGAACGGATTGGGACGGAACTGCAAACCCGGCGGCATCAGGCAGCCGTCTCATACCCCGACGGTTTGAGATAGTGACTCAACAGGTTAAGGGAGAGAGAGCCAATTCCGGCGTTCAGGACCAAGGGAGGAACTCCCACCAGGATCAGAAAGAATCCGCGGCAATTACAGAAAAGAGAAAGCATCTCTGGGTAAGAAACGCAGAACTGTTTTATTGATGTTAAGTGTGATTTGATAATTGTGAGTGAACGTGAACCATATTGGCTGAATTTGCTTTGGGTACGGGCGAGAGGTGATTCAGATAATCACAATTTTTGAGGGAGAAATTGATCTGACAGATTCAGACCGGTTTCTGCCACACTTAGCTCGTTAGTGGACAGGGGTACCACTGGTGATTCAGGTAATCACAGGTGCTGGTTAATTAGTTTTGCTCGAAGTCTCTGTAACCCGAAGAAGTCTTGCAAAGGTGGACGGAAGAGCCACGCCAGATTAATTAGGTGAATAGAAGATTTTGAGTAAAACATAATTACAAAAGCACAGCATATTTGCTGAAACCCGACCGATTTTGGGTGAAATAAGATCGGGTCTGTTGAAGACGTTTGACAGATACTGTAAGACACGTGTCGAAAGTGAAATCCAGAAGGGAAATTCAGCCAAAAATGGGGTCATCTAACAGTAAATTAGATCATTTTTATACACCAATTTTCTGTCAAATGAGAAATAATTATGGTGGTAAATGTATGGTTGACATACAGAAACTGATCAAATATCACGATTTTCCCGAAGCGGGGACCTTGAGTAAAATAAGACTAAATGTAGTAAAAGAGTCAGTAGAAAAGAACGAGGGAAAACAGAGTAGCTGCTGTGTGTGTGTTAAACATGGGTGTAAGAACTGTGAACCGACTATAATGTGTTGGGTAGAAGAGGCTGACAGGCGAGAACGAGAGCAAATACAAAAATAATTGGCATGTAATGTTGAGAATGTTGTGTGTGTAAAAACAGTTCCACTGGAACAGAATGCTACTAATGAACCAAATGTATGTGCTTTTCCACATGTGACTGAGGTGGCAACGGCTCCGCCGCCTGCCTACAATACAGCTCACTACCCAGTAGCAGAGATACCGGCCCTCAGGCTGGACCTCGATCTGGACCGCTTTCCACCGGCCCCGAGAACAGCCCAAGAAGCACGACTTGCAGAAGCACGAGCACAAATTGAACTGGCAGAGGCAGCCCAAAGAGCAGCGCAGGCAGAGACAGATGCAAGAGAAGCGCGAGAGGGGGCAGAGGCCGCAGAGCGAGTGGCACACAGACTAACAGCGCAGTTTCATGCACAGTTACACGGGCGTTTGAGTGCAACGCTGGGGCACGCTACTCACGCTGAAGAGGACAGAAAGGAGAAGAAAAAACCCCTCACAATGGTGGTTATGCAACAACGTTCAAACCCGTTCAAACCCTGCATCTTCCCGTTCAAACCCTGCTAACCGAAGAGGACAGAGAAGAGCTGCTGGAGGGAAAACAAATGGAGCTGTTATGTTTGTGCCACAAATGCCCACTCGCTCTGAGACTGTACAAAATATAGAGTGTGCAAGAAGACGGACACTGGAGCAGCGCGTGTCCCACCATGAAGTCGGATTGAACCGAGGGGGCTGGAGAGCGGTACGGAAAGAGTCCGGTTCTGGGAAGCCATTCTCTGGCTGCAGCAAAGGGAAGTGAAAATATTTTTACTAACACACACACACACGACGCACACACAAACACATACACTGATTTTCTTTCTGCTACCTGCAATGAAAAAACTGCTTGCAAATCTTTTTGTGTGTCTGATGAAACTTTGAGCAAAGCTATGACTGATACTTTGAGCAGTGTTGTGAATGACGAATGTATGAGATTGTACAAAAGTACAGGGTTTCCTGAAATGCCAATTTACCCGTTATTAGTCAAGGGGGTAATTATTGAATTTTTGGTCGATTCTGGTATCAGTCTGTCCACGTTACGACCATGTGATTTACCATGTTTTCTACTGGAAAGTGTAAATTAAATTTGTCCCTCTGTGCTGATTCCTATGGAATTAGCATTGAGGAGACACCACAAATTACTTGTTCCAAATTCGAGCCGAAGTGGGCTTATGAATGGCAGGTGACAGATGTTGATTGGGCAGAGAAAAGATTTTGAAATTGGCAAAAGATCGTACAGACCCAGTCAATACAGAGTTTATGACAAATGACAAAATGCATTGTACATCACATGTCGTAACAGAACGAGATTCAGACTTTGAAAAGATGTGGTTTAATTCTGTGAAGAATGAAAGTGTGAAATTTGACCAGATTTTCTGGACAGAAAGTGTGTGTGCGCATTGGCTGCAGTGTTGACAGAAAGTCAGAAAGCTTGTTATCTTATGTCAGAGAACACCGTCTGCCACTTATCAGTCTCCAAGGCCATAAGCCAGCAGTGGAGAGATGCAGGCCTTTTTGTGAGAGAGTGTCTATCGGCCACAGACTGGGTGAGAGTTGACACACACACAGCAGAGAGTCAGATTATGGGGGCATTTAAATCGAAATGTGACTTTGAGGTTGGGGTTCAGAGAAATGTGACTGCTATTGGGAAAAATGTGACAGGACAGGGAGAGGGGGATATTTCTGCCTCAGAAATTGATATTTCTTTGGCACAAATATCACCAAACTTGTGGGCAAAAAACAAATATGATGTGGGGCTGATAAAAGGTTGTGAGCCAGTTGTAATCACACCAAAATCTGATTTCAGACCATGTAAGGCACAATATCCACTGAAACGTGAAGCAATAGAGGGCATAAAACCAGTGTTTGATGCTCTATTGAAAGAGGGTGTAATTAGGCCTTGTGATGGTTCACAAGTTAGAACCGAAATTAACCGTACCCCTTTCTTATGTTGATGACCTTTTGATCTGTTCAGAAGGTGAGTCTATTTGCAGGGCTGACACTGTGACTCTCCTGAAGCATCTTGAAAGGGAGGGGCACCAGGTCAGCCTTTCAAAGCTGCAGTTTGTGAAACAGGAAGTGACATTCCTGGGGCATGTTATCAAACCAAACAGCAAAGCACTGTCACAGAAAAGGGTGCAGGGCATAAAAGAAGCCCCAAAGCCTGTAACAAAAAACAGTTGCTGTCATTTTTGGGGATGTGTGCTTACTGTCGTACATTCATTCCCAATTATGCCATTTTAGAACAGCCTTTACGAGCCCTGACAACAGGGAAAGGGTTGAAGTCATGTGACAGACTTGTTTGGACAAGTGAAGCTGAGACAGCATTTGATAACATGAAAGCACAATGAGATATCTCGATTGTTAGGCCTTCTGGTTGTAGACCATCCATTGTTTAGATGGTTGATGAAAAGCATGACCTTATGACTTCTGTTCTCCTGTAGACGCATGGTGACCGATGAGAAGGTAGCCTATTTTCAACAAAACTCGACCCCGTGGCAGCGGGATTGCCACACTGTCTCCGGGCGGTGGTGGTAGCTGAACTGGCCCTTAATGGCCTCAAGAGAGTTTGTAGGCTATGCTGATCTGACTTTAGGGGTCTCACATTTGGTGTCTTTGATTTTGCAGGAGCAGAGAACGTCACATTTGTCTACAGCTCGATTGAGGTATCATAAAATTTTGTTTGACATGCGAAATGTCACTGTTAAAAGGTGTGCACACCGCGTCCAGATTTGTTGGACGTTCCGCTTGATAATTGTGACAATGTCCTTTTTGTGGATGGATCTGCGTCGAAGAATCCACAAACAGGACAGAATAACGTAGGTTATGCGGTGACGACTGAATTTGAAACTGTAAGATCTGGCAAATTACCATGTCATTACTCTGCACAGGCAGCTGAATTAGTCGCTTTGACTGAAGCATGTAAACTGATGACTGACAAGTGTGTAACGATTTACACAGACTCGCGTTATGCTTTTGGGGTCACGCATGACTTTGGTGCTCTGTGGAAGCACAGAAATTTTTTTAAGTCAGACGGACGACCAATACTGAACGCTAGGTTAGTATCTGACCTTTTGGAGGCCGTTATGCTGTCAGACAAGATTGCGATTTGTAAATGCGCAGCGCATATTAATGATAAAAGTTTCGTATCAACAGGCAACGCCAGAGCTGATATGGCTGCGAAGGCAGCGGCAACAAACCAGACTGAAGCTGATACCGGTGGCGCCAATTGCGCACAAGTTGACAATAACCTTAACAATGACATTTCTCCTTGTTTACAGAGCATGCAGTCTTTTTCCACAGGAGCTGAGAAAAACAAATGGAAGACGGCAGGCTGCAGCCTTGTTGATGGTGTATGGAGATCTGTTGGTGGACAGCCATGTCTGCCCAGCCATTTTTTCCCACATTAGGCTAAATTAATGCATGGGTGGGACCATGCATTAAAAGAGGGGATGATTATGCAAATGAGAGAATTGTGGTTTACCAAAGGTTTCACAATATATGCTGAGAATTTTTGCAAAAGATGTGTGATTTGCACCGCATATAACATTGCACGGGGCATTAAAACACCACTGGCAAGTCAGCCAGCCCCAGAGGGGCCATTTGAATATTTAATGATTGATTTCATTGAACTAACCCCGTGCGGAAAACAGAAATATTGTTTGGTATATAGTCGTGGATATGTGGTCACGATGGAACACACTGTGCCTAAGACGCTGCCAGCGGGGGCGCTGTTGAGCGTGAAAACCAGACGGTAAAGAACAAATTGGCAAAATGCTGTGAAGAAACAGGACTCTCGTGGGTGAACGCACTCCCCACTGTGTTAATGTACATGAGAATGAGAAAGAGAGTCAAAACAAATTTGAGCCCATTTGAAATCCTCTTTGGTAGACCACCATTCATGGGTATAATGGGGGAAAGAAGGAGGCTTCCATCAACAGATGTGTGTGAGAATGAAATGTTGAATTACTGCAAAGAGATGTCGTGTTTGTGATCTAACAGTTCTGTGCAGGTGAAAGAAATACCAGGGGCAAAGTAGCAGAGACGTTCCTGCACAAAATCAGACCGGGTGATTACGTGGTGATTCGAGACCTCAGGAGAAAGAGCTGGAGGGTGAAACGGTGGCTGGGACCGTTCCAAGTCTTGCTGATCACGCATACGGCGGTGAAGTTCGGAGAACGAGCCACGTGGGTGAATGCCAGTCACTACAGGAGAGTTCCACCCATATCAGGAGAGCAACAGGAGGAGGAACCCCGACGACAAACAACAACAACAACGGCGAAACCTCTCGTGCTGCCAGGGCCACCCGAGATCGAACGGGCCTCTGGAGAGGAGCTGGCCTGGATGAGAGATGAGGGGACAAGCAAAGGTCAGACCGAGACAATTGAAAACTGGGTGGTCAGACTGCAGAATTAAAACCAACCACGAAGAAATCAACTTTAAGTGTCCATTCGATAAACCGTATCAAAGTTCAACGGCGGCAGTTTGGGTTTGTGGTAATATCATATCACCGTTTGCAAAAAGGACTGGTCAGGGTGCTTTTATCCAGCTTTAATGAATGTGGGAACTTCTGTGTATCTGCCAAACAAGGTGGTTGGAGTTAACAAAGAAAATGTTTAGTGAAAACCTTTAGAATATGTTGAATGATTTTCTTTACAACTTATGGAAATTAATGTGCTGCCAATAATAATGATGAAGATTATGATTTGGCTGTTGTGATTGAATCCACACTGGTGGACTGTAAAAGAATACAGAGAACTGCTTATCAGTGGCTGTGTTTACATTCCTGATTGGGACACACTGCTTCAAGGGTGTGCAGTAAGTTGGAGCTGTTTGCAAGCTCAATGATCAAACTATAGGCAAAGAGAGTGTTTTAATTATGGTCAGCGGGGCCAATTAGCCTGTAATTGTAAATGGACACTCAGAAAAGAAAGTGATAACGTGAAAGTGGCATGTATTAATGTGGGTTTGAAAGTAGATCAGTGTTTAAATGACGATATTAAAGTTTTCGTCTGAGAAAGAACTAAGAATGTGAACGCAGTGCTAAAGTAAGTGAAAAGAACGTGCAAGTAAATAAGGGAGAAAAGAAAGTTAAAGAAAAGTTGATAGATGGAAGTCGTAAGAAGAATGGCGGTTAAAAGAAGGTTGAAAGATTTAAGTCTTAAGGGAATCCTTTTGAAGGAAAGTGAATTGATGAATACAGGTTGATGTAAAATTACAGATGACAAAATTACAAAATATTTTAAAAGTACCGGTAACTAAAAGGATGAAAATATGAGAATGAAATGCTTTGATAAGGTTTTAGATGATATAGAATGTATTAGAATGTATCACAAGCGCAGAGTGCTAACCTCCTCAAAGTTAGTGTGAATCCTAATTGCAGATTGATAAACTCCTAGAAAACAAAACATTGAAGTAATTGAGAACTTGACAACTAAAATTGAGATGAAATGTGATCAAATAAGTAAAAGCAGTATTACTGGATTAATAGTTGCTAAATGTAAAATGTGTAGAAAGGCATCTGATTAAACAAACAGCTTGTTAATGTTTTGAACGTGGAGGAATAGTTGACCATGAAAGAACTAAGAGCTGATGTTTTGCTTTCAAAAGATAACCCAGCGGGCACCTTGATGTCAATTTGACATCAAATTGATGTCAAAATTACGTCAAGAAATTGGTCAAAAATGAAAATCAAATTGACGTCAAAGTGTTGATGTCAATTTGACGTCAAGAGTTTGACCTCTGCTGATGTCATTTTGCCAAACAAAAAGGTGAAACGCATGGCCGTACACTTATTACCAGCTTCACTTACACTAACCAGATTTACTTTATTTAATTTCCGGTTTAAATAAATATAATATTTAAATAGTTTAAAATATATTAAACATATTTTGATGACACCATGATGGTGGTTAGCGTTTGCTTTAGTTGTGCTCTTGACCCTTGACTCTTTAATATAAATTTTCTCTGGCTGCTATAACTGTGTGTTTATAAAGCACAACTGTTGTAGCTAAAAAAGCCATCAGAAACTGAGATCAGGAGATGTTGGCTGTTTATTGATGATATCATCATGTAATTGCCTGAATCCCTGATCATGTTCAGTGTCTAATGCTTTGATTATATGGGACTTGTGGTTTAAAAGCGGTTTTATTCATGACAGAAGTAATTTGATTCTACAGCATATCTAGAAGTGTTGTTTATCAAATAATGTACTTGTTTTTTAAAAACTATTTAGTGCACAAAACCCTGTCATCTATGGCATTAATTAGACGCACACAGACATCAAGAAACAGCGTATGAATCTCAACAATGGTGACAATCAAACAAAATATCCAGATAATCAGATCAACTCCAGCTGCATAATTTATTAAAGCTGCAATGCATGCTGGGAGATATGGGTGAGTTTTGATTGGTGGTACCCAGCATGAACTGCAGCATGAAGCATTTCATTGATTGTCACCATTGTTGAGAGTCATACACTGATTCTTGATAGCTAAGTAATAATGTTAACTTTAATGCATTGAATGTTTTTAAAATCCTTTATTAATAAAAAAAACCCCATTATTCTCAAGCTGTTAAATTAAATGGCTTATATTATAATACAACATTAAAATCACAAGTCCTATATAACCAAAGATTAGACACTGAATAAGATCAGTGATTCAGGCAATTACATGATGATATTGTCATCATCTTCAATAAACCGCCAACATCTCCTGATCTCATGGCTTTTTTAGCTACAACAGTTGTGCTTTATAAACACACAGTTATAGCAGCCAGAGAAAATTTTATATTAAAGAGTCAAGGGTCAAGAGCACAACTAAAGCAAACGCTAACCACCATCATGGTGTCATCAAAATATGTTTAATATATTTTAAACTATTTAAATATTATATTTATTTAAACCGGAAATTAAATAAAGTAAATCTGGTTAGTTTTAAGTGAAGCTGGTAATAAGTGTACGGCCATGCGTTTCACCTTTTTGTTTGGCAAAATGACATCAGCAGAGGTCAAACTCTTGACATCAAATTGACATCAACACTTTGACGTCAATTTGATTTTCATTTTTGACCAATTTCTTGACGTAATTTTGACATCAATTTGATGTCAAATTGACATCAAATGCCCACTGGGAAGTGTGTGCTGTGGCTGAGACGTCCAGTGCGACAGAGACACGATCTGAGTGGAAATTTGTAATGTCTAAATTCCCTGATGTGGGCAAAAGGACAAATATAAAAATTATGTTTATTTGAAAACGCATGTAAATTCTGGCAAAGATGCCTTACGCTGGAGTAGAGTTAAAAGATGGAAGATAAAGTTTGATTTTAGAAGTTTATGAGAGTACAGTGTGCCAGTCCTAAATGCCTAAGAGTCTCTCTCATTCAATGTCAGCTAAAAGCTGTTAACTGAGCCTGTGCGATTTAGGGATTGAGAGATGAGTAATATGATATTTTGTTTTTTGTGAAACAGCAGAGATAAGTGGGACTGAGAAAATATTGATGACATTAAGTTGAATCTGCAGACTAACAACTTGATAGAGGAATACTGTTTCAACACAGTTTTAATGAAATTGATGACATGTAGTACAAATTCTTATACTTTTGTGAAGAGTCCTGAAACAAACAGTGAAAAGAGGAGAGCAAACGCTGTAACCAGCTGTGCTCTGAAGCTTTGACTTCAAAGAAATGTGGAGTTGTAAAATGTTGGGGGTATCATGTTGTTTTAATATTCCTGATTATAGTGACAACATAACCAATATCATCGAGCACATGAGGAAAGCTGTAAAAGAGCCGCCTCAAGCTACTGATAGTGAGTGGGTGGGGTGGCTGATGTCTGCATGGTCAGGGTGGTTTTATAGAATAATTCAAACTGTCTTGCCAATTGTGGGTATGGGATTACTGATTCTGTTTTGTTTACCATGCATTATGATGTGTGTTTCCAGCTTAGTGCAGAGATTGATCAGGGCAGGGACGGTTAGCACGCCAGTCCAAGCAGTGAAACTGACTCTGTACCCAATAACTGATGGAGAGCAATGTGATGATTATGACAGCGATGACGTGGATACAGACATGAGTTAAATGTGTTTTCTTTCTTTTTGTTTGCCTTCCTGGGACCAGGAAAGGGATTTTCTAAACTTTGATTGTTTAGGGTTTGATGTCAATGATTGACTGTTCTATTCACTGTTTTTATTATTATTATTGTTTTCATTATTTTTATTTCTTTTTCCATTGTAAGAATGATGATATGTTCAGAAGGGTAAAAACAGCGGTCATCCGTGTTACGAGGTGACGTACAAGTGGAAGGGTTTGAAATGAGGGATTTTTATGTATACTATTTCTTTGCATCTTTTTAAGAGTCAAATTAACCAGTGTTTTATGAATTGATATGTTTTTTCCATACTAATGTGATCTATACTATTTCTTGTTTATACTGAGGTGACTGAGGGTCCGATCTATAGTGTTGGGGATGCAATAACAGTGCTTATTCATCTAGCCCGGTTTCAGAATAAACCTTTACTTGCTTGCTATAACATAGAGGGCCTATCCTGAAAAAAAAACAGCCTGAGCTTTTTCATTCTAAATTTTAATGAAGGTTCAAGTAAATGATCAGGTATATAAAAGTCAGACATGAAGAGTATAACTGTGATGTAGAGACTTGAATCAATTCTGTTCTTGAAATGTAATGATGTAATGATGTTTGATCAAGAAATTAGAAGACAAGGGTAAATTTTCCTTTAATACGTTTATCAGAGAATGATAAAGAGGAGGAATTGTTTTGGAAAATTCAGCATTTCTTATAATCATTCGTTTCCAAACTGTTTAATCATATGTTTCTGTGAGGTTTTCTAGCAGCTGAGGAGGGACAGGGAAGCGAGAGGCAATTTAGGTCGTAGATGAAGGCCTTTGGGTGTCTCAGGGACAAAGAACAGTGTGACCTGCACCAGGGGGGTAGAAACCAGTCCGAACTAGCTGAAGATAGGGGGTATCTTTCTGGAAATTTACAAGAAACCTGGAAGGAGGAGTTCTTTTGCCAAGAAACTGTATAAAATGTCTATGCTTTATTATGTCTGATACACTGTTAACCCTTGCTGTAAAATTCTGACAATATCATACCATTTTCCATTAAAACAGTAATATACCATAGAAAATAAAAGTAGCCTACAGGAATATACTGTGAATTAACAGTGCTCAAAGTCGACACTCAGAGGCTGTTTTCCCAATCACACCCTATACCCTCATTCACTATTCCCTACATTAGTTCACTAATATAGTCCACTTGAATGAAACGAAGTGAGTGAATTGAGAAACTGATGAACACCTGATAAGCAGAATCACTGCAGGACAGAGAAACTAGAACAGAAAAAAGAGAAACACAAAAACTACAACTGACTTCCAGCAACACTGAGTGTGAAACCAGTTTACAAACCAGTTTACGATTATTTCTTTCATACATGTACAAAAGTTCTTGTTGAGAATTAACAGAGATTTAGTTATTAATAAAATTTGTTGTCACCATGATGGAGATCAGTATTTGCTTTAGTTGGTCTCTTGTCCCTGGACTTCTTACCATTAATTTCTCTCTGACTGCTGTAACAGTGAGTTTATAAAACACATTTGTTATGGCAAGAAAAAGTCAAGAGGAAGATGATCAGGTGTTCTTATTTTTTTGTGATGATGTCACAATCATCCTGGACATGTCTGATTTTCAGATTTTTCCTGTATATAGTCATTGAAATTATTGTTATCTCATATTTAGCATATATCTGTGAATCTACTAAATGAAATCAATATTTCTATAATCAGGTCTTCTGAAGAATATTGTAATCATATAGTGCATTCAATTTAATTTTACTCCTGCTTGGCTCAGACACACACAGATATCAACAATCAGCATATGAATCTCAACAATGGTGAAAAGTTTCATGTCGCAATGCATGCTGGGTTCCAGGATAATATAAAACTCCCAGCATGCACTGCTGCATGAATAATAATAATAATAAAAAAGAAATATTGCCACCATTGTTGAGATTCATGTGCTAAATTGTGATATCTCGGTGTTTCTAAAACACAGTGTAGCTCTGTTTCTCTGGTTATGCATCATGTGTTAAAAAAAAAAGAGTCATTGTATCTTATTGCTGCGTTTTCACAGTGGTGCTAATGTAACACTTTTGATTGAGGATTAAACTCTGAATAAGTGAGAATGAATTCCTTAGTGAATAAACAGACAATATGATGATTTTGTCATCATAATCATTATAACTGCAGTCATTCATAAACTGTGTGTGCACAAGTGTGACTTGCAAAAACACAGCTCAAGCAGCAAAAGAAAAACTAATGGTTTAGCATCAGCATCCCAACTAAAGCAAGCACTGATCTCTATAGCGGTAACTTCAAACCAAACATTTTCAATTAAACATCTCAATAACAACTTCTGTATGACAGAAATAAAGTCATACTGGTTAATAATAAGTGTAATAATGTGTAATGGCTGGAAGTCAGTCGTAGTTATTGTGTTTCTCTATTTTCTGTTCTTGTGTTTCTCTTTTCTTCAGTGATTCTGCTTACAATCACTTACATTTTCCCTTAATTATCTCACTGCATCGTTACTTTTTACTCGTAGTGTGGATTTCCCTGTGGGGTTGAAAGGGTTAACTGTGTAAGATAAAAAAGACACACCCACAAAATGTATTTTAACAGTAATAAACTGTAAGTTATAAAACAGGTTTATACTGGCAACACTGTTGCCAGTAGTTTACTGTAAAATTAATTTTTTGGGTCACCATTGTGCAGAAGAGTAGAGCCTGTGCTTCAGTCCAGCAGAAGATCTATAAACATTGATGATTTGCTGCATGTTGCTTTATTTAACAGGCGGTGACTGTGTAGTTGCTGATCCAGTGGAAATCTTTTTATGTACAATAGTTTTTTATTGGTCTCAAATGAAAGAAATTCACAGTAATACTTTGCTCACATTATTAATGCATTATAAATTTTAGTTAATACATTTAAATGACAGTTGGTCAATTTAAGGCAGTCGGTTTCTGCAAGTGTAATTAGTTAACTATAATTTAGTGCATTTTTACAGAAACAAACTAGATTACAGTAAAGAACTGTACAATTAACAGTATTTTACTGGCAACAGTGTTGCCAGTATTTTACTGTAAAAAAACCCGGTAAGGTCTAACAGTGTAGGTATTCTATTTAAAAGCTGGGTGGCTGCGGCTTTTGTGAAAAGAATCCTCATTGAAATAAACCTTTTCTCTTTATTACAGTTTTGTCTCTTGAAAGTTTTCTTACACCTCTGATGCTGTTTGATATTAACTTTGAAAATTGCCATTACAGGTGTACTAACTTATGCACCATGTATTTTAAGGAAGAACATTTATTTATTTACGAAACATTATTCATTCACTAAGAAAATTGGTGTCCTTAAAGGTTGGATTTTTCCTATTTTTTTTAATTAAGGCATTAAGTTCAATTTCCAAAATATGATTTTTTATTCCTATTTTTAGTCAACTTTAGCATGGGTGTATACACTTATGCAAAGCACTGTATATATATATATATATATATATATATATATATATATATATATATATTTTGTGATGGATTTTAATTAATCAACTTTAATTAATCAACTAACATTTGTTTTTCTTGCAGGAATAACATTCATATGCTTTTAATGTTTCCAAAATCTTTGGGGAAAACTTGTGACTGACTGTATGTGTATAAATACAGAAAGGGGAAATGAAACTAGACAGTCTGTTAGAATCTTGTGATTAACAAATGAAGTCATCATTAAAACCTTGTGATAAGTAATCACAAGATCAGAGTTTGCTTTACCTAGTAACAGGGGTTTGCATATGAAGAACCAATCAAATAGTGGGGAAATTATGTAATGCAGCCTGACATTTATACCATACCTCTCTACTATAAAAACTGTGTTATCTGTGCTTTATGGTGGGATTCTCAATGGAATTTGTCTGAGATCCTCCGGCCTTGCTTCTTGGGAGAGATTCCCTGTGAACTGCTCGGGAAGATCTCCTGGCCGTGATTAAAGCATTTAAAGGACATTTGCAGGTCTGTTTGTCAATTCATTCCTGTGCAGGAAGCTAGTTTAGGAAGTAAGTTAGTTTAAGGGAAAACAAGAACAGGTGATCAATAGAGTGGGGACGTCAGGGACGAGACCCAAAATAGAAAGAACCAAATAGACTATCGAACAAGAGACTCAGATATCAGCTACCCGAGTGGGGACGTCGATTTGGAGACGAGACCCAGGTAGTTAGGTTTAGGGAAAAATCTACCACAGTCAGGGAACAAACAGTAGGTTAAATTTTTATTTAAAAAAAAAAATAACTGAAATGATACAATTAAAATAGGTTCATATCTATAATAATAGATTAATATAGAATAATAATAGATTAATGAAATGACATGTAAACCATTAGCTGTCATTCATCAACAGAGAATTATCAACATTTATAGATTTATTCATCTTGGTTTGATTACTGTTTGGTTTGTGTTTGGGTTCATATTAGTTTAATGCATTGCATAAAGTAATGTTAACATGCTAAAACATGTATTAGTATATTTAAATAATAATTACTGATTGATCTAGATTAATAAATGATATAATACTGTTAGGTCAGGTTATGAATGTTGACAAACTTAGCTTAATTGTTAAGTGTTATTCTAACATTCATATTAGTAATATTCATATTACTATTACTCTTTCTCTCTTGGCTGATTCCTCTAGAGGTCACCACAGAGGCAGTGATATGCCATTCATTTTCCTATCACTAATACTAAAATGAATATCACTATCTCTTTATTCATTCAAATTCAATTAATATAATTGTTTGAAAGTGCAAAAATGAATGATTGAATGATGGACTCACCTGTCGATCTCTGAACTCTTTGAAGTGCTTAGCCAGATTTGATGTGTTGCCTCCCATGGCAAAGTTTTATAAATGAGGCCCCTGGCCACTAGGGAATACAAATGTTGATAGCAGATCTATGTATTTATTCACTGATGTGAAGAATCTCGAGACTAACAATATATTGTATTAGAGTAGACGTAAGAATGAAACTATCACATTAAACATGAGTTCTATGTTGATACATTAAACTCAATGTACTATTGAAACTGATTTCTGGACATCGTAATGTTTCAATACATATAGCATTGTATTAGGAATTGCACTGAAACGCATTACATACAGGCACTTTAGTCCCTTTACAGCATTAATAATGAAAATTTTTCTTAGTAAGGTAAAAGTTTAGTAAAGCACCCACCTAAACCAAGGATCAGTGTGTCCCCTAAAGTGAATGGGAGGATCCATTGACGCGTCACTCTTCATGGACACACAGCTGGGGTCTGGAGGATCTGGTCTGTGCGTTGAGATGAACACAAGTGAATGTAAATCACACTCTTAAATTCATGACTTTAGTAATAAACTGATTCGGGTGACTGAATTATTCCATTTATATTTATTATGCTGTTGGAGACTTTACAGCAAATGCACATCAACATATGTGAGCTGTTAAGATCTTTTAATTAATAACATCTGAAACGCATTACATACAGGCACTTTAGTCCCTTTACAGCATTAATAATGCAATATTTTCTTAGTAAGATAAATGGTTCAGTACAGCACTCACCTAAACCCAGGATCAGTGTGTCCGCTAAAGTTACGTGGAGGATCCATTGACGCGTCACTCTTCATGGACATACAGCTGGGGTCTGGAGGATCTGGTCTGTGCATTGAGATGAACATAAGTGAATGTAAATCACACTCTTAAAGGGGTCATATAATGGTACATGCACTTTTACAAGTTGATTGTACTGAAATGTGTGTTGGCAACATCATAAGGTTATGACGTGAACGCAGCATTAATATGGAAGGCGAACGGGGCCAATTCTCTTTAAACGAAACGCGTTAAATTTGACCGCATCAACACGCACTGTTTGTCTGCGGTAACGCAGCAATTTTTTACGTGTTTCTTTTGAATGTGTAGACACGCACATTCTGGTCGTGTTAAGGCGTCAGTTGTCGTCGCGTTACTTTAGTACGTGTAAAGACGCACAGTTTTACCATGTTAAGACGACCAATTTGAACGTGTTTCTCAACGCGCACGCACATTCTGGCCATGTTTGAACTTGTAAAAATTTTTTTTAAAGCAGACTTAACTTGAGATTTACCCACATTTTAATCCTTTAGTTTATTGTGGCCTTGTTTTACTGATATCTTAAGTGCTAGAGTAAATTAACAAATGTTACATTGTAAAGTAACCCTCATGTGGTGTTCGGGTCATTTTGACCCGGAGAAGATTTTCTTTTTCCTGAAAATACTAGTTAATGTTATCGCTTTGGACTGAAACTTAGTGACTTTTTTCACAAATGGTATAAATACTTCTGAAATGTTTTGTGACAATTTTCTTAATTTTTTAGGGGGGGTTTTGTCACCTTGTCACTCTTGTGGTGTTCCCGGTCAAAAATGACCGACTACAAAAAATAGCTTATAAAATCATTTGTTATGCTATATTATCACCCAATATTGGATTCAATCTTTTTGTCCACTTGTTCTCTTTCAATTAGGACTGGTTTTATATTTCTATTTGCATCTGATTAATCGTAGGCCTCATTTATTTGAGAGTAGGCATCTCAATTTTTGAGTAAAAAAAACATTATTTTGGAATAATTTTGGAAAAATAAAATAAAATCTGAAGAAAATTGGCACTGTTGATCACACTAGTCTACTTTATTTTTTCACCAGGAATTTTGTTTTGAAAAACTTTTATTTTGTACAATATGGCACAGAGTTACACTTGTGGTGTTCCACTGGGCCATTGAGGGCCATTGTGGGCCATTGTTTCAATGGGCCATTGAAAGTGAATGGGAGAGACCAATGCATCCAATGAATGGAACAACACAAAATATGTATCATTTTAAAGCTTGAAAAAAGCTTTTTAATGCATCTAATCACTTTGATCAACTTCTAACGACTGCTGAGTTATCACTCTAAAACTGAGTGTACTCCCTGCAGGTGCCACCTAGCTGTGAAATAAATAATCATAATATTTTTCAAAACTATTACCTTGATCAACTTAAAGGGATAGTTCACTTTGAAATTAATTTTTGATATGTTTTAGCTTACCTCAAGGGCATCCAAGATGTAGGTGTCTTTGTTTCCGCAGTAGTTTCAATTTTGATATTTTTAGGTCAAACCGTTCTTGTCTGACAGTCATATCATGCAGGTATATGGTCACCACCTCAAAGAGCATGCACAGAGTCCAAATTAAAACAATTCCCCATCGTCCAAATTAAACAATTCCCCATCGTAAGTACACATTGATGGCCTAAGACACGAAACGAGCGGTTTGTGTGAGAAAACGAACAGTATTTATATCGTTTATACCTCTTGTAACACAGCCACGTCCAAGTGATCTGAGGGCGCGAGCGCATCCTGGTGTGTGACGTGTGCGCAGACTGGTGTATAGATATATACTCACACAAACCGCTCGTTTCATGTCTTAGGCCATCAATGTGTACTTACGATGGGGAATTGTTTAATTTGGACGATGGGGAATTGTTTTAATTTGGACTCTGTGCATGCTCTTTGAGGTGGTGACCATAGAGCTGCATGATATGACTGACAGACAAGAACGGTTTGACCTAAAAATATCAAAATTGAAACTACTGCGGAAAAAAAGACACCTACATCTTGGATGCCCTTGAGGTAAGCTAAAACATACCAAAATTTAATTTCAAAGTGAACTATCCCTTTAAAATAGGTGGCATTTGAAAGCTTAGAGTCTGAAATTTACAATGAATGTAGTCAATTTGATAAATTCCTAAGTAGTGCTGAGTTATTTGCTGATAAATAGAAAAGAAAAAAATCATAATTTATAAACTACTTTTTTGTATTACATTCAGCAATATGTCAAATACATCATACAGCTCAGATAGTCCTGTGTCATATGTCATTTGAAAGGTCTCAATGAGTAGAATACAACAAGCATAATTGTTTCAGGCTTTTTACTAAACTTGAGCTAGGTTTTTCTAAAAGAAGCCCTTCAAGAGACCCATGTGTAAACCATGTATGGATGCTGAATTTTAGACACATTTCCGCTCGTAACTTCATGAAACATGCTCCGATTGTGGAAAATGACACATCATTATTTACAGCAGATGCTTACAATTAAAATGAGTCCAAACTCAACATAATCCATCACTCAGAACTAAAGATATTCCTCATGGAGTTCTGACACAAAAAAATACCACAGACGCACAGACTCACGTAGCCAATCAAGGTAGCTTAGACTTGGCCTTTTTACTCGTATCTTCATGAAACATACATCGATCATGAAAAATGGCACATTGTTATTTACAGCAGGAGCTCACGATTAAAAAGAGCCTAAACTCATGGCGTTCTAACACAAAAAATACCACAGACGCACCTAGCCAAGTATATACTCATGAAGCACTGGCGTTTGGTTTTCGCTCATAACTTCATGAAGCATGCACAGATCGTAGAAAACTGTACATCATTATTTTCAGCAGACTATCACGATTAAAAAGAGCCCAAACTCAGCATAATCCATCACTCAGATCTAAAGATATTCCTAATAGAGTTGTAACACACAAACCCCAACAGGCGCACACAGAGCCTTGAATATAGATGTAGCCTAGCACTTATGTCGTGCTTTAACTCATAACTCAATGAAGCATGCATAAATTGTGGAAAATGGCACATCATTATTTACATGAGATTGTTAAGATTAAAAAGAGCCCAAACTCACCATAATCCATCACTCAGATCTAAAGATATTCCTCATGGACTTCTAACACATGTCTCTCCCATTCACTTTCAATGGCCAATTGAAACAATGGCCCTCAATGGCCCAGTGGAACACCACAAGTGTAACTCTGTGCCATTTTGTACAAAATAAAAGTTTTTCAAAACAAAATTCCTGGTGAAAAATTAAAGTAGACTAGTGTGATCAACAGTGCCAATTTTCTTCAGATTTTATTTTTTTTTCTCCAAAATTATATAAAAATAATGTGGTTTTTTTACTCAAAAAATGAGATGCCTATACTCTCAAATAAATGAGGCCTACAATTAATCAGATGCAAATAGAAATATAAAACCAGTCCTAATTGGAAGAGAACAAGTGGACAAAAAGATTGAATCCAATATTGGGTGATAATATGGCATAACAAGTGATTTATAAGCTAACCCTAACGCTTCAGCGGCAGCGACTTTTATTGTATGAAATCGCTGTCAATCAAAAGGAGATGCAGCCCCTCCAATCATCACGAGGAAGCCCGGAGTCCGGGCCAGCCCACTCCTCATTCACCCCCAGAGAAGCTGAGCGTCCGTGGGCGGGACATAATCGCAGCATTTATCCAATGACCGTCTAGTTTCGAAGCGCTGAAAAAAACTGTTCAGAGCAACCCCACTGAAGTGGACGCTGGGCTTCAACAGGGAAATGCACTGTCTGTGACGCTACGGGAATGAGAAGGGAATCGAGTCAGCCGACCTGCTGTATGTAGCTGATTCTGAACGAACTCGTCTTTGTGATTAACGTTTTCTAACGCATTTTTAGTCAATAAAATGTTAACACAATAGTACATATTTGACCATTACTTTTTTTGACATTATAGGGGAAGCCGAGCTTCCCTTCCAGTCTTAAAGAAATCCCCACTGATTAAGATGTATGTAAAATAATGTAGACCTGATTAGGAAAACACTGCGCCAGGTAGAAAATAAGCGATTACTGTTGCATAACACTCACCTAGGGTGACCACCTGCTAATAAGCCCAAGGGGTATGTTTCTGAGGGACAATGTGGGACACTGCCTGGCGCGGGGGTGCCCCCACCCCACGGGCAGACTCACTGATAGTGGTTTACCCATTTCTAGCACATACCACCTTACATGGTATATTAATAATGCCCTATTCCCCTAAACATGAGTAATTGCTGATGTATGCTCATGAATAGGCCAACCAATGTGTATTTTTTTTTTCTAAATAAAGATTCATAATATTTTGAACATTCAATGAATTGACAGATGCACTTACACTTACATATTAATATTCCTGCCTCGCTGCCTGCTGTGAGTGTGTTTGCTTCGGTGCTGTAAGCTCCGTCTTAGCCTCGTATTTCTTTGTTTTGAACCATCATTTACTACAATTTGTAGTTGTTTATACTAAATACAGCTTACCCAACATCTCAGATTGACATCGCTAGATCCGTTACTACTAGCACAACACGCTAATTCGCTACTGCTAGCCTGTTAACGCGCCACCCGTGCGCTCAGCTGTTTTATTTATTTATTTTTCTCTCGCGCGCTCGCGCCTTTGAGTTAATAAAAGCTCAGGTAAGTAATAATCAGTCAACAAACACGGTGAGTAATGTCTTGTCCTGTTATTGTCACCTGCACTTCATGTCACATGTTTAGCATAGACTTCTCTGTTGGCAATGTAGGATTTATATGTGATAAATGCAAGGAGTCAGTTAGGCTGACAGAGAAGATTTCAGAATTAGAGACACGCATCCAAACCTTAATTGAGGATAGTAAGAGTGCTAGAGCTTTAGATACTATTTTGGATGCGCCTAGCATAGTGAACTCTTTACATGATTCGGTTCCAGCTGAAGTAGAGCCTGTGCAGCCGGGCAAATGGGTGACAGTGAGGGATCGCTCTAGTCGCGGATCAAAAAACCACTCTTCCGTTCCGATTACCACAACAAATCGATTTGCCCCGCTCAGTGAAACACCCACTGAGAATTCTGTTGATTGTGCCCTAGTAATTGGTGATTCGATCACACGGAACGTGAAAATAGAGACACCAGCGAACATAGTCACATGTTTGCCGGGAGCCAGAGCGCCTGACATCAAAGCAAATTTAAAAGTGCTGGCTAATGCTAATCGTAAATTCTCTAAGATCATTATTCATGTCGGCACTAATGATGTTCGACTCCGCCAGTCGGAGATCACCAAAATTAATATTAAAGAGGTGTGTGAACTTGCAAGTACGATGTCAGGCACTGTAATCTGCTCTGGCCCCCTTCCTGTTCGCAGGAGTGATGAGATAGTTAGTAGATTGTGTTCACTGAATCGCTGGCTGTCTGAGTGGTGTCCGTGTAATAATATAGAATTCATAGACAATTGGAAAAGTTTTTGGGGCAAACCTGACCTGTTGAAAAGAGATGGTATTCATCCCTCCTGGGATGGTGCTGCTCTTCTATCTAGTAATATGGCTCATAGTCTTAGAGCTCAAACATGACAAATTGGGCACCAGGTCAGGAAGCAGACAGACTGGCTAAACCAACCGTCTGCTAGCGGCCTCGCGTCACCCAGGTCAGATAAATCCCATCACATAGAGCCTCTTTCACCTAGCTATCATCATATAGAGACTGTGTCTGTTCCCCGATTTTGGAAATCCAAAAAATGTTTAAACCTATCTAAGGTTAAAAATTTAATTGATTTTCAACAAATAAAAAACAGCTATAATACAGATGAGCAAATGCTAAAGCTTGGGTTGCTGAATATTCGATCGCTTACTTCAAAAGCACTCATTGTTAATGATATGATTTCAGATAATAACCTAGATGTGCTGTGTTTGACAGAAACCTGGCTAAAACCAAGCGATTACATTACTTTAAATGAGTCCACCCCGCAAGACTACTGTTATAAACATGAACCTCGTCTTAAACGCAAAGGGGGTGGTGTTGCTGTAATTTATAGTAATATTTTCAAAACCACTAAGAAATCAAGTTTCGAATATAATTCTTTTGAAGTGTTAGTGCTTAATGTAAAAATATATAGTATAAATGATAAATCACGTTTGAGATTTGTGCTGGCTACTGTATACAGGCCACCAGGGCACCATACAGACTTTATCAAAGAATTTGCGGACTTTCTATCAGAGTTAGTATTGGCTGCAGATAAAGTACTAATTGTTGGTGATTTTAATATACACATCGATAATGAAAAAGATGCATTGGGTTTGGCATTTAAAGACATTGTAAACTCAATTGGAGTTAGACAACACGTGTCAGGACCTACTCATCGTCGTAATCATACTCTAGATCTAATATTATCACATGGAATAGATGTTGATGCCGTTGAAATTCTGCAGCAGAGCGATGACATCTCAGATCATTATCTAGTCTCGTGTAAATTACATTTAGCCAAGGCTGCAAAGCTGACTCCGTGTTACAAATATGTTAGACCTATCACTTCTGCTACTAAAGATTGCTTTATTAATAATCTTCCTGATCAGTTTCATCATTTTAGCATCCCGGATAGCTTAGAAAAACTTGATATTGCAACAGAAACTTTTAACTCTCTCTTTTCCAGCACTTTAGACACAGTTGCTCCTTTGCGCTTAAAGAAGATTAAAGAAAATAATCCAACGCCGTGGTACAACGAGCACACTCAGGCCCTTAAGAGAGCAGCCAGAAAAATGGAGCGCAACTGGAAGAAAACAAAATTAGAGGTATTTCGCATTTCATGGAAAGAGAGCTCGATTGCTTACAGAGAGGCTTTAAAAGCTGCTAGATCTGCTTATTTTTCAAACCTATTAGAAGAAAATAAACATAATCCTAGGTATTTATTTGAAACAGTGGCTAAACTAACGAAAAAGAAAGCTTCAAACACAGAAGGTTCCAAGCAGCACAGCAGTAATGACTTTATGAACTTCTTCACTTATAAGATTGATAATATCAGGGATAAAATTATAACTATGCAACCGTCTACTACAGTATCGCATCAGGCAGTGCATTGTAGTCTCCCTGAGGAAAAATTTGATTCATTCGTTGCTATAGGAGAGGAAGAATTTACTAAACTCGTTAAATCATCTAAATCTACAACATGTATGTTAGACCCTATACCGACTAAGCTAATGAAAGAGATGCTTCCAGAGGTCATAGATCCTCTTCTTAATATCATTAATTCCTCTTTGTCTCTAGGATACGTACCAAAAAACTTTAAGCTGGCTATGATTAAACCGCTTGTTAAAAAAATGCAACTTGATCCTTCAGAATTAGTCAATTACAGGCCGATCTCGAATCTACCTTTTCTGTCAAAGATACTAGAAAAGGCAGTATCTTCACAACTATGTTCCTTTCTAGAAAGAAATGATATCTGCGAGGATTTTCAGTCCGGATTTAGACCATACCATAGTACTGAGACTGCTCTCGTTAGAGTAACAAATGATTTGCTCTTATCATCCGATCGTGGTTGTGTCTCTCTATTAGTGTTACTCGATCTTAGTGCTGCGTTTGACACCATTGACCACAACATTCTTTTAAATAGACTAGAAAACTATGTTGGCATTAGTGGAATTGCACTAGCATGGTTTAAATCACTTATCTGACCGTTATCAGTTTGTAGCAGTAAATGAAGAGATGTCTTATCAATCACAAGTTCAGTATGGCGTACCACAGGGCTCAGTACTAGGACCGCTGCTGTTCACTCTGTACATGCTACCATTAGGAGATATCATTAGGAAACATGGAATTAGCTTCCACTGTTATGCCGACGATACTCAGCTCTATATTTCTTCAAAACCTAACGAAACTTACCAATTCACTAAATTAACAGAATGCATAGCTGATATAAAAAATTGGATGACTCGTAATTTCCTACTTCTAAATTCTGAAAAAACAGAGATTCTAATTATTGGACAAAAAACGTCCTCACGTAATAACCTAGAATACTGTCTAACACTTGATGGCTGCTCTGTTAAGTCTTCGTCGTCGGTTAGGAACCTGGGTGTGCTCTTTGATACCAATCTTTCATTTGAAAGTCACGTGTCTAGTATCTGTAAAACCGCATTTTTCCATCTTAAAAATATATCTAAATTACGTCATATGCTCTCATTGACAAATGCGGAACAATTAGTCCATGCGTTCATGACCTCAAGGCTAGATTATTGTAATGCTCTACTGGGTGGTTGCCCTGCACGCTTAATAAACAAACTACAGCTAGTTCAAAACGCAGCAGCTCGAGTTCTTACCAGAACCAGGAAGTATGACCATATTAGCCCGGTTCTGTCAAAACTGCACTGGCTCCCTATTAAACATCGCATCAATTTTAAAATATTGCTGATTACTTACAAAGCATTAAATGGTTTAGCTCCGCAGTACTTGAGCGAGCTCTTAACGCATTATACTCCTTCACGTCTATTGCGATCTCAAAATTCCGGCCAGTTGATAATACCTAGAATATCAAAATCAACTGCTGGCGGTAGATCCTTTTCCTATTTAGCACCAAAACTTTGGAACAGCCTTCCTACCATTGTCCGGGAAGCAGACACACTCTGTCAGTTCAAATCTAGATTAAAGACACATCTCTTTGACATAGCGTTTACATAATACATTATAGACTTCTATAATTCAATATTAGGCTGCATAGATTAGGTCAGCTGGAACCGGGAACACTTCCCATAAATCCTGATGTACTTGTTACATCATGAGAAGAATGGCATCTACGCTAATTTTAGTGTCTTTGTTTATCCCAAGGTTTTCCCGCAGCCTGCCGGATCCAGGCCGTTTCCAGATCTGATGAAGGACCTTCGCCTGGACCCGATGTCAACACAGTGCTGAAGTGCCAACTAGTCTCTCCCTATGGAGGATCCCTTTCCCACTCTACAGATAACGCGTCGTCGGGAAAACTCAATTTGCGTATCTACCCCGAATTGATAAAATAAAATAAAATTCTGAATCAAAACTATAAGGAAACACCAGTAATTTGTTTAGGCTTGGTTTGCAGGGAATTCCAAACCTGCATACATATATTCAAACGCACATAACTATAGATCCCGTTCTTAATGCGCATCTGAACGCCATCAGCGTTTCTCACAGGTTCGCGTTTAAAGTCTGTGTAGAGAGAATGGTGTCGTCTTGGCGGCCCTAATTTAAAAACAAATGATCGTTGCGACGGAAGCGAATCAATCAAAACTAACTTTAGCTGGAAAATAACTTTATTAAAGAACCGCTATAAAGCCAAAACAATCTTACGTTAAATTATACATTTATCTCTGTAAAGCTGCTTTGAGACAATCTACATTGTTAAAAGCGCTATATAAATGAAAATGACTTGACTTGACTTGACTTACACTTACACTTACGATTTACTATTTAATTTTATTTATTTTTCATTACAATTTATTCACTTTAAATAAATTATAATATAAAAGTATAGGATTAACAGGAATTGTAGTTGCTCAACACCACAGGAACAGTATAAAAAAAAAATACGATTGACATCGTAGCCTATTTAGTCCAGGCGTTTTAGGAAAAAAGGGTGAACAAATTGCAACAGAATCAAACTCAACTGATTTTGTATCCTCCATATGTCCTGAGTAAGGAAAAAAAAGCCCCGAAGAATCCCATTAGGGGAAACTTCCTAAAAAGACCCAAATATATCCCATTCATACGCCTATTCATTATTTTTCTCACATGAATAGGGTAAAAAATTTAACCTTTAGATATCACCATGAAAATTACTGAGTTGATTACTTATATCAAGACAAACAAAAAATGTATAACACGTTTTTTTTAATTGTTTGTTAACATGGACAAACAGTGCATAATCTAATTACATATGTGCTAATTTGCATAAATACCACAACAGATCTAAACATTGGGTATAGCCAGGTGAACATGTCTTGTTGAATCTTGTTGACATGTAACAGTAAAATACTTAATGTTAAGGTCTGAATGGAACCCATTTAGGCTACCCATGAGCATTAATACATAGAGGCAGGAAGAAGTACTTTAAACCAGCCTTTATTAATTATTATTGCAAGGATGGGGTTTGGGGCTGGGTCTGTGGGACTGTTTCTGGGGATTTACCTTTTATTTTACTTACCTTTTGTCTTCTGCATTCTCCTTACTATTGTCTCCTGTTCTTCCCTCAGACTCGTCCCCCAGAAACAGTCCCATGGACCCAGCCCCAAACCCCATCTCTTAAACCTTAATAAAGGCTGGTTTCTAAAGTACTTCTTCCTGCCTCTATGTATTAATGCTCATGGGTAGCCTAAATGGGTTCCATTCAGACCTTAACATTAAGTATTTTACTGTTATTTGTCAACAAGATTCAACTAGACATGTTCACCCGGCTAGACCCAATGTTTAGATCTGTTGTGGTATTTATGCAAATTAGCACATCTGTAATTAGATTATGCACCGTTTGTCCATGTTAACAAACAATTAAAAAAAAAACTTGTAATACATTTTTTGTTTGTCTTGATATAAGTAATCAACTCAGTAATTTTCATGGTGATATCTAAAGGTTAAATTTTTTACCCTATTCATGTGAGAAAAATAATGAATAGGCGTATGAATGGGGTATATTTGGGTCTTTTTAGGAAGTTTCCCCTAATGGGATTCTTCGGGGCTTTTTTTTCCTTACTCAGGACATATGGAGGATACAAAATCAGTTGAGTTTGATTCTGTTGCAATTTGTTCACGGTTGACCCCCATTTTGGCTTAAAACGCCTGGACTAATTCCCCTCCATGTCCGATTGAGAAGGACGTTTTGCAAAGGTCACAAAAAGCCCTCTCGGTATCCCCCTCAACACCTTTCAGCCATAAATATTCATTTTCCCAGTCTTTCTTGTACCCACACCTTCTATTTTTAATTGATGATGGCGGTGCCTCTCAGACTCAGTCTCTTTCTCCATAAAAGTTCCTTCCCATTGTGTCTGGTATGCACGTGCGTGCGCTGTCATGACAACAACGAAAAAGTTGACGACAACCTAGTTAGCAGTTCAACCAAGCGGCAACCTCCCTGTCTCTCTCTTGAAACCAACACGGAAGTGAGTTAAACTGCAATTCGTTGACTGGCCGCTTGAGGCTGTTGTCAGAAGTGAGTCAAATCTGTATCTCCCCCATGTTAAAATGCCAAATTTTACAGCAGAAAAAAACGTGTTTAAAGCCTGGTGTCTATATGTGGATTTGGTCTATACAGCTAATTTTGCCCTTCATAACAACTGTGAGGGGGGTGAATTATTTTATAACTCGTCCGTTTAGTTGATTAATATTTAAATGTAAGGGTGTGGCCAAGCCACTTGAGTGACAGATGGATTGCCGCTGTCAGTGCTAGCCGTTTGTCTGCTGTTACTAGCCGTCACTTCACCTCAGCAATGTTAGCTGCTGAACTTGCCATCTCTGCAGTGTTTGTGCTTCTTTTTTTTTTGTGCAATGCTCGTTCGTTCTGCTCCCATGGAACAGATGGATTATAATATGCTTAAGTTATGTAAGTTACCGTCAGATGAAGTCATGCGGGCGTCGGCGCTTTCTCCGTCCGTGAATGAGCGCGGATTTTCTAGCGCATTTACTTGCACTTCAAAGGCAATATATCTATGGTTTAACGGTTAAACCATAACCCATTTGAGAGACGGCCAACATCAGAATTTAAAATGGACTGAATAAGCTCTCTACGAACTTGAGCGATGCCGCGCCGACGGACCATGAAAGAGTGACGGACATGTATGCACATAAATCACTGTCACACACAAACACTCTCGAAGTAATACACAGTCTCACTTGTAGCCATGTCTTTTAACTATTATAATATTTCGAAGGGCAAAAATAGGAACGTTTAATTGGCTTTACATCATCAGCTAACTCGATCACGTCGAGCTAGGTGATTTCAGATAGCCAGGCTCCTCAGCTCCACTCACGCACGCCCCGCCTGTTTGTCTATTTTCTGTATTCCGGGAGTGACGCCAGGCCAAGATGGCGACGGCCGGCTCCGCCCACTTTAGGCTTCAAAAATGCTCTTCAGAAACCTACGGGTGACGTCACGGACACTACGTCCATATTTTTTTACAGTCTATGAGTTCAACTGAGGGGTGGGTGTGGCAACAGTAGCGTTCTGAACTGTCAAGTAATGTTCGTTTGGCTGCCTGGGGATCGAGGATATAGAGCGACCAACTTTGGCTGCCTGGGGATCGAGGATATAGAGCGACCAACTTTTTTTTTTAGCAAGCATAGATTATGCGTGACACGGTCTCAATTTGCGGGACGCATGAATTGGGCTTCAAACGCTGTGCGCGCACGCGCTACGCGGGACGGGTGGTCACCCTACACTCACCTGTGTGTAAATGTATCTGTGGACAGGTCATGCTGATCATACTGATGTTCCATCGAGAAAATCTAAATGAGGAAACTCAACACTTTGATATTAGTGTCGAGATGCTTCCGTCTTCATTAAATGGCAGCAGCACAGACCGATGGATTTCACTTTCACTTTGACGAAAAACACGGACAGAAAGGAGGTGGAGCCTGGTGGGGTGGGGAAGAGCATTTTTCTGGTTTCTTGAGGAGCAGTTTTTAAACAGCATGCATCTTTTCATCTAGGCTACATCAAATAGAGCTGATGAAGAGAGATTCCCCTCATTAATAACAAAAGACGACGAATATGGAAACAACAAACCTGCGTTTGTACTGCTGGAGTTTGAAAGAGTTAAAGATTCCTCAACTTCGTGCTGTCCTCTGCAGGCCAGATCAAGAATCACAAGCAGGAAATAGTGCAAATAATACATACAAATACAATATTTAAGAACATCCACTAATTTTATAAATATCCCAATCAACAAATAAGAGTTTTAACCTCATCACCAGCAGGCTACATGAAAGGGAAGAATATTAGAATTATTTAATTCTACACAAAAAAAATTAAGTTTATGTGATTTGTGAGGACATTCCATAGGCGTAATGGTTTTTATACTGTACAAACTGTATATTCTATCCCCTTACACTGCCCCTATCCCTAAACCTACCCATCACAGGAAACATTCTGCATTTTTACATTAAAAAAAAAACACTGCTTAGTATGTTTTTAAAGCCATTTGAAAAATGAGGACCCCCAAAATGTCCTCATAAATCACGTATTTTCCCGAGTGTCCTCATTTGCAGGTGTGTTATCATAAAAATGTCCTCAGTTGTCATGAAAACAAGTACACACACACACACACGTTGTTTTCATGTTTTATGGGAACTTTCTATAGAGACAATGATTTTTATACTGTACATACTGTATATTCTCTCCCCTTACACTAACACTACCCCTAAACCTACCTATCACACACAACTTTCTGAATTTTTTACAATAAAAAAAAAAAAAAAAAAAAAACTCACTTAGTATAAAATTGATAGAATATAACCAAAAAATGTCCCCACACGGACAAAGATTTCGGATATTGCCATCTTTATGGAGACATTTTATCCCCATAATGTAGAGTTTACCAGGGCAGTCTGCAGTGGTCCCATATTCACCATCATTTAATATCTCAGTAAAATAAAACGCAAATGTGCATTATGGGACATTACTGCTGCTGACACATCTAGTTCAATTGACATATGACATATATGATATGAATCAATACTGAAGTGTCTTGAGTTTATAATTATCTTTTAAATCAGAGAGACTCTTCACACTCGCATGTTCTATATTATTCCCAGTGAGATCCAGTTTTCTCACGTGTGAGGAGTTTGATTTACTATTCCAACTATTTCTGCTATATGACTTCTCTGACGAAAGCAACACTGGTCTGTGTCTCCCTCTGTTGACGGAAATGCAAAAGACATTTATAGCAATTTATGTTCATAGCAATTTATTTATGCTTATAGCAATTTATGTTCATCTTTAATGTTTAGCTTCAGGAAGCTGATGTTACGTAATGGAAAAGTACAAGTACAGGGTCTTCTGATGGAAAATTATTAAAACAATATGGAATAGTGACAGACTGAAAAATCATGCTCGAAGCTTTTAATAATTTTGCATTAATCACATAATTCTTAAAGCTGATCCCTTTTAAAGATTTTTATAGCCTATATATTTATGAACACTAGAATGAAGTAACCGAGTTTTCTCTCGCTTCACAGTTTAGCATATTGGCACGTTTGTGGCAGCACTGACGTCAATGAAGGACACCTTTCTCAGTGACACACACACACACACACACACACACACACACACACACACACACACACACACACACACACACACACACACACACACACACACACACACACGCAAAGGAGTGTTGTGATTGGCTCAAAGAGACTTGGAGGCGGGATCAATCGTCTATTCCAGCCTTCTCATTGGTCAGAGCGGTACAGTATGTGACGAGTCAGAGCGTTAAACTTTTCTGTCCGTTCCGCTCGCTTGACTCAGACAGAGACACACAGTCAGGCTGTTTACTACAGCATTCTGCTGCTTTACACAGAGCAATTCCAAAGATCCAACATGCAAATGACACAAAGACACTAGTTCAGAAAGAAAAGGTGAGTAGATTTCTGCATAATTGTGTCGTTAATATTTATTTCATTTGTTTTTCCTAGAGAGCAGCAAAGCAGAGCCGAATTCCCACCTAGAAATACGGTTAACGCGATTGTGCGCTTTGTGATCCTTCATGTCGTCACTCATAACCGAGCGTTTAATATTGAACATATGCTTTGTTATGTGCTATAATGTCAGTGGATGTGTTTTCATTAGCGCTTTTGTTGTCTGTCCTCGCGCAGCTGTCACTGCGGATGTTCGTGCGCTCGTGCGTCACTGTAATGTCGTCACGTGACTCAGCGCACTGCAAACTTCAACGCGCTTTGTGACTGTGGCAAATTCCAGTCACCGAAGCAAATCAACCAAACCAGTTATCTAAGCGTGCATTTAATCATTATTTTACCGAGACATTTGAGAAACGAATCCAGAGGGTACATTCAAAACAACATTTACCTATAAAATTATACATCGCTCGAGCCTTCTAAGTTCGTTTACATTTTAGATGACGTCGGGTGACGTAACATCATCGTTTGTTACGCGTCAACAAAACGCGAACGAGTCCTTTTCTGCCAAGACCAAATGATTACAAGCTAACCAGACATTCCTGTTTATCTTTGAGCAATAACGGTTTATGTAAATAGCATATTAACACTTTTACTATTTTCTAATCTATAAGTACATAGGCTACTATCCAGATGACAACAACATACCTGTGCAGATGCATCCCATAATGCAGTGCGCTCACATTAAAGTAATGTGGGCCATGACATGTAACATTTCTTTCTCAGTTTGATGGGACTGCCAATTTAGCGCTGCATTATGCAAACGGGTTCACACTAATTTGCACACTAACCCTAACACTTTGCAGTTAACAATACACAAGTATTCTGTTCAGACCATAGACACGTGTATGCTATTGTTCGGACCAGAGGAGCATAGGTTTGGCTGGTTAGCTTTGCAAGTTACCCGCTGCTAGTAAATGTCGCAACTCATCATGTGACCAAAACCTCTTTCTACATTGAAGACCATTGAAACGATCCTTGTATTCTGTGTTTGTTCATTGGCCAGAGGAAAATGAGCCTGGTTTCTCCCAAGGTGTTTTTCTCCATTCTGCCACTGTTGTCTTACAGAGCTGCTGTACAGCTGAAATGAACTGTTTGCATCATTGAATCATTCTCCTGTTATCACTGTAAAGCTGCTTTTTGAAACAATCTGTATTGCAAAAAGCGCTATATAAAATAAAGGTTACTTGACTTCTGACTTGATGTTTTACCAATGAACAGGGTTTTTTAGGGTCCTTAAAAGTGACATAGACTTGTTTTCCCTGATTAGACTGCTGTAATAATGGGCCCTGGCGACTGAATGGCAGCTAATAGCCTTTGTCAATGGAGGTCAGTAGGCTAATGTCTGAACCTGCGGTGCGGTTTAAATACTCTTTTTCCAGTGACGTACCAACTTAAGGCAAGACACCACAGCTAAATAGGGAACAGAACAAAACTAGATTTCACCATACTTTCCAAGTTAAATAATCACTGAACATTAAGACAATTTAACAGTTTTTTGAAACGTAAAGTAAAAAATATGCAAATTAGATGATCTAATTAAATATGCGCTGATTTGCATACATTTCCAGAACAGAAAGGTTCAAAATTGTTACTGTAACTGTTTTTCCAGATGGGATTTTGGATTTCTCTTCACCACATGAACAGCCAGGAAAATACATTCTCACCATGTTTTTAGGAATAAAATGTTATTTGAAGAAACCCCTGTGTAAAAACCTTCAAATATAGCTAGGAATATGTAAGGTTTGGTTTGTACGTGCTGCTGAATTGGAAAATTACCTTGAAAAACATACATTGTAATTGAAATCTACAGACACAAATAGATAAGTGTCATAACATAAACACTTAAATGTGTATTTTGCATGTTTTCGTTCCACTAGTCCAGAACACGTTATAAAAGATCCCCGCTCATGACAGCGGACAAAAATATACATCTTAAAATTAAACCAAAATCTCAAAATTAACCAATTCATGAAATAACAATTGTTTTACCTGTAGTTTCTTGCCATAAAGCTCTTTTAGTCATAAATAAATAAATATATATTTTTGTCCCACGAATTAAGAATTTGTTCCCTCATTTTAGAAGTGGATCAAAACCTTTCATCAAAGTTATACATGAATTGTGAACAATACCCGTTCATGTCTTAGGACAACTTTGATTAACTTTTTTGATCCACTTCAAATGTTGACTACTGTAGTTCATATAATAGTTGCATGTGGGCTTCTCAGAAGTGCTTCACACCCCTCATGACCCTCTTGCCCCACAGATGGAGGACGTGGCCTCAGCCCCGGCTCTCCCAGGCCCGTCCCAGCCCACGTTTGCCCGCCCGCCGGCCTCCGAGCGTCGGAACCGCAAGTCCGGCACGGCCAACATCTTCCAGGGCGTGAACCTGCGGCAGCTGAAGCGGCTCTTCCAGGCGGCGGGCGACCCGGACGCGGAGCAGAGAGCCCGGATGGTGTGGGGGAACCGGAGAGCAGCGGCCGGAGAGGACGGGGGGGATCAGGAGGCGGAGGATGGAGGGATGGCGGAGGTGGAGACGGGTCTGGCACAGGCGCTGGTGGGACTCAGGGTCCGAGCGAGGAACAGAAGCGGCCTCAGGGTGGAGTCTCATAAAGACACGACGGGGACGAGATGGGTCCGAGCGTTTGGACACCTCAGGTGAGAGACACTGAAACTGGTCATTTTAAGATTAGAAATAGTATTCATTAAAGCATTTTTCTGAGTAATGTAAGTATTTTATCTCAGTCATACACACTCAAACTGAAATGATCTAAAAAATAATGTTTTTTTAAAGTTTTGTTAACTGTCACTTTGAATCATTGAATCAAATGATAAACAATAAGATGACATATTCTCCATAAAGCAAATTAAGCTTACTTTAGGAGAATTTCTCTTAAAAACAATACAAAAATAATCCTCATTACTTCCAATGCAAGAATATTGATAATTGTTTTTTTATGTAATAGATTTTTTATATTTAAATAATATATATTATTTATAAAATAATACAAAATAATTTAAAAAATCATGTTATTTATATTGGTAATGTATTTAAAAAACAAATAAAAACAAAACAAGCCTTATTCTCATTGTGATGCAAAAATAATAATGATAATTATTTATATTGGTATTTATACACCAGAAAACCCCAAAACCTCATTCTTGTTACTTGCAATGTAATAAAAATAATAATAATAATTATTATTATAATATTATATCGATAAACAAATTTAAGGAAAAACAAAACAAAACAAACAAACCTCATTCTCATTACTTGTGATGCAAAAATAATAATGCTACATTATTTGTATTAGTATTTATACATCATATTGCCATTTGTTTACTGCCTTTATGCTGATTGCATTAAAAAAAATCTTTCTATTGCTGTATTTTAGTTTACAGTATTTTAATACAGTAAAAATTATATTTCAGACCAATGAGAATTAAGTGAACAATTAAAAGTTGTGTGAAAATGTTCTTAAGTGTCACAAAAAAGTTGCAAAAACACTTTTTTTTCATTAGTTTTTGGGGTAATATGTGACTTGGACATGATTTTGCAGGGTTCATCCTCGTAGATTTACTTAAATGTCTATATAAAGCTCAATTCTGACACCAGCTTCACTGCCAGTGTGTGTGTGTGTGTGTGTGTGTTAATGGAAACACGCTAATCTGAACAAATGTAGGTCATGAGATCAGCCACTCAAACCAGGCACGCTAAAGACCCTGTAATCAGACTAGAATATCTAGCATGGGTCACACACCTGTGAACATTAGATGAGAATAGTGTAATCATATAATTCAATTCAATTCAATTCAATTCACATTTATTTGTATAGCGCTTTTCACAATACACATCGTTTCAAAGCAGCTTTACAGAAAGTGCATATTACAATTTAGAGTCTGTTATCAGAGGAGACTAAGTTATGCATTTCAGAAATGTACACATACAAAAATCAGTTAGTTAAAAATGTATTAATTTAAACAATGTAATAATTTAAGGCAGAAACAATGAGCTCATTGAAGTAATGAATACTTGTTTGTTAACAAATGATTATGACATTTAGAAAATGTAGCATTATATAATATAATGATCTGCATCTAATAAGTTGATGCATTATTATTTGATCATCCATAAGGATCAACGAGTGCTCACTGGGACAGACTTCTGAAGTCGTAACTGGAGAAGATAAAGACGACAACGATAACGATGATTCGTCTGCTTTGGGAGCCTGTGGAGGACAGAGCTCTTCTGAAGCTGCTGGATCATGTGACCAAGCTGACTTCCCCGAGGAAGAGACTCAGGGGCCCTCGGGTGGCCCTCGATGGAGCTGGAACGCCGTGCAGGAGAAAGATCCCGAGCGCTACCTGCACCGGATCCGGCACTGATGCCGACAGCGGGAAGTGGAGCAGCGTGGGATTACCGAAACGCATTCAATCAGATTACAGCCTGAGAGACTCTCCGTCAGCGCAGATTTACTTGAAGCTGCCGCCTCAATCAAACACTAGTCTTAATCGAGCAACGATCAACACTACAGCACCTGACACTAACAATAATCCCGCAGGATTCCAGTCCTGCCGTACCTTAATGAACTCTTGACGGGTTTGTGCCATTCTCACATCCTCGGACCCGGTCGCACAACAGCAGTCAAACACTATTAGAGGGTTAGTTCACTCAGAACTGATTATTTATACTCGTGCTCATGTTGTTCCGAACCCCAGATGACACAATAGATATTCATGCTGCTCTTTTCTACAGAATGTGAGTGAACGGTGTTGAGCTCCAGAATCACCGCAAAACTGGTTATAAATACAGCTCATGCATCATGAGTCAAGTCATGTGACTGCAGGAGATTTGTAACATACTGCATGAATCATATAGACTTTTTTTAAACTGCCTTTTTGGTCTTTTTTTTTTGTGTGTGTAGGGATGCACCGATATTAAAATTTTGGTCTTTATATTTGAAAGCCGATAAATCTAAATCCAAATTTTTTATATAATTTTTGAGAGCCTGATTACAAAAAACAAAAAAGTCTCACCATTAACAGCCATGTCCCAAGCACACAATTATAATGTTCTCATTATAATTTCATGTAGCCGATATGACAGACTTACATTTTCCTTTTTTTAAGTGATTCCAATCATATTTCGAGCAATTAAAAACCATCATGTTGAACAGTGCGCATCTGAAGTGTCTCAGCTAAAGGAAATAATACACATTATTTATCGGCTATAATATATTGACCTAATTTTCTTATCAGGCCGATAACGATGGCGTTAAAAATGAACATATCGGCCAAAACCGATATATTGTACATCCCTAATGTTTTGTGTCCATGCCCATTGTAATTATATTGAAAACTGAAACCGTACTGGTATGGAACAACATGGGCGAGTTTAATTTTTGGTGAACTCTCTCTTTAAATGCAGTCTCATCGAAGCTTCCAGAGCCCCTATCAGCTTTTATTTACCACTTATATGAATGTATGGGGCCGAAGAGTGTTGGATTTCTGTTATTTAACGAAATATGCTTGTATTGTTTCTTCCAAAACACTAGTTTCTCATTAGTCCCTCTTTTTCAGGGAGTGTTCTGCCTTCCAGTGGTATTTAATGTTCAATATCTAAAAATATAGAAGAATGTATTTGCATTTGCTGCGACAGAGCAGTCCTCTTCGAATCATTAGTTGTTTTAGATGTTTTAGCCTGTGGTAAATATGTAAATGATGCATTAGTATATAGAGGTATGCTGGACACTAATCATTAGTGCTGAATATTTAATGTCTTCTTCTGTCACTTCGACAGACATTTATAGAAGCAATACAGATGAAACCATGTAGCCAAAACCCTGAACACTACAACATGCACAAGAACAAGAGTTATTTTTTTTCTCTTTGTCACTAAAGCTGGAACTTCCAATTAAATAGTTTTTGAAATGAAACTCGAGTCCGTTCTTTTTATTGAGTATCGCACTGTTATAGCTTTTAGCATCTTTCATTAAATACATTACATACAAATTATACAGTCCATTGTCACGTTTTTAAGGTCCGTTTTTTTGACACCTGTGAATACACTTTTTAAAAAATTATAGTATCTTCTGATTTTTTAAACGAAATCAAACTATGAAGACAAAGAAGGATGATGTCACCGTGAGAATGGAACGTTCCAGTGTTTCTGCACATGCTCAGTCGAGCTCCGAGGAGACTCCGCCTCCAAACACACGTGCACGTAAAAAAAAAAAAAAAATTAGAAAAATATAATGCTAATGGAAAAAAAGCAGAGGATAAAGTGTGTGGCTTTCCAATGATTGTGAGGAAAAAACAAACCTAACACAAAGGCAAGAAAAAACAGAAAGCGCCTATGAATGAGCAGTAGTTCCAGTCGTCGAGCGTCGAGGTTTCACTACAGCAGAAAGTTTCTCCTTCACTGTCTTACTGACATGCAAGTCATTCTGAACGCGGCTTTTGAGTGTTCGTACGGTGTAACAGTCCACAAGGCAATGCTCTCCTTCAGGATTATGTGTGTGGAAAAGGCTTCTCGTCAATTACTGGATCTTTTCCCACTTGCATTTGTTCCCAAAATGGCAATGAAAAACAAAAATGCAACTAAAATCAGGTTGCACACACACATACACGCACACACAGATAAAAGCCCGGATCACCACCAGGTGAAGAAGGGTCTTCTGCTTTGGAAGCTCTGCGTGTAGGACTCGCTGTTGGCCCGCTGTGGCGCTCGTGCCGTCTCCACGATGACCGGCGGCATCTGGACCAGCTGGAGCGGCGTCTTGCCTTCCCGCAGCGCCTGGCTCAGATTCAGGATCTAGAGGAACAGGACATGAGCGGGAACGTCTCAGACAGAGAAGTGCATTGAAAGAGATGTCGAGAATGAGAGCTGCCCGCCCAGTTTAAGCTCTTTTTTTTTGTTGCAATTTTTGTTTTTGAACCATATTATAGTCCACATGAATCCATTCCCTTCTTGCAAACTACAGTGCAAGGACATTTTCAATGTTTAAATTATGTATTATGGCCGTATAATCGGGCCAAGCGGATTGGCTAAAAATATTATCACAATATTTTTTTCCACCAATCAAATAATCATCAAAATGGTGTCTGATATAATTATTATTTCATAAAAGGTTACACCCTATTTTAAGGTGACGTTTCATAATAGTGGTGACAAAACTTTTATTTTGGGCGGGTTGTCATGAGGACTTGAGTTTCACTGCGTATTTGACATCAGATTCTCAAAGATGTAGGCTAAATATAAAATATTACTCGAAAAGTTTATTATCGATATTGTGGATTAATATTTCTCAGTGAATATCAATACTGATTTATTGCCCAGCCCTACCGTATAATATAATAGATGAGTGTTTTCAGTGTCTTTAAACACAACTAAAAAGATGTTAAAGACTCACCTGCCCCCTCATGACTGAGACCTGCTTCTTGAACTGTCCTCGGTCAAAACCCGGATCTTTCTGTCAAAGTTAATGCAAGTATGAAGTCAATTCTGAGCATTAATTTAATAAAGCATACAAACATATCGACGAGTCCCCAGGTAAATTTAATGACTTGCCTTAAAAAGCTCGTAAAGATCTTCCTCAAGGTCTTTGATGAAGTTTGGGTCGGAAAATTTGGGAAGAACTAAATCTCGGATCTCTTGGGAAAAGGCAACTTTAGCCTGTGGCAGCCACGCCCAGTAAAACGGATCTACAGGAAAACACATTCAATAAAAACACTGAACTACAACAGATGAATGAAAACACCTCAATTTGCAGTGATGAAGCTGGTATTTAATACTTATCAGGAATATTACAATGTGACTGGCCAGTGGATGATCATGTGTTTGTGAGGTGGATGATGATTGGCTTACAGGCTCTCCATGAATCCGGGTGTTTGAGAGGGAAGGCCAGACCATTGTCAATGGCTGCCAGTTTAATGATGGGGTCCTTCACTAACACCCAATCACTGTCCTGGATGATAAACACAAACACGAACATGAAAACACAAGAAAGGGATGGAAAATTTCCCATAAATATCTAAAATAGCAGCCGGTCACTCACCCTGTTGCTTGACGTATCCATCGGATAGTCATATTTTATGAGCCAGTTGTCATTTCCTCGGTCTACAGATCACACAAACACAAACAATGCATGTTAAAATAAAGACAATACATCCTCTGGTGCTCTTCGTGTGTTTTATTTAATATATTTTTTATACTAAATTATATTTACGCTGAATTTATAATCCATTTATTCACTTTTTAAGCATAGACGAGAAAATTACATTTTTAACTTAAACTGTCGTAAATCTTGAATGCTTTAGAGCAGAGGTCCCCAACCCCCGGGCCGCGGACCGGTACCGGTCCGTGGGACATTTGGTACCGGGCCTCACAGAAAGAATATATAACTTAACGTATTTTCCGGACTATAAATCGTTCCGGAGTATATGTCGCATCAGTAAAAAAATGCGTCATGAAGAAGAAAAAACATAATATAGCCTAAGTCGCACTGGACTATAAGTCACATTAATTTAGAAATGTAGCCTATTTCACAAAAAAATATATATATATAAAAAAAAAGAATAATAATAATTGTTCGGATGGGACTGTTCACCCTTACGGACGTGCAGCGCTCTGAAAGCGGCACAAAAAGACTGCTTTAAAACTTTCACAGAGACCTCAGACAGAAAGCAAAAAGCCTGTCTTTAAATTGTATTTCGTTTTGTATTAATTGTATCTTAATTTTAATCAATGTTTCATCACCCAATTGCCAGGATTTAATAATAAGTAAATATAATAGAAAATATTTAATCAGGACACGGAGGCGCGGGCGCGTGAACTGGAGCTGATCTCATAAATTAACCGAAATTCCGCGGAGAAGGTAGCCTACTTGCCTCACAGACCTGAGACATAGAAAGCTTGAAATGTCTAATTTTAAACAGAACAATTCAAAACAAAAGAAAACTGACTGTTCTCTGCTTATGTAATTCGTATATGTGCATTTCTCTCTGGCGCGTTCACTATAGGCATACTGCGAAGATCGAGTCAGCATTGTCAACTTCATCTTTGCACAGAAAACACTTGTTTAAACAATTAAAATGTCTCCTGCTATATTTTACATATTCATAATCATTCATTTTGGTTCTTAAAATCGGTTCTTTGTGACAGCTTTTAGGTGCTTTATTGGCAGCGCCACCTTACATCACATCAGCACCGTAAACATGGAGATTTTTTTCTTTTGGGGGGCTTTTTGTTTGTGTTCAGGCTTTCTCAGTTGTCTTTAGGCGCGATATTACGAGTACCCTGCTAATAAAATTGCAAGTAAGCCTACACATTGGATTCACGTTTATTATTATATTTAATTGTTTTTTATATTTTTTTTATATTTTGTTGTATTTATCCGCCGCACCTTAAAGGCCGGTCCGTGGAAATATTGTCTGATATTAAACCGGTCCGTGGCGCAAAAAAGGTTGGGGACCGCTGCTTTAGAGCACAGACTTAAGTTTGATTTCTTTTCAAAGACGACACTTGGCAGATTATTGCTGATGTAAAATAGTTTAAAAAAGTGAACTTAAAAAAAGGTAACAGAATTTTATGTGTATTTTTATGAAAAATGCACAAAAATATTATTTTCAATTTGTTTATGAAATATGTATTTTCAAAAATGCTTTAACTCTAAAACTGCAAGAAAATCTAAGCCATAAATCTAAACAAGTTGTGTTCCAAATTTGAGCTTTACATCTCAAAAAATTAGCTTTCAGTAAGATTTTGTTCGGCTGCAGTACCAAAAGTTTCCACTAGATAAAATTTGTCTCCCATTCATTTCCAATGCGCTCATTATTGACCGCGAGGAGCACAAGTGTGACAAGTTTATTTAGGCCCATTTAACCTTTTCGAATCATGTCCATGATTTTTGAGGTTTTTTTGTGTTCAAATAGCAAGTGCCAAAACCTTTACCAATTTTCGTACCATTCCAATGAAGTAAATAATTCGGGGGGAAAAAAATGACGAAGAGCACCAGAAGGTTAAAATGTGTTTTTGTCTTTTTTGTTTGGCCTTTGCCCGAGGTTACCTGTGTTTCTGATTATGTAATCCAGCACCACCAGTCTCTCAAACTGTAGCTGGAGTTGGCGATTAGTGTTTTCGGGTAAAGGCTCGGCCTCGAACCGCCGCAGCCAGAAATCTGCATCTTTATACCCCTCTACGAAGAGCTGGAATGAGCCCACCTGCAAAAGCCAATAGAAACCAGTTCACAAACCTACAACAGCCAACAGAAACTAGCATCACACAATGATGTTAAAATAACAGTGTATAAACCTACAAGAGCCAAAAATGTGTCATCTTCCTCCAGGCAGAAAGGTGGCGCTGTTATGAAGCTTACCTTAGGTGGCAGGCCAATCCGGTGGAAGCGTTGGCCCACCTTGGGCACTTTTTCTAAAGCTAACCTCTTTCCTCTGGACTTTACTCGATCAATGGCACTGTAATTAAAGGTCTCGCTTGCTAAATACACCACCTAAGAGAAAGAGAAAACAGAAAACGCTTTATATAGGGGTGTGTTCACACTTGTAGTTCAGTTTGCTTGGTCCAGATCGACCATCTGGTCTCTCCCTTGAATCCAACACGGAAGTGACAAACTGCAGTTCATCGACTGGCCACTAGAGACAGGCTGCAAAAGAGAGTCAATCCCATAAACCCCCCCATGTTAAAATGGCCAACTTTACAGCAGAAAAAACATGTTTACAGCCTGGTGCAAAAGTGGTTTTGGTCTAGATAGCTAATTTTGGCCTTCATGAAGATCTGCTGTGAGGAGAAGCGGTTCTGACGCCTTTACCTAACTGTGATGAGCAACATTGCAACTATAACGAGAAAAAACACGTATGCTTGAGCATTCTGTCCTTTTTAGGGTCGCATCTTGTCACATCATGTTTTTGGTTCGTTTAAGGCGGGCGTACACGGTGCGATTTTTGCTGTTTTTACGAGCTCGCAGATGATTTTTTTCACTCGGGAGAAATCGAGTGGAATCGGTGATGCTCGCATGGTCGTGGCTCGCAGCGTGTGAGAGGAATTACAAGCCGCGCCGAGCACGTTATGAGCACCTCCCCGACCTCCCGATCATTTTTAAACATGTTTAAAAAATTCGGGGAGTCGGCCCGATTTTCACCAGCTGTCCCCTATTACCAAATCATACACAACCACATGGGGCTATACCTCAGTAGCAGCAACCATACAGCGTGCGCATACACTCTCTCTCTCTCTCTCTCTCTCTCTCTCTCTCTCTCAAGTTTGTATGTTGAAAGGCTACTGTTCTCTGCTTTACAAAAAATCATTTGCACACACATTTCTGTCATTTTTTTCTATCTGAAGCTTTGCCCGCATGCGGTCTCTGTGTTTAGCGCGAAAGCCCACGTGATTGCTGACGGCTCGGGATAAAATTCGTGCAGGACAGTCGTGCCGTGTACCAGCTGCTTTGACGCGATTATGAGTTAAACTGACTCGCAACGTGTGCAATATCTCACGACCTCCCGAGTGTCCGATCCTGGTCCGAACTCGCACCGTGTACGCCCGCCTTTACATGTCTTTGGTCCGTGTTGCTTTCATATTTTATTCGAACCGCACCAGTTTATTTGGAAGTGGACTGAGACTCGTCTTTTCAGCGTCTCGCTCCACTTGTTTGGTGCACCAGGGTTCAGACGGCAACGTTCACACATATTCAAATGAACCGCACTAACAGAGCAATCGCACAAGGGTTCACTTTAATCCATCCAAACACGCAAAGTGTGATAATACATTACACAGTCAAACCAAAATGTATTCAGACACCTTCAACATTTCTTACATCATCACAGTTTATTCGCTATAGTTTAGACCAGGGTTTCTCAAACTCGGTCCTGGAGGGCCACTGTCCTGCACAGTTTAGCTCCAACACTGATCAAACACACTTGAGCAGGCTAATCAATGTCTTCAGGATCACTAGAAACTCACAGCTAGGTGTGTTTGATCAGGGTTGGAGCTAAACTGTGCAGGACAGTGGCCCTCCAGGACCGAGTTTGAGAAACCCTGGTTTAGAAAATGGTAATGAAATATGACAAGAACTCAGTTATCAAATCAGTTGATATTTCACTGGTTTTGGCCATCCTTCTGTTAAGCAGGGTGAACGTTAGTTTGACATGTTCCCCGACAGCCGATTAATGCAAATTTTACCTCAGACGAAATTCGGGCAGTGTCAGAAGATTTGACTCACAGTCCTGCAGTGACTCTCCTACGATGACCGACAAATTGTCTTCGTGTTTCAAGACAGGCCGTGACCAAAACTAACGTAAGAGATTTCTCTGTAGCCACCATTTCAAACCCGTGTGTAATGCTGCTCACTGTCACCGAACGTGTCATTGATTGATGATGTAAAACTCCGGACAAGTTCTTGCGTGCGTCCGTTTTTAACGTGTCTTGACTGTCGTACAGTCTGACATCAATGACGACTGAGATCCTACAGTGTGACATGGCTTACAGCGATGATCATGTACAGTCTGATAAGCAACAATCGTAAAGGATGATAATAAATCGCACAGTGTGCACCCGGCTTTAGACTGTCTCACACATGAATTATGTTGAATATCTGTCAGCTGTTAAATTTAACTACACAATTATATAATACCAGTTTAGGTCAACAAATTACCAAGCAATGCTTCATTTAGTTCAGTCTGTGTGTGAAAATGTCGCATTAGCAATTAAAGAAAAAAACACTTCAGCAAAATATGATCAGCTCAAAGTGTCTGAATAATATTTGGTCCCAAATTTTTCATAACGTGTGAAGAATATTTGGGTATAATATGTCACAGTTTACTTTATTGTGCTCTCCTCGCTTACATAAATGAACTATAGTGTCCTGCACACACTAGTAAAAAATAAAAAATGATATCTGGTGTCTGAATATTTTTTGGTTTGACTGTACACCCTAGGACATGTCAGTCTTCTTAGTCAACTCTACTCAGCAATAGTGCTGGTGTGTGAGTGTGTGTGAGATAACCGTTATGTTTAGCCTGCGGTTGACTAGTTTGTTTTCATGCGTGCCAACAACAGGAAATGAAAGAGGTTAACCAACAAGCACAAAACCATCACGACTAAACGTTCTCACGTCCTCGTTCACCGTGGTTTTGGTTTCGGTTTCAGAGAAGATGCTCATGTGTGGGTGGTGTTGTCACACCTTGGTGCGCGGCACGATGTTGAGCTCTAGTTTCTGGTCCACTAAACTGGCGCCGGCCTCTGACAGGTAACCCTGATTCAGCACCAGACAGTCCCGGCCGAAACAGCATGGACAGCAGAGCTTCTGCAGCCATTTGGTCCATTTGGGGTTCAGCTGGCCGTACGGTTCCTCGTTCTTTGGTTTGTAGACTCCGATGACCTTCTGTTGGGAGAAAAAGAAGATATTTCAGGTCAGGTGTTTCATACATCTGAAACACTGTCTTTCACATGTACCTCTTTAGCTTGTCAGTGAAAAAACATTTAAACTCGAGAGACAAATCCCTTCAACGCTACCATACACTTTATATCTCACATCCGAGGCCCTGTTTACACCTGATATTAAGATGTGTTTTGGTCGATCGGATCACAAGTGGACGATGCTAAAGGTGTAAACGGGGTTTAAAGCGTTTTGAGCTCGTCCATTTTCGACCACTTCCAGAGGAAGTTGAAAACACATTTAACCGGATTGCTTTCGTAGTGTAAACAAATTCGATGTGGTCGAATGTGTTCAAACAGCCACAAAAGACCGTCTTCTCTCCGTCTACTGATCTAATGCGGGAACATTATGGGAAGAGCTCTAGCCAGATGGGGTTTAGGCCCAATCCAAATTCAACACTTGACTCCTACCCTTTCCCCTACCCCTCTGTTGCACGTTCACATGAAGTGGTAGGGTTGTCTCGATTCTCTTTTGGTTGGAGGGGTAAGAAGGAAGGGCCAGATATAGCCCTTCAAAAGAAGATTTTCGGGACCACGCTTCAAACTAAGGGGTATGAGAAATGTCCCAGCATACACCGGCTACAGAGGCAACACGGCTGCTCAAGCGAAAAAGGAGTTATGTTACATTCATTCTTGTGTTCATATTTACGGTCATGTTCTACAAAGAAACATTTGCAACTGAGATGACTACAGCTGACGACGGCATCTTGGAAGTTTGTGATAAACATCTGCGCATCTCCTGTGACGTAGGCACTAACGACGACGTATTAGCGGTGTAGTAGTGTTGTCCCATTTCTTAGGGGAATATTTTCACCCCTACGCCTTGCCACTCTGTTTCAAGGGGCAAGGGGAAGGTGAACGGTTAGGGGAAGGTGAAGGGGTATAAAATAGATTTGGGATTGGGCCTTAAACTATCGGCTTCAAACTAAACTATTTACCCGCCCATAGACCCTCCCCTCGAAGAAATCAGGACAGAAGTGGCTGAAAGTGGACAAAAGAGACGGATTAAAACACCAGGTGTGAACGGGAATGTGTCTCCCTCGTCTACTTGTGATCCGATCGACCAAAACACATCTTAATACCAGGAGTAAACAGGGCCTGAGACCAAAATCACATTCACAACTTCACGCTAAACCAAGCGAGCTACATTTTCAGCAATCACAGATCCTTTGCAGAAACGTGTAAATTCTGTTGAGGTTGAAACACTGCAACTGGAAGGCAACCATTTGCAAACTATCATTCAAAAGTTTGGCATAAGTACGATTTTTTTTACATTAATTAATACTTTTATTCAGCAAGAATTATCAACTGTGATGGAAAAGGCATTTATAATGTCACAAAAGATTCTAGTTCAAATAAATGCTGTTCTTTTGTCATATTAGACTCATTTCTGAAGGATCATGTGACACTGAAAATTCAGCTTTGATCACTGGAATAAATTACATTTTAACACATACTCTCATAGAAAACAGGTATTTTAAATAGTAATAATATTTCACAATATTACTGTTTTTACAGTATATTTCATCAAATAAATGAAGCCTTGGTGAGCAGAAGAGACTCTTTCAAAAACATTACAAATCTTACAGACATGCAAGCTTATACTCCCAACAACGTTAACTCAACAGTTACTCATTCTTCCTTGTTTTCAGACACATCAGTGATTTCCACATCTAAAAGTGACCTTTAACAAAGACTTCATCTGGTCTCCGTGACTCATCTCTGATTTGATTAGAAGTGAATGAGAAACTGGCCCGGCGCACCGCCTGACTGTGCATGTGGTCATGTGCTTAGAGACTCACCAGTGAGCAGATGAAGCTCGCAGGCGTGATCACTGCCGAGAGGTCGAACACCAGCCCTTCCCCGTTCAAGATCAGGGGCCGGTTGCATAAACTGCTGAGACTAGTCTTTAAAGTTAGTCACCAGCTTGCTAGAAAACATCAGATCAACTCACTTCTGTCCCCTACAGGCCGCAGCGTTTAGCACATCTCAGTCTGAATAACTAAACTCATCATGACTAATAATCATGCCCTAAATGATTACGGCCAGATTCAAAAACTCTCCCAAATTACTTCATAAATGAAAATTTTGTTTGTTTGCAGCTTGTGTAACTTTTTTTGGTCACTTCTGACTGAAAGCTCACAACCTTTTCCCTTTGTATTTTCAGATTAAACATTCGACTCTTTAAACTACACTGAAACTAAACCAGAACCGAATAACACGATGGGCCAGAGAAATACCACAGAAAACGTAGTAAATCTCGATTCCTCTTCATCTTGATGGAGTGAAACTGTTTGTTCAACTCCATCTTTTCTATAAGGATTATTCACTCAGTTCTGAACAGGCACAATAAAACAATCAGTCGGTGTGTGATAAATATAATCAATAGAACTCATTTTAAACTTTGAACACTCGTCGAATCTAGTGTTGTGAAGCGAATCAAAGTGCAAACCGGGTCCAAAGCCCAGAGTTTTGACGCTTTGTGATTCTGTGGCTGAATGAAAGAAAGCCTCATACTCGTCTAACACACACTGCAAAGCCATAATCGCAGAAGTCATATGGCAGAAATTAGGCGGGTTAACGCATGTGACAAGTCTTAAACCAGGACTTAAACTATGACTCTCTCATGGTATTTCCAGCATTTCATTTAAAGAAGTGAGGAACTGTCTATTTACTGATGAAATTACCCATCATTACTAAATAACCCTTCCCAGTTCTGCCTTTTTAAAACACTTTTGAAACACTTTTGATAATAAACCCCTTTAATACACTTCTCTCTGCTGTAATACTAGATGTCAGGGTTGTTATTGTTAATGTAAAACTGTTAAAAATCCTTTTTGATCCAATAAGAGTCATTGAATCATTTTATAAAATAGGTCTGGTCCATTTTAAGTACTAAAATTAATGAAAAATTAAGCTGAAATAAAATAATAATAAAAAAATATAATAAAAAATAAGCTGAAATAAAAAATAAAGCTAAATAGAAATATTTAAAAAACTAATAAAAATGACAAAGGCACATATAATTTTTTTTAATTAAATTAAAATAAAAAGTTCTACTCTAAATACCATAAGTTTAAAATAATACTAAAATGACAATGCACACAGGAGAAATCTGTCATTATTTCTAAACGCTCTTTGCATTTAGTAAGTTACAGCTCGACTGACAACAATGACCAATAAAAATATTCAGGTCATGTAATATTTAACTTGATTGTACTTCAGCTCAAGACTTACTGACACTTATGTCTTCTCTGTAAGCAAATAAACATGGAAACTTTACAATAAGGACCCACTAATTAATGCATTTACTAACACACATTAATACGTTAATCTTTGTTATCGTTAGTTAATAAACATAGAATTGTTCATTGTTAATTCATGTTAGCTCAGGTCCATTTAATAATATAAACAGATACAACTTTTTGGTTTTAATACTGTATTAGTAAAACTGTGAGGATAGACGTGAAAATGCACTATCCAAACTTAAATGGTAGTAATTCATAAACCTTTGAAATACAGAATTAGGTTGGTCTCTTTTTAAAGAAGACACTCCGGAGAATATTGCTGAAGTGAAAGTGAAATGAAAAAATTTAAGTTTACTGTAAGGCAAATGTATTGCACTAAACAAAATTATTTAATTTTAAATATATTTTACAAAAATAAATTAAAATTGCTATAAAATCAAAGTCACGTCAAACCAAGTTGTGTTCCAAATTTGAAGTCGATACCACAAAAATTAAAGTTCCCATGAGATTTTTTTAGGCGTAATACCAAAAATAGCCACCGGGTGAAACCCACAATCCATTGAATGTTTATTTGATGCGTTCTCCTGTAACAAATCAATACATTTCTGTCACAATATCACACAAAACAGTCACCAAATATGGAACCTTGAGTCTCAGACCATTCCAACGATATGTGATTTGTCAGGATTCGGAAAAAAACGAGAGAAAAAAAATATAGAAAACATGACTCCGCCCACTAGGGGAGGGGCCACTAAAAGGATTTAAAGTACCGTTTCCATGGTAACTCAATGTCCAAATTCAAAATGGTTTTTCCATGTTGAATTTTGAGTATTTAAAGCTTTCAAATGATACCTAATTTATGATGATTACTCAAATTTGTGATATGGACAAAAGGCAATAAAAAAAAACAGCACCACGGGGTCAACAAACGTCTTCATTGTTAGTTCATTTTTTAACTAATGTAGTTAACTAATGTTAATAAATGGAATATTATAGAAAGAAAAGAATCTCATAGTATCTTCCTGATCAAGCCGATCTGTGTCTTTTATGAGAGCTGTTAAACCTGTATTCTGGTTTCATGTAAAAGTAGTAGTGCGTAATGCGTATCTGCCTCTATGATAATAAAGCACTGCTCTGTCGTTCCTCTGAAGAGAGAGAGAGAGAGAGAGAGAGAGAGAGCTTCAAAGAGAAAGTGCTGGTAAGCCTTTATTTTATCGATCAAAGACCTAGTGAGCTGCCAACTGAGGCATCATGCCCAAAACCAGTCTAATGTTGAACTACAGCCCTGATAAAGCTGTTCTCCTGTATCATTCATGTGTCCAGCGACCCTTACCTCCATTTTACATGTTTTTATCTCCACACATCACATGTCTCATTCATCATTTTTATAATTAAGGATTGCATATTATCTGGGCCTGAAACAAGGATGAAGGTGTGAAAAGCTTCAGATTTTCAATATCACATTAATTTGACAAACATACATAGAAGTGCCTGCAGTTGAAGAAACGTCCTGTAAAAGCTCAAACTTCAGAGTTGTGTTTTGCATCACTCGAGGCCTGACCTGATGACACAGCTGTTACTGTGATCTCATCAATACACAGTTACACACACACAACACGCTCAGCTCGTGAATAATGCGCATGAAACTGATCACATGTAACGATTACAGATATGATGAACTCTCACCCCTGTTGAATCTTTGACGAAGTAGCTGCCGCTGGAGCCCTGATAGATGCGCTCCGGGTAGATGCCCTCCTCGATGGCCCGCTCTGCCTTCCGGATAATCTCTCTAAACTCCGGGTCCTCCGGGAACTCGTTCCTGTGCGGGTCCCGCGGCGACGCACCTCGATCGCGGTCCAGAAGCGGCTGTCGCTCGCGGCTCCGTCCGGGACTCCCTGCCGGCAGACGCACCACTGAGCCCGGCGTGCCTCCAAATCCACCCCGGGGACTCGTCGGCTCGGTGGGACCGTAGCTGAAATCGTTTGAATCGCGAAGCGGAGAGACTAGCGGGCTCGTTTCGTCCATCTCGGAGAAGGAGATGGGGGGAATGGGGGAATTACCGGGGACAAGCGTTTGTTTGTTGCTGTAATGAAATGATGCGGCTTCGTACAGCAAATCGCCAACAAACAAGTCACATGACAGCCCGCTTCCGTATAGAGGCGGGGACGCTGCGTCATCGCAATGACACTGGCCAATCAGCGCTCGAGAACGCTCTTGTTTTTCCATATGCGCACTGTGATTGGTCAGAATTGCACCACCCACATCGAACATGTGACAAAGCACAACATCACTCGAGTTAACGCTAGAATTGTACATTTTGAGAAGATATGAATATGAGTATGGGGTGGATATGTATGCATAGATTGTGTACATATGGGAATGTTATTGTTATATTATATTTTTTATGAATATTGTTATGTTGTGTTGTGTTATGTTATGGTGTCCTTCCTTGTGTGTGGTGTAAAGTGAAGCCAAAGACAAATTTCCACTTATGGATAATAAAGGAACTAAACTAAACCTAATTATAACGACAGAAAAAAAGTGTTTTGAAATGAATGTTTTATATATTAAATTATAACCACAAAAGCATGAAATAAAAAAAATAAAAATAAAAACATGGAAATAAGAATCTGTTAACTATATATAAACAATGGATACGTTTAAGCCAGCCTGTTGCTAACGAATATCTGAATGTGCTTCCTGGAAGACTTAGATAAAAGCTTATTTTAAACCAGAGATCTTTGTGATCTATAGACTGTATTTGTACACATATAATCACTCTTATTTTTATTATCATAAAGATAATTATTATCATTATTTAATGGAGAGCAATAGAATGTGCTGAACACGGCTGCGCTCTTCTATATAATGGAAGTGGATGGGGACTACTATTAAATAGTTTTTATGGTAGTCCATCAATTCAGATCAATATTTTTGTGTTCCATGAAAGAAGATATGTTACGGGATTGAAATGTCATGAGGGTGAGTAGATGACGGAATTTTCATTTTTGGGGTGAACTGTTCCTTTAAGAACGGTCTTCCGTTCCACTAATGAAATCTGTAAATTACCACGAAATCAGAAAATTACCAAATTATCACGCGCGGGGTCGCGACGCGACTCGCGTCAAATGAGCGTGTTGTAGCAACACGGGTTTCTACGGGGAGGAGAGAGGAGGAGACATGATGAGGCTTTTACTTCATGATGCACAGTTGATATTTCAGTGAGTCTGCCGGTTTAACATTTGAGCAGTTGTTTTGAGACTTTGTTTATTATTTTATATTTTCAAGCATTTGAATTTGAATTTTTAATTTGTTTGGGAAAAAACTTCTATAGGTTAGTTTCGCAGATCAGATCGATGGAGTCAGTGAGGGGTCCGACATCTGAAGACTGTTCCCCGGTCAGCGAGCTCTCCTTCGGCCTGCAGAACCTCCAGTGCCAGGACGGGTGAGAGTTCAAACACTGCACATGCTCTTAACTAAGGCAATATAAGGGATCATTTGTTTATATATAGGCCTACTGTCTATGTCATTTATTCAGCAGCATTTATACATTTTTATCTTTAGGTTTTCTAAATGATTTTTTTTTTATATAGTTATTATTGATATGTTTTGTGAACATTTACTTCATCATATTAATTTACATTATATTCATCATATAATTATATAAAATCCATAAAATGAAACCTTAAGGAAATGTAAAACATTCTGTAATTCAGATGCAACTGAACGGGTGAGAGACCTGCAACCTCTGCTCTTTACAAGACACTCAAACAGTGCACTTGCTCTTAACTGAGGATGTTTGGCAGCATTAGGGATCATTTATTCAGCATTTATACATTTTTATTTTTACGTTTTCTAAATGATTTGGATAATGAAATATTATCCAAACTGTTAGTTGTATGTTAAAACTTATATTTGATGCCCATTTTCTGTAAGTCTGAGTCCAAAGAGCTCGGCCCCCTGGAGAAAGCTTATTTTGACGCCTGAATGCACCAGTCCGCCGCGCAACACTCTCTCCAGGGACAGAGAGACGCCGACAGGTCTGGACAAGAGCCTCATGCGCACACACACACACACACACACACACACACACACACACACACACACACACTGCTTAATTAACTCTCCTCTGAGGACACTTTAAACTCAAGCTCTTCCAGCTCCTTGTTTTTGCATAACTGACAGATCTAATAGTTTTATCTTAACTAGTCTGAGTATTTTCTTGTACATCCTAGTCACTTCTCTTCAAATGTTTCTGCTTAATATCCAGGTTTGAAAGTGTTGAAAAGCATGAAGTTATAAGGATAATTTTTTCGATAATTCGATATTTTTTATGGAAAAGCCTTTGGAAATGTATCAAATTGACAGAAAACACACATTTGCATATTTGCATGCACATATTCTTTATGTATATATTCATTTCAAGAATTACTAGATCAAAGTTCTGAATTTCAGTTTAATTGACTGTGAATTTTCCCTCAGTCTCTGCAGTGAGGAGACGACGAGCAAGGTAAAATAAGCATGAGCTCATATTAATAATGCAGTTGATGAATAATCTGTGATGATCTGTGATGTTTGTCTTGGCAGAAGCCTGTCACCCGAGTCCTCTTCACACACGGTAGGACACACACGCACAGCAATCAAACACAGTAAATGGAAAGGAATGAATTATTTTTATTTTGACCTTATTTTGATCTCATGATTCAGCCCGTGTGTCAGTGGAGGGACCGTCACGATTCTGCTGCCGATAAAGAGCCTGAGCGAGCCTTTGTCAGTAACGCTTCCACACACTCTCACTCACATTAGCCCACTTATTATTTATGCAACCAAAATGTCCTTTGAATTATGCATGTAAATGTAATATGCACCTAATTATTCACCTTATTTGTAACTTAAATGTGCAAGGCTACAGATGTCATCCGCTTCCAGTTATTAAAACTGAACAAAAATATTGCAAACTGGTAATTTTTCATCAGATTATTTTAATTAATTATAGTAATCATAACTCGTGATTGGTAATGGTATGGTAATTATGACATACTAAGTCGAAATTATTACATTCTAAATCAAAACTATGACATACTAAATCGAAATGATGAGCAAAAAAGTCCAAAATAATGACATACCATAATAACATTAAAAGTCGATATTATGACATACTAAGTTGTAATGGTGTAATTCAATTATGACAAAAAGTCAAAATTATGACCTACCTAGTCATAATAATTATCGAAATTATGAAATTCTAAATCGAAATGATGACATAAAAAGTCAAAATTATAACATTCAAAGTCATTAGTGCAAGTCATAATTGACTTTCAAAGGTGAAACTATGATATAATAATGACATAAAAAGTCAAAATTAATAATTATGACAAACTCTTTTTTAACTACCTATTGTAGGCCTATGCCATAATTTCGAGTTTTTAATCACATAATTTTGACTTTTTAAATCTAATAATTATGTGGTTTTTTTGTCATTGTATGCAATAATTTTGACTTTTTTATGTCATGAATTTAGCTTCCATATACATTGTAATTGCAAATATTTTGACCGTTTACTTTTTAGCTTTTTCCCTATAGCGGCTTATGAATCCAAAGTCTAGCACATGATTTACAGAAAACGTACTTTCGCGTTGCAAAATAATGTGTGTACCTTGGCAGGTGTGATGTTGACATGGTACTTTGTACTGTATTGTTGTGGGTCATAAACTGGGTCACACTCATATGGGGCGTGTTTTATTGCAATCTCACCTGCACTGAAAGTGAAGGTGTGAACATTTGTCCATCAGAAGCGTCTGCGAGTGCGTCTGTCCAGCAGATTCTCCTCCAGTGAAGAGGCAGAAGCAGCGGGCAGAAGCTGGAGGCAGTGCCGCAGTGACCCAGAAGAGGACGCCAGTGTCCCGCGACAGACGCACGTGCTCGACCCAACGGTGAGCGAGCAGAACATGCACATCACAAACACTCTCTGCCTGTCAATCATTTTGGCTGGCATGCTATATGATATTATATTCTGCTTTTTTTGTGACCCTGGACCACAAAACCAGTCACAAGGGTCAATTTTTTCAAATTGAGATGTATACATAATCTGAAAGCCGAATGCATAAACTTTCCATTGATGTATGGTTTGTTAGGATAGGACAATATTTATCCGAGATACAACTATTTGAAAATCTGGAATCTGAGGGTGCAAAAAATCGAAACATTGAGAAAATCACCTTTAAAGTTGATCATTTATGTTGGCGATTGTGCTGCATTCACTCACACAAATAAATGTTTTATATATTTACGGTAGGAAATTTACTAAATATCTTCATTGAACATGATTTTTACTTAATATCCTAATGATTTTTGGCATAAAAGAAAAATCGATAATTTTGACCCATACAATGTATTGTTGGCTTTTGCCACAAATATACCCGTGCGACTTGTGAATGGTTTTGTGGTCCAGGGTCACATATAATATACGACAGACGGATGCGCTCGACCCAACGGTGAGCGAGGAGAACCTTTTACAGTCTATGAGGAGAACATGCTCAAGCAGAAACACTCTCTGCCTGTCAATCATTTTGGCTGGCATGCTATATGATATTATATTCTGCTATATAGGCTGCTATCTATCCCTGTTCGTCTGCAGGCCGTTGAGAGGTTCAGTCAGCTGAGGTCACGGCGGGACACCCCGCTCACACACGTCACTCAGGATGACGTCGCTGACCTCACACTCATTGGGGACTTCAGTAAGGTCGGTTCTGCGAAACCGATATGATATTTCAAAGTGATGGACGAGTGGGGTCAGTAAGATTGTTTTTAAGAAATGAATTATTTTATTCAGCAAGAGCACATTAAATTGGTCAAAAGTTGCAGTGAAGACATTTATAATGTTACAAAAGATTTCTGTATTAAATAAATCCTGAAAAAAAATCCACAAAAAACATAGTGGATAATAATCAGAAATGGTTTTTGAGCAGCAAATCATCATATTAGAGTGATTTCTGAAGGATCATGTGACACTGAAGACTGGAGTAATTCTGAAAATTCACCTTTAATCACAGGAATAAATTTCATTTTAAAATATATTCACATAGAAAATAATAATATTTTTTATAATATTTCACAATATTACTGTTTTTACTGTATTTTTGATCATATAAATGCAGCCTTGGTGAACAAAAGAGACAAAAATATAAACAATATTAGAGACCTCAATCTTTTAAACACCAGTAAGTTGTTGATTACTAATTTTAATGCCTTCAAAGGGTGAATATTTAGAATTTTTAGAGTGACTCATTCCCAGTCAGTCGTGTCTTGTGTCTTGACACAATTATTTCCATAGCAACACCTGCTTCCTGTTGAGAGAGCCGGCCATCGGCAGCTTCACTGTGTCAGCGCACAAACCGTAAGAAATCATGACTGTTCTCTAAGCTAGGGTGGATAAAAAGCTGGTAAAATATTCCCATTTTAATGCAGTGTCATATTAATTATTTTTCTTAATCACAAAGTAGCTTTGAGAGACTGAAATATAAGTTCCTTACCCAATTATTTTTGGGTTTATTTTAATGATGTACGAGATGTAAAGGTGAAAGTATTGTCTGCTCCTGACCTGTAGGTGGCGTCTCTGATCAGAGGTCAGTTTGGTCCTGCAGTGGAGGACTTCCTCATCGTCGACTGTCGTTACCCCTACGAGTACCAAGGAGGACACATTAAGGTACCTTAAAATATTGAGTGTTTTGTCGAACCAATGTTTGTGCCGACGGATCCACCTATCGTGACCTTTAGGCCATGTGTCCACTGTTTTTTCCAGTTGAGACGCTTTGCTTGCTATGATTCGGAATATCCGCGTAAGTGTTATAGTATCTCCTTACAAACAAAAAAAAACGCTTTGGTGGACACAGGGCCTTAAGCCCAATTTATACTTCTGCGTCGGAGCTACGCCGTATCCTCTACGCTGTAGGTTACGCATCGGTTTTCATTTATACTTCTACATCATTGTCCACGTTGACGCGCAATTACACATGCAGAGGGAGCATGTGAAACCCGAGGAGTATAAATTGGGCTTTAGACTGTACTGCACTCATACAGGGCGCAGTGAACCTGTACACGGAGTCTCAGATCCAGCAGGCGGTTCATCAGGATCATCCGTCCGACTCACGCCCAGAGGACGAGGGGTCATCGCCACGGAAACTGATAGTGTTCCACTGCGAGTTCTCATCGGAACGAGGACCACATCTGTGAGAAACACACACTACACACACACACACACACACACACACACACGCTCACTGAGTGTGTTCATGATTACTCAAGCTTCTTACCCGTTCAACAGGTGTCAGTATCTGAGGAAGCTGGACAGGTGTGTCAATGCTCAGGTGTATCCGAACCTGCACTATCCTGAGCTCTACCTGCTGCTGGGGGGTTACAAACACTTCCATGCCTCCTATCCGGTACAGTACAACAACACAATGTCTCACGGTCTTAAGGTGCACTCACATTAGCGAAATATAAGTTGCTTAGGGGTTTGTGGAAAGGTTTAGAGATAGACAGTGTAACATTTTTTTTTTTTTTTTTACTTTTCTTTTTTATTGTTTTACATGTTTTTTAGAAGAACACAAAAGAACAGAACAAACAGGTCACTGGGGGTATAACATACAATTATGTTATTCATAAACTGTTAATGTCAAATCCGGGGTTACTCTCCCAGTAGACTCAGAGTAATGAGAGGAGAGAGAAAGAACTTTTCCTTCTCTTCTTCTTTTCTTCTCTCTTCCCTCCTTTTCTTCCTCCCTCCCCCCCTCCTTCCCTTATAATAATATCCGGAGAATAATTGTAATTGTCCTTTCAAGTCAATAAAAGGTTCAAAGTCCCATCATACAACATACAAATACAGAATGTTTTCATTGGACAAGTATTTTACATACTGAAAAAAAAAAAAAAAAAGAAAAAAAAACTACCAATTAAATGTGAGAAAAGAATAAATAAAATAAAAATAGTAAATTGCATTACACTCACAATATCTCTTTATGCTCAATCCCTATTCCTATACATTAGCCATTTAGTGTAACATTTTTTAAAATAAATAAATAAAAATGAAAAATCTGACCAATCACAACAGACTGGAACATCTGACCAATCAGAGCAGAAGAGACCAATCACAACAGACTGGGTCATCTGACCAATCAGAGCAGAGTAGACCAATCACAACAGACTGGGTCATCTGACCAATCAGAGCAGAGTAGACCAATCACAACAGACTGAGCAATCTGACCAATCAAAGCAGAGTAGACCAATCACAACAGACTGGAACATCTGACCAATCAGAGCAGAGTAGACCAATCACAACAGACTGAGCAATCTGACCAATCAGAGCAGAGTAGACCAATCACAACAGACTGCGCCATCTGACCAATCAGAGTAGAGTAGACCAATCACAACAGACTGTGCCATCTGACCAATCAGAGCAGAGTAGACCAATCACAACAGACTGGGCTATCTGACCAATCAGAGCAGAGTAGACCAATCACAACAGACTGCGCCATCTGACCAATCAGAGTAGAGTAGACCAATCACAACAGACTGGAACATCTGACCAATCAGAGCAGAGTAGACCAATCACAACAGACTGGGTCATCTGATCAATCAGAGCAGAGTAGACCAATCACAACAGATTGAGCAATCTGACCAATCAGAGCAGAGTAGACCAATCACAACAGACTGGGCCATCTGACCAATCAGAGCAGAGTAGACCAATCACAACAGACTGGGCCATCTGACCAATCAGAGCAGAGTAGACTGATCACAACAGACTGGAACATCTGACCAATCAGAGCAGAGTAGACCAATCACAACAGACTGGGCCATCAGAAAGGAGGGGTTAAGAGAGACTGAATCTTTGAACAAACTATTTTAGACTCTTTAAGAAATGATGTGATGCTTGTAATGTATTATATATAATGAGAAAAGTTAAGTGTTTTGACCTTGGATGCATGTAAAGCTACAGTAGGAGACTCCACAGTATGTGCAGCATGACAGTCCCGGTGTCTCTCTGTCTCAGGATCTGTGTGACCCCTGCGGTTACGTGCCCATGCGTCAGCGCGAGTACCGGGAGCAGCTTCACGGATTCCGCAGGAAAAGACCCACACGGCAGCGAAGACGACGGCCAATCAGAATACATCAAAGAACGACACGTTAAATGTTATATATATAATATGTATTTATTTGTATGATCTTTCATGTACATCTGTCAAGTCAACTATACTGTAGGCCACTTAATAAAGTATTTCAAACACTGACTGTGGTTTATTGATGGTTTTTTTTAAGTGATGAAACAAAAAAAAAGGAAAAGGATGTATTACTTTTCTTTCAGGATCATATTTAATAATATTGCAAATTTTCTTTAGATTTTCTTTGCTAATACAATAATACTAAAGGAAGTGCTGGATATGTGGAAAAGTTTAGAGAAAGAAAATGTAAAAATAAATAAATAAAAATATGATTAAACTAAAATGATAAATCAATTAAATAATTAATAGTTGATTTAAAGTTGTAGTCTACAGCACTGTAATAGTTCATAGAAAAATTTGGAAATTGAAATTAATAGAAATTTTCCAAATCATATTTTACACATAATATTTATTTTTCATAGTATAAATTAGGTTTATACATGAAACTATAGACTTTTTAATTTAGGATGGGAGTCACTCACACGTGGATAATTATATTTCGGGGTCCATCAAAAACTTAAAATCCCTGCACTACAGCATTAAAAAAAAAAAAAAAAAATCATATAAAATATATAAAGTGAAAATACATTTAATTTGATGTATAGAGCTTCCACGATCATATTAATAATAACGTATAGTAATAATTTATGTATAAAAACGTATTCCATTGAAATGTTATATTATTTCACTTCCACATAGTCGTAAAACTATTTGAATTTTTTACAAAGATGTGTATTATGACCAATACAGAATTATGATGATGATAATCACTCTCAAGGTCGCGTAGTGACGTGCGTGCACGCGCATGCTCTTCCCCCTGATAGGTCGCGCGCATCAGGAAGCGTTTCTCAATTTCACAAGCGACGACCTCCAAAAGCACCGGTGCCATATAACCGATCACCGTGCCAGCATCTCTCATCCGTGTCCCGGGGCCGTGTCTCCGTTACTTGCGAACATTCCCGCTGCGTTTGAGAGCGTTTGCCTGCAGACCGCGCGATATGGCCGCGTACAAGCTGGTGCTGATCCGCCACGGCGAGAGTTGCTGGAACCAGGAGAACCGGTTCTGCGGCTGGTTCGATGCCGATCTGAGCGAGACCGGAGAGGAGGAGGCCAGGAGGGGCGGACAGGCCCTGAAAGGTGATCTGTTGTCCGTGTATTAAACTGATCTTCTTATGTTTATCTGCACTGCATTCGTGGAGGGCCCTGCAGAGATCACAGGCCCGCAGAGATGATTCACCTCCTCTCTCATGATGTATTATTACTGTTAAATTAATGCATGATTAGTTAAGCTTCTGCTGATATTCCTCATTTCGTCTTTGACAACTGTAGTTTATTTGTAGCATGAATCTTTTTTGTTGTCAAAGCGTTGCTTGGTGGTTGCGAGGATGTTGTAGTGCTTGCTTATATTGGCCCAATTCAAAAGATTTCACCCACAAGTCGTTCTGATTATAGTTCACCCTAAAAATAAAATTCTGTCATTAATTACTCACCCTCATGTCGTTCCAAACCCGCAAGACTTTTGTTCATCTTCAGAACACAAATTAAGATATTTTTAATGAAATCTGAGAGATTTCTGTCCCTCCATTGACAGCTACGCAACTACCACTTTGACGCTTCAAAAAGTTCATAAAGAGATCATAAAACTAATCCATATGAATCGAGCGGGTGAACCTCATTGGTTCTTGCTGAAGCTCAAACGTGCTGCGTAACACGAGAATGAACCTCATTAGCTCTCACGCATTTTCTAATATTACCTAAATTATCAATATGGAGATTTAATTTCAAAATAATATTTTTTTTTAATGCCATTATTTCCTTCCTTATTCTTCCAGATGCGGGTTATGAGTTTGACGTCTGCTACACGTCCGTGCTGAAGCGAGCGATCCGCACGCTGTGGCTGGTGCTGGACGGCATCGATCAGATGTGGCTGCCGGTGAACCGCACCTGGCGTCTGAACGAGCGCCACTACGGCGGCCTCACGGGCCTCAACAAGTCCGAGACGGCGGCCAAACACGGCGAGGCACAGGTGAAGATCTGGAGGCGCTCCTTCGACATCCCACCGCCACCCATGGACCCCGACCACGACTTCTACCAGGCCATCAGCAAGGTGAGAAATCTGTTGCGCAGTGCATGTACAGAACGGTCAGCAAGGTTAAAAGAAATCAATACTTTTATTCAGCAAGGATGCATTAAATTAAATGGCAGTAAAGACATTTATAATGTTACGAAAGATTTCTATTTCAAATAAATGGTGTTCTTTTGAACTTTATGTCCATTAAAAAATCCTGAAAGAAAATGTATCACGTTTTTGTGTAAAATGTGTAACTGTTTTCAACATTGCTAAAAATCATAAATGTTTCTTGAGCATCAAATCATCATATCAGAAGGATCATGTGACACTGAAGACTGATGCTGAAAATTCAGCTTTGATCACAGGAATATATTAGATTTTAACATATATTTATTTACATAGAAAAGTTATTTCACAATATTAGTGTTTTTACTTTGCGAGTATATCAGCTCTGAGTGTCATGTCTCTGCAGGACCGGCGCTACGGGGACCTGACGGAGGACCAGCTTCCCTCGTGCGAGAGCCTGAAGGACACTATCGCTCGAGCTCTGCCCTTCTGGAACGAGGAAATCGTTCCTCAAATCAAGGAGGGCAAGAGGGTTCTCATCGCTGCCCACGGAAACAGCCTGCGAGGCATCGTCAAGCACCTGGAGGGTGAGGAACCGTCTCAGATACCCTGATATTTCACCACACACTATATTTACACCCTAAAAACACCCTGAACAAGAGGCATCTGATGGGGGTTCATGCGTATGGCTCTTTAAAATCTCTTTTTTTCTCCCCAAAATTATGTTTTATTTCCACCCCAATTTCCGTTGAGCAACACACAGCGGTGTTTCCTTGCTGAATGAATGAATCAGTTAAGTGTTTGATTCAATGACACACTCATTAAAGCTATACTGTGTAGTTTTTTAAGTTGATTCTTAGCAAAAAACACTTTCTTTCAAAATGATATGTGCTCATTAATGTGTAATTACTTCTACCAACTAATCAAGTATTCTCGTAAGCGTAGAATCTGCCATTTAGAATACATACGAGCGAGTCGCTCGAATGGCGGCAGCCATGTTGCGCCTCCATCTTGAAAATACATTAGCCAAAGAGGGACATACCTGGAAATTCAAGCTTCGCCTTTCACGTTTTTACAAGAGATTACTCGCTACTGCCGACAGATTTGAAATAATACGGCCACCGTAGGAGTTAAAACACCCTCGGAATGGGAGGGGCTAGAAAGTAATATTCAGTTGGTAGTCATAAACAATTTCACCGCTAGACGGGAGAAAATCCTACACAGTGTAGCTTTAAAACAGTCAAATGTGTTGTTCCTGAATGAATTAGCCGTTTGAATGAATTGGTTGAAACTCATTAACAGGGACTTGCTGCCACCTACTGGCGGTTTTAATTTCACTTTTAAAGGATCTTTTCATTTATTTATTTTTTAATTTCAAATATCAATATTCAAAGTTTTATATTTAAAACATCAAAACATTTGTAAGTGCAGGTTACATGCATTCATGTCCTTCTGAACAGTCACTTCAGATGCAGCTTCTGTGTTTCTTCTGCATTGCAAAGATTAATTTTGTTGATACTGATTTAATTTGATTGGTAACAGCCCTATTGTGTCTCATTATTAACTGAATTTATTGATTAAAAGTAAGAATTTGACACAAAATATGATGCATACATTTAATTAGGTTAAAAAATGCCCATAAAAGGTAAAAAAAACCACACAAAAAAAAAACACGGAAACACCTGTCAACCACAGTGTTTTATATCTGCGTCTGATTGGATGCTTCTGATGTGTTTGTTCCAGGAATGTCAGAGGAGGCGATTATGGAGCTGAACCTTCCCACAGGAATCCCCATCCTTTATGAGCTGGACAAGAACCTGAAGCCCGTGAAGCCCATGCAGTTCCTGGGAGATGAAGAGACCGTGCGCAAAGCCATGGAGGCCGTCGCCGCTCAGGGCAAAGCCAAGAAGTAGTCCGAGACGTCCCGTATCCGGTCTCTTATTTCCCACAATCAGTGTTTTACCATGAGCCTAGAACCAAACCAGTCAGACCAATCATTTATTTCCTAATGCTCTCAATCGGGACCATGCTAATAAAGTTCAACCGTTACTGCTTGAATGTGTGTATATGCAGTGAAACTGGGCCACAGTGTGTTTATAGTCTCTGCACTGAAAATCCACGACCGCACATTTCAGAAGATGGCACATGTGTTTGTCTGCGATGGCATCGCTTTGACAACTGTTGCCAGGCGACAGCGTATATTAATGGTTGGGTGGGCTGCAGAAGTGCTGCGTTTTCCCCATCTTCCTGTGATTCATGCATTGTCCCGCTGCTCTAGATCTCTGCTCGCCCACAGACACGCTCCTGAAATATCCAACACGAGAAGATCTCTGTAACACGGTTCGTTTTTAGGATTCTCCTACATTTAGAGTCGATTTTTTTTTTTTTTTTGGTGATTCACAGCAGATTATATTCCTGTGGGCTTTTTTGGGGATGTTTATGGTCTTTTTTTTCTCACTGTGGTAAATGTCACTGAATGTTGAAATCCTGCTGATGTGTGATGTCCATGTCAAAGTATAATGCATTTTGACCCTGCAAACATTCACCATGACGTAAATAATGAACATTGTTCCCCAGAAAAGAAATGCTCATGTTGTCTGTTCCTTTACATTTCACTTGTACAACAAATGTTGAAATTATTTTGCGTGACTGAAAGATGAGAGTTCTATGTACAGTAGTGTGAGTTGATGTGCAATCCCTAATAAATGTTGGCTTACTGAACCAGAAATAATGCTATTACATTTATTTTATTTAATCATTTTAGTGTAAAGTGTAGTGATGTGGAGATTATTTTGAAATAAGTGGAAATCGTTTTTTTTTTTTTTTTTACAATTAAGTAAATTTTTAATTACTGTTCTGGTTTGAGTGAATGTTACAATTTTTTGACATGACGTTGAATTATTAGGAAATATACTTTTTCAATATATAATGAATTTTTGATTTTAAAAGTTAAAGAGTTAGGTATTTTGTTAACGGTTTATAGTTAATACAAGTAGGTAACAGCCACAACAAATATGGCGGTTTACTTGAACCTCATATGTTGAAGTGGCCAATCAGAGCACGAGTTGCCCACTGACTAATAGCCAATCAAAACGCGTCTCTCGCTTCTTGAAAACATGTCGCCCATGAAGCTGTGTGTTCCAGGTGGGTCGCTGTTATTATCATGCTATTTGCACTTTCCTTTGGTTTTATCGACATAATCGCTGCAAGGCTTGGCTTGTACACATAATGACATATTGTGAACTTTGATGTGTTTGGTAAAAGTTAAGGACAGTTAATCTCTCACTTGCATTACGGTCAGCGTGCGTTTCTGTAGGGCTGAATCATCCGCACGCGCAGCATAATGATGACGTTATAAACGCATAGGTATGTTCAGCTTCAGTCAACTTATGTCGAAAACAGCTGATGTTGGTTTAATTGTTGGTTAACCATACTGTATAGTTGATCTGATGTAAATAAGCGTGTCTCTGGAGGTGTTTGCAGGGTTTAAAGACTCGTTTGGCGAGCCCTGCCCACCCCCGCCCGGGGCGCGAGCGCGGCTGTCATACACACCTGCTCTGAAACACACACACACACATATGTGCCTCTACACGAACGACGCGGGTTGCTTAAATCACTTGGATTCCCTGAAATGCTTCAAGTCCGAGAGATCATTCCCCCTGTAGTCAATATCGTAAAAGTCATCTTTGATCACCAAAATGACATATTTAAACTTTTTTTTCTTTTCTTGAAAAAATGTCCTCATGCCTTAAAATATCTGGAATGTAACCACACCCTTGGCCTTGCCTCGTTTATGCAAATTAGCTCCGCCTCCACTCACTCACATTTGTTGACGATCACACGTTGATCTGATTGGTTACAAGGTAGTTTGTGACGTCAGAAACAGCAGTGATTTCAAACCATGTTTTTGAGACTGTCTATTTTTTTTTTAAATACTCAGCAATGGTGTCGACTTATGAATTTACACATGGTTTGTCTTAAAGCATATTAAAACACCACATAGACACACAACCAACATTAAAAGCTTGATTTTCACCACAGGGGGACTTTAAATGTTTTATGGATTGCGTCTGTGACAGAAAATAAATTAGGCTACTCCTTCAGTTTGTAAAAAAGTCGCGTGCATTCACTTATAATAGAAGTAAGCGGACGAACTTCTTGTTTAACGACGTAATTCCAGTAGTGCAGTTTGAAAACATAGTAATAATTATAAATATTAGGCCTATATTATATAAAAACAACAAATTACAGTATGTAAAAAGTTCCTTTCTGGTATCCTTGCGCATATTGTGTGAAATTAGGCTGTATGATCATGTTGACGGGGTGAAATATTGGATTATGTTTACACAGATAAGGTAACAGATTCTATCATGTTAGACCCATTTTTACATGTAAAATGTTAAAAGTCGGAATGAAACCAAAGGTTGATCGTCTTTTCTTCCCTATGTCGTATATCCGAGTGAAACTGCTTCCCGAACAAGAACAAATGAAGGGCGGGGCTTGATTTTGTCCATTGGGAATTAATTGGATGGTTGTAGTTTGCTATTGGTCGATCTCATGTGAGTGACAGGTTGCCCCGCCCTCACGCCACTAAACACATAATCAGGGAAGAGATTCTGCAAGAGGAAGTTATTTTGATTGAAGAATGAATTTTAAAACTAATGTTGTGCAGAGCTTTTTAATGTTTAGACTAATATTGTAAGTGCATTCCCGTAGATGATGTGAAGTTTGATGGCTGGTTTGTGCTCTTCACGCAGGTGAAAGGCTCTGCAGCACAGAGGACTGTATTCCCGGTACCGGCACGGATCTGCGGCACGGATACATCTTCGCTACGCTCGCGGGATACGTGCTGAGAAAGAACGAGGGCGAGGAGGTCAGTTCACGTTCGTGGAGATTTTGGTTTGACTTTGAACGCAACAATTTTACTCGTTTGTAAAACTTAAACGTTCCTGCTTCTTGATAATGTAACCTCTTCCAACCTCTTCTTTTATAGCTCCCTGTGATCTCAGTGGTTAGGGAGACAGAAGCACAACTCTTGCCTGACGTCGGTGCCATCGTCACCTGTAAGGTGAGTGTCCTGTATTAAACATGACATCATTGGTGCTTATAAAAATGAAAATGCTATGATTTATGTACTTCTCATGTCGTTCCAAACCGGTATCATGTTCTTTCTTCTGCTGAAACACAAACTATATTTTGATGATTGTTGATAACTAAACAGTTTTGATCCCCATTGATTTCCATTGTATGGATAAGTCAATGGGATCCAAAACTGTTTAGACGACGTTCTTCAAAATATCTTCTTTTGTGTTCAGCAGAAGAAAGAAACGGATTTAGATTTGGTGTTTTTATTCAAATTTATTTGATTACAATAATATTTAGATTTTAGGTCAGTTTTATGTACACAAATGTAGATTTGTAAAAGTTGCTCCAAGTTTATATTTTTATTAATTTGTCTTTGAATGTATTCTGCTTGATTTTATCATGGGTGTGTTTAAAAATGAAAATTCATGTTTAATATTTGAGGTTTAATAAAGGTTAAAAACAAAACTACCGGTCAGAAATTCTTTGTTTCTTTGTCATTTACTCCATGATGTATTATGTTAAAATTAACATCGGATGTGTGATTGTCACTCTTTGCAGGTGACGAGTATCAACCCACGATTTGCTAAAGTCCACATTTTGTATGTGGGGTCAACGCCGCTAAAAGACCGGTTCAGAGGCACTATCAGGTATGAACATTTCATTCTTCAATCAAGACTTACTTATTACATTTATATCTTTTAACAGTTTAAAGTGTAATTCATGTTATTACCAATAATAGTATAAAAAACTAAAATTCTGTTCATTTTTTATTTCACCAGAAGAGAAGACGTGAGAGCGACAGAGAAAGATAAAGTGAGTTTGTGGTAAATTGTTGTTTTCAGTAAAATGTCGTGTATATTTGCTGAATTGCGGCTCTTATTTTCAGGTGGAGACGTACAAAAGCTTCAGGCCAGGCGACATTGTCCTTGCAAAAGTGGTATCCTTTATGCTATATGAAAAATTAAACTCTAGTACCCTGAATGTTGCTCGTGACCCTTGACCTCGGCTGTCAGATCTCTTTGGGCGACGTGCAGTCGAACTACCTGCTGACCACGGCGGAGAACGAGCTGGGCGTCGTCGTGGCCCACAGCGAGGCGGGTGAGGGAGCGTTCCAACAGTAGTGCGCTTTAAAGGGATAGTTTACCCAAAAATGAAAATTAGCCTCACCCTAAAGTCATCCTAGGTGTATATGAGTTTCTTCTTTCAGACGAATACAATCTGAGTTATATTAAAAAATGCTTTATAATGGCAGTGAATTGCTGTTTCTGTTTTAAAGTCCAAAAGTGTCCATAAAAGTGCATCTATCCGTGATAAAAGTGCTCCACACTGCTCTGGGGGGTTAATAAAGGCCATCTGAAGCGAAGTGATGTGTTTGTGTAAGAAAAATATCCATATTTAACACTTTACAAAGTAAAATTCTAGCTTACGGCCAAACGCAGTCTACTTATGCCAAAAGCACAACTTACGCATAGCATGGCGTAGCGTAAATATCAGTGTGTCGCATTACTCGCGTAAGTTGTGCTTTAGACTTCCATGGAATCCGTATGTTGTTTGGCCAGAAGCTAGTTATCTTGCTTTATAACGTTTTAAACAGACATGGGGACTTGTGACTTGGTGACTTGGACTCGAGTCGACTCGAGTCGCTATTTTTATGACTTGTGACTTGACTTGACAAAAAATAAAATACTTGAGACTTGACTCGGACTTGGAAGTTAAAGACTCGGGACTTGACTTGACTTGAGACACGATGACTTGAATGACTTGAGTGTTAATCACATAATTTTTTCAGTTTGAATATAAAATATATAAATTATTTTAAAAAATAAAGTTGATTACCCAGCTGGAGCGCAGGCTGAGAATAGCGTGGTCATGACTGGATCACTACACAATCATCAGTCGCGCCCTCTCGTACCTTGCACACCACGCCCACTTAGATCAGATATCACATCAACATGTCAGCCGGAGGGGTACTGAGGGTCATCGCTTTCGGCTTCGAGAATTATTCACAAGATGGCAAAAGACGAACAGCGCTTTGCAAGACATGCACCATTAACATCGCGGCCAACTCTCACGCATTCACCGTGAGACACACGCGACACTGACTTTTCACACGCTCTCATTCATTTTCTCACGCACAGAAAAATCGTGACACAAGAGCAGGTTACGATATAAAAAAATCTCAGCTCTCAGATTCTGTCATTTTTATTACGAAATTCAAACAATAAATACCGTTTTGGCGCTTGTAAATGTGACGCAGATCCCTAGCGTGGCACGTGAACCGATCATCTCTAGCTAGTAAATAAACACGAATGAACAATGTTGAAAGATACAGTACAGCTGAACTTACCGAAATGTATATTCCTCATACATAATATCGACCAATCAATCAAACAAATGGGTCAATAAAACAGCTGGAGAACAATTATGTCACATAACATTTACCTCAGGAAAGCCATTTGATGACCATATAGGCTATAGCACGTTAGTTGGCTAGAAAAAGTATTTTGCTAAATATGTGTACTATATTACATATTTATTATATTTTTACTTATCATTAAATAAAGTTGTTATTATAATAAAAAACGTATTATATCTCTCTGTATGTTTACAGCATTAGGTGAGTTGTTTTTTTCTTGAGAAAAATTAGTGCCTATCTTGTGTAGCCTACCTAATATTTATCCAAATGAGTCAATATTAAGTCAGATCACAATAATTGAATTGAATTGAAATAATAAAAAAGCGTAGCTTACCAGAAATTGTACCATGTAAACATTGTAACATGTTGTCACTAAACCGAATACAATTCAGGTTAGTTACTAAAATGTTTTGACAATCACAATACACTTATTGTAAACACAGTTTACGTACAACATTAAACTTTGTTACATTTTAAACACTGTTGGCAGAAGTGAAAAATAAATAATTTTATGAAGTTACAATTTTGCTTGATTCCATGATGTATTTTACTGAACATGAGTATTTACAATGCAAATCCAAATTATTGTAATTTATTGACAGTAACTGATTTCTTGTCTTTTCACTTTATTAAGATCAGATTCTGCAGGTAAAATTACAATAATAAGGTGACTTGACTTGGACTTGACTTGACCTACTACAGGACTTGACTTGACTTGACTTTACATAGCCTGTGACTTGACTTGACTTGACTTGCCCAAGAAAAAAATACTTGGGACTTACTTGAGACTTGAAGGTTAAGACTTGAGACTTACTTGAGACTTGCATATGTATGACTTGGTCCCATCTCTGGTTTTAAATACGAATATTTTCTTACACAAACGCATCGCCTTTGCTTCAGATGGCCTTTATTAACCCGCCAGAGCAGTGTGGAGCACTTTTATCATGGATAGATGCACTTTAATGGACACTTTTGGACTTTAAAACAGAAATGGCCATTCACTGCCATTATAAAGCTTGGAAGAGCCAGGACATTTTTTAATATAACTCCGATTGTATTCGAAAGTTTTGAGTCATATACACCTAGGATGACTTGCGACTGAGTAAATCATGAGCTAATTTTCATTTTTGGTAGACTATCCCTTTAATGAAGTGTTGCCCTCGCTCGTGTCACTCATGCCGTGTGAAATCTCTTCCCGCAGGGGCTCAGATGGTGCCCATCAGCTGGTGTGAGATGCAGTGTCCTCGCACACACGCCAAAGAGTTTCGCAAGGTCGCGCGGGTACAGCCGGAGTACCTGCAGGCCTAAGCCACGCCCACCGGAACCCTAGACCACACCCACTGGAACACACAGCTTCAAAGACACGCCCCCTTCTCTCACGGAACTCTCGTGTATGTTCGGAATTCTAGGTGTGAATCTTGATGGTTTAAATCTCCTGTCACATTCCACTCTGCCTGTCAATGCAAAGAACCCGTCGGCAGCCGATCACATGACCATAATCCGAGTGTAGTCGCATTACTAAGCAGTATTCTGGCATTCATGACGCTCTAGGTGCTCTGACACACTTGGATTGTGATATCGCATATTCAGGTGTCTTGCAATGCTTTTGGAAGCTCTGAAACACGAGCGGGAACGTCATATTATTCAGCTTCTTTAAACATTGAACAAATTATGAGTGAATCTGAAGTAAACGGAATGTTGCTGGGTCACATTTTAAGTGCAAAAGCGAAAAGAAGAAATTATTTTTTTGTGTAAGGTAAACCAACAGAGGCCTGTTTTTAGGGCAATTGGTATTTTTTTGTGTTGCAATTTGTTGTATTTTCTTGACAATAAAGCACGTTTAGCTACAATTTCTCATTACTGTAATGCATCTGAAAGCTTTATTTTTGTAATTCATTTTATGCTCAAAAATAATTCTCGTTACTGCAATGAAAGTACTTTTTACATCAGCATTGATTGAAGATAGTACAACATATTACATGATGTAAACATACTGTATGTGTGTATATATATATAGAGAGAGAGACATGAATGAAATTTTATGGTAATGAGAACTGTGTTGTGAAATGTGCATCAAGAAAATGCAGAAACGCAATGCATATAAAATACACAAAATATATATTTTTCCTTTGTAATTGTGGGTGAAATATGGTTTTTGAGATTCACTCTTAATAGCTTCATGTTTATATTAAACCAAACTGCATAGGATTAAAGGTTAGTGTTGAGTTTGTCATTGGCCGAATCTGTTACATGCTGGTGTGGATGTTGACCGAAATCAAGAACATAAACTATGGAAGTATGTTCTTTGTCTCATCCAGGCCATTTGATTAAAGGTTTGATGAAAACAAGCAGCAGAGAACTGGAACTGTGCTATTGTCACAATCACAGTCTCTGCAACAGATTTTTCAGTCTTTCACAACGAGATTTGAAGTTTATAGAGCAATAACATTCGGCGTCTAACCCGGTTGTCTAACCCTTAAAAGCACATGAACCACAAAAATAGTCACCCAGAGATGAATTTACTTTTACCTCTTGCTGCTTTTATTCAGAATATCTGGAAATGTCTTATCTCTGATGCCTTTTCCTTGTTCTGTCCTTTTGTCTGTAACTGTTTTTAAAAGTCATGTGTTTAAAAGAAGAAGAAAAAAATAAAGTGTTTAACAACACAAGCTCAGCTCAATTTTGCCTGAATGTTTCATTGTAGTTTGCTATAGACTCAACAGAGACACTGGAGGATTTACTTGTGTTTGAATCCCAGGATTGCAAGAACTGATAGAAATGCACTACTGTTAAAGAGATTGGGGTCTTTAAGATTAACTTTTTCTAAAGAAATTAATTCTCGTATTCAGTAAGGATGATTTAACTGGATCAAAAGTGATAGACATTTTGTTCTATTTCAAATAAATGCTGTTCTTTTGAACTTTCTCTTCATCAAAGAATCCTGTAAAAAAAACACAAGTTTCCACAAAAATCTGAAGCAGCACAACTGCGTTCAACATTAATAATAATCATAAATGTTTCTTGAGCATCAAATCATCATATTAGAGTGATTTCTGAAGGATCATGTGACACTGAAGACTGGAGTAATGATGCTGAAAATTCAGCTTTGATCTAATTACCGCACATTTGAACATGTATTCACATAGAAAACAGTTCTTTGAAATTGCAATAATATTTCACAATATTACTGTTTTTACTGATCAAATAAATGCAGCCTTGATCATAAAATCTTACAGACCCCAAACTTTAAGATCTTGCATATATACCTTGAATGCAATGCAAGTCAAAAGTCTCAGCGAAATGACAAAAGCAGCATAACAAATACTGCTAATAAACCTCAAAAACATCAATAATGCAATGCCAATAATGATAACCATCACATAACCACCATGACAGCTCTAATCCAGTGTCTTTATTCAGCCTTTCCTGCTGTCCTTCTCTTTTAGTATCTTTTTCATGGGAAAATCCCATGATGAACTCAAATGCGTCTCCTGATATTTCACCTGAGTACAACATCTCTTAGGACCAAAAAAATAAAAATCAAAAAAGATTTCAATCTGTCAAATACACAAGTATTTTATAAACCCAAGTGGATTCATACATTAAAGGAAGCAGTTCGCCTAGAAATTAACATTCTGCCATCATTTACTCAACGTCCTGTCATTTCTATGGAAGCTTGTTTCCGCCACGGAATAAAAAAAATGTAAAAGATAATTGAAAGTTTAGAATCTCGTAATTCTGACTTTTTTTTCTCAGACCTGCGTGATATAAAGTTGCAATGGCAAGTTATTAAGTCAGATTTGTAGAATATAAACTCACAATACTGAGAAAAAATATGAACTCGCAATTGCGAGTTATAAAGTGTAATAACAAATAAAAAAAATCCTCAGAATTACACTTTATAACTCGCAATTCTGAGTAAATCTCGCATTTCTGAGGAAAAAAAGTCAGAATTTCGAGATATTTTCGCTATTGCAACAAATTAAAAAGTCAGAATTGTGAGATCAAAAGTCGCAATTACCTTTTTTTCTATTCCATGGCGGAAACAAGCTTCAATACATTTCAAAAATATATTGTGTGGACTTATTTTCTGTAGTTTTTTTTTATTTTTTAAGTTTATAAGTGCCTTATATGATTCCTAACACATAACCAAGTTATAAAGTCAGATTTGTGGAATATAAACTCACAATACTGAGAAAAAATATAAAAAGTTAATTGCGACTTTTGATCTCACAATTCGGACTTTTTTTATTTGTTGCAATGGCGAAAATATCTCGAAATTCTGACTTTTTTCCTCAGAAATGCGAGATTTAGTCAGAATTGCGAGTTATAAAGTGTAATAATAATTTTTAAAAAATCCTCAGAATTACACTTTATAACTCTGATTTCTGACTAAATCTCGCATTTCTGAGGAAAAAAGTCAGAATTACGAGATATTTTCGCCATTACAAAAAAAACAAAAAAACAAGTCAGAATTGTGAGATCAAAAGTCGCAATTACCTTTTTCTCTATTCCATGGCGGAAACAAGCTTCCATACATTTTAAAAATATATTGTATGGACTTATTTTCTTTAGTTTTTTTTCTTTTTTTCAGCTTGGCAGAAGTGCCTTATATGATTCCTGACACATACCAGCACACGGGTCTGAGTAAATGATGACAGAGCGTTCACTTTCAGGCGAACTCTCCCTCAGTCGTCGAATCGCACTGAGTTCCTTGCGTTAGCATCGATCGTAAACTTCTTATTGGACGGCGCTGCGAACCCCAATCCGGCTCCTTTCATTTTGAAGTCCATATGGTGGCTCTGAGCGCGCTCAAACTGTCCCAGAAGGCCTTGCTGCAAAGTCTGTTGGCCTTCTTTCCCCAGCGCCATGTTGGCCGTGCCGGGGGATCCCGCGACTGGCTGGCTGCTCTTCTTAAAGCCACCCATCAAGCGCAGGAACTTGGTCTGTCTGTCGGGGCTGTCGAACTGTGCCGTGCCCCACTGGCCCAGAGTCTACAAACAGATCAAAATTCACATTCACATTAGTACTGATTGCAAAGCTGCTTTAGGACCGAAATATATACTCAACGCATGTGGAAACTGACCGGCTTCGGCTGCGACTCCTTGTCGATGTCCATCTGTAGGGCGAGACGGCGCGCCTGGGGAATGAAACAGTGTTTTAATCACATCTCAACATGAGGTGTATCATATGTAAAACATAATGGGTGATCTGGTGCTTTACCTGATCTATTGAAACTTCGTCCTGATTTCCAGGCTTTGCCGACAGGAACACGATATCCCTCTGAGTGCAGATGGAGAAATGAGTGTGTGATGCACTTTAATGTCAGATAAAGCTACTAGCCAGTGTTTTAAACGCAGTACACTTTCTTTATCAGACATGAGGTAAATTCCTGCTTCCCCATAGCGGGATATTAAATGACTTCTGATCTGATTTGCTGTGGATTTGCTTGCTTTCTTGGAGCGTTTCTTCTTTCAGTGTACAGAAAAAAACCTTAAAATGTCCAGATTATGCATCATAAAACAAGATATGACATTATACTTTGCATAAATAAAATGGGCTTATTCATAGGATAGCGTGATTTTTTAACAATAGAAATATTATATGAAATAAATAAATATTAATTGTATTGATTGCCATAGAGAAAATACCACAGCGTAAATAAATCCTGTTATTCTTTTGATGTTAACCTGGATATTGACCGTAATATGAAGCAGTGTTTTTATTGTTAACTATAACTATTAAAAATATATTTTTTAAACTATTAAAAGTTTAAGTAATAAATTAAAGATAAATATAAATATTCACAAAGAACAAATAAAAATGATTAAAAGAGGGTAAAAATACTTAACAAAATTACAAGAAAAATTTTAATTAAAAAAATTAATTCAAATATTAATATGCAGTAGTCAACATTTGAGGAGGATCAAAAAAGTTCATCAAAGTTTCATATAATTTTCAAGAACGGGTATTGTTCAAAATTCATGTATAACTTTGATGAAAGGTTTTGATCTACTTCAAATGTTGACTACTGTGCTATATAAGTATATAAATAATGCTAAAATAACATTGATATGAAGCAGGGTTACTATAGTTAACTACAATTAAAACTGAAACTTAAAGCGTAATAAAACACTTTTGTTACTTGAGAAAATAAAATAAAATGGTACCTGAAAAAGACTAAAATGAAAACTGAAAATATAAAAATAAAAAATATTTAAAAATATGATTAAATACTATATAAGTATACACATAATAACACTGATATGAACCACAAAAGTTAAATATCCACACTGAAAGTAAACGTAATTATCATGACAGTGATGTCACAGTGTGAACAGCCAATCACGAGCCTCAGTTTTTCCGCCGCAGAATAAACCTCAACGAGACTCACCGCTTTACTTGCCCTCAGCGCTTCACGACGCTCTTCTTTAATGTCCATTTTTTTCAATTTTTCCGGCGTCTTGTTCTGCACTTCTTTCCTCTCCTCCTTTCCCGCCGGCTCCTCCTCCATCTCCTCGATGACATCATCAGCCTTCACCTTGACGTTCTTTTTCGTCTTCTTATCCGGCGAGCTGACGGGTCCTCCGTTCGCGTGAGGAAGACTCTCACCTTCATCCGTGCATTTTAATTTCTTCTTCTGCTTCTTGCTCTTCTTCTCCGGCTTTCTCTTTGCGCTGATGACGACATCCGGCTCTTCTTCTGCGGAAGGTTTCTTCTTACTCTTCTTCTTTTTCACCTTTTGCTCTTCCTCTATGCATGTATCAGCTTCTTTCTTCTTCCTTTTCTTCTTTGTTTCTCCATCCTCCAATTCTGTGTTTGGTTTTCTTTTTTTCTTCTTTTTCTTTTTCACCGTCTCTACACCGTGTCCTATGTCAACCTCTTCTTCTTTGACCTCCACCTCCTTTTTCGTCTTTTTATTTTTAATAGCGTCCACCTCATCTTCATATCCTTTTTTCTTGGCTTTCTTTTTCTTGGACACTAAATGCTCTCCATCCTCTTCCTCCCGCAGCGGTTCTGGCTCCTCCTCCTCCATCTTCCTCTTTTTCTTCTTGATGGTCTTTTCAGGAGCATCACTGATAGTGATTTCTGAGCGTTCAGCTTTGACGGTAGTCTGGACGGACACATCGTGACACACCGTCACGGGGCTGTTTGCTTCCACCTCCTCCTTCACTTTCTTTTTCTTCTTCCTCTTCTTCTCCTCATCTCTGGCGTTTACGTTCAGCGGTTCTTTTTTCACAACAGTCTGAACAGACACATCATGACACTGCATCACATTTGTGTTTCCTGCATCCTGAACATCGACTTCTTCTTCCTTCACCTTTATTTTCTTCTTTTTCTTCTTCTCTTTGGTCGCCCCATCAACAGCCATGTTCTCCTGAGTTGAATGAAACCGTCAGTGGATTCTCAAAAACCTCTTCTCTTTGTTCTTCTTGCTTTTTGCATCCTTGAGTTGCTTTTCATTGGTTCTGCTTGTTGATTTTTCTCAGATTTCGGATTCTGGATCAGCTTTCACCATCTGCAAACGCAGGAAAACACAACATTATTTGGGACAGATAAATGACATTCATATTCATATATTTATAAGTAACATTCAAATGTATATTCATAAGTTATAAGAAGTAAACTATTTTTAGGTCACTCTAGCACCGGAACTAGCCAGTGATTATGAAATTATAAATAAGGATATTTTTCTCACAAAAATGCATCACTTTGCTTCATAAGGCCTTTATTAACCCCCTGGAGCCATATGGATATATTTTATGATGGATGGATGTGCTTTGTGGGCTTCAAAATCTAATGTACCATTCACTCCCATTATAAGATGGGAAGAGCCAGGATATTTTTTAAATATAACTCCGATTGACTATGTTTGGCTGAAAGAAGAAACTCATTTACACCTAGGATGGGTTGAGGGTGAGTGCATTATGGTATAATTTTCATTTTGGGGTGAACTATCTCTTTAATTATTTAGCTAGCGTTAATGTATTTTCATTAACTTTCAGTTCTAGGCTGTTCTTGTGTCGAGAAGGAAAAACATAAAAATGACATTAGGTTGATGTGTGTATGCCATGACAGCTAGGTTAATTTTGTTTAAAATATCTTTTAATTTGTAAAATACAGAAGCATCTTATTATAACAACTTGTATCATTAAAACGCAGTTAAATGACGTGCATAAGTATATGCAGCGAGCGAGCGCTTCGCTAACAGCAGGTTAATATTATTACCGGTACTCGTTTAACGCACTGTTTTATTTGAGTTACCATATATGTTTTATTACTTACACATTCGCCACACGTGGGAAAGCTTTCCTTTAGACTCTTAATCCGGAAGAAATCGCTCGTCCACTTCCTTGGTAACAGAACAGCAACTGAAGGCGTCCGCTAGAAAATGCATGATGGTTTGCCAAGCGCCATTTTTAAACAACAGAAGACCGCGTGTGCGCATGCGCACAACGCAGTTTGCGAACAGTGACAGGAGGCAATATGAAAACACGGTAGGAATGTTTATTATAATTTATTTCAAATATAGAGACATCAAATATAGGGGAAAATACAACCATTCTGTGCGATAGATCTGAACATCATGAGCATAATAAAGAGCGAATTCAGGCTTTTCCACCGACCCTGTTGAAAGTGTCTCATTCTGTGAGACTGCAGCATTCATACACATTCATTACTCCAAAGAACACAGTATTGCCTTACAAGATCAAACACGGCGTAAAATTCATAGATGAATAGCATCAACTGCATCATGAAGACTGGCAATCAAGCGTGCAAAGTTTGGGAAAAAACACCAAACGCTGATGTGATATCAAAACAAACATAAAGATAAACATTTTAAAAAGGTTTAACAATTGGACAATTTATACAAAACAGTTTAAGTAAATTAAATACATTTTCATAAATTTCAAAGTTCGAGATTTTGATTATTTACAGTGGAATGCAGGCAGAAGATTTGCTAAGGCTAGAAATTAATGAGATAATAATTTTTTCATTCTCTCTCACACAATCTCTCTGTAAAGTCAACATGAAATCACATGAAAACCCCTATTTACTTCCTTAATACACAATTTTGTGCATGTTATTCTTTGTAAACGGGCCTTTTTGACTGACATCACAAATCCCCACCCAGCTAACGGAACGTTCTCAGAACGTTCTGGCAAGGTTCTCTCAAAGTTATGAACAAATGTTATTCCAGTAACGGTAATTGAGTGCAACAGCGCCCGCTAGTTCCGGAAGTTTTTTTTTCCCATTTATTTCTCCCATTGGGATTTTAAAAAGTATTTGTTATAAGCCATTAAGCCAGTCAACTATAAGGTGAATCACAACACTAAAAACTTTGATCTGAAGCTAAAAAGTTTTAAAATTGGACAAAAAGACAAAGGTACAAGACTGTGTAGCCTGTAACAGCTTTGGTGAGGTAAAGAACTACAATCCCATTAAGTATAATTGAATTAAAAATGATGGAGAAATATACAACTTCTCATTTACAAATGTTGATTGTATATAAAAACAATATATTTGAAGTTTTTTGCAAAATATGCATATCTATACAAATATAAAAGCACATTAGCAGCGCTTCATGGTAGTGGGCCGAGCTAAAGAGCTATTTTGGCGCCTGTTGCTTGTTTCGACTCTCTGATTGGTGGCATTTTTGAACAGCATCATGGGTAATGTAGTCTTTCACCAGGAATTCCACTGTTAAACACAATTATTTTAAAAATAAGCTGAAATAATGTGTGCTGACATCTTCAGCAGAAACAAACACCATTGATTAACAACCTCACAGCTCACAGTAAGGATGTCTTTGAACATTTATAAGTTATCGTTAAAAATCAATTTCCCTATGGAGAAAATGAATGCAGTTTTAACTTCCAGAACCCAGCCTTTGCTCTCTATAGAATATTCGTTCAGTGTTATCTGGTCTTTAATAATGTTCTCAAAATGTTAGTACAAAAATAATGTTTTTTTTAAATGCTGCTACTTGTTTCAGAATGTTCGGAGAATACTCAAAAGTTATATTCCCAAGAAAAAGTGTTTTTAAAACATTTAAAACCTGGACGCTTTGAACGTTCAGCTAACATTCAGAAAACGTTTTCATAACTTAATGAGAACATTAGCAAAACATGCTTAGAACATGTTCCAATCACTTGCCATATAGTGACACTTTTAAACAGCCAATCACTTCACAATGATTAAAATCATTAATTCATATGAACAATTATTCTCTTATGCTCAGAAATGTCGCATTATGTAAGTAAAATGGGCTTGTGAATGGCGTTTCGTACGGACTTATCTTTTTATGTAAATTCTGACAGGTCCTCATCAGCTCATGATTTGTCTGATTCATTTAATCTAAACAGACATCATCAGTGTGATATCAAATATGTAATGCTTCCTGTATTTAGTATTAAGCACTTAAAAGAGATCATGTGCAAAATTAGCCCGCTCCCATGTTGAAAATGCCCGTTAAATTAAAACAGCTTTACTTTAGGTCTTTTTATTAGTGGAGCATTCCCAAATTATTAACATGGAACCTTAATAAAGTGCCTTTTCACCCTGTGAAGCCAGCCGAAGAAGTAGAAGAGGACATTATTGCCATGTTAGCCGGTCTCACCACAGATGCCTCCCTGTGAAGTTTGGAGGGGCGGTTGGGATCTAAAACACAGAGCAGGAGGTGAATCGTGTGTGTGAGACTGAGATACTCATTCAGTATCTAAACGTATTGTTAATGTATAGTATTGTATCTCACCGGTCCTGCATTCATGAGCAGTGTCATCTCAGTGGGCTGGTAAACGTGACTCCTGAAGGGCATTGCGGGCCGGATCAGTCCGTTATGATAACCTCCAGCCTGCAGAACTGTGAAAACCACAACAATATATATTAAATATGTATAGGCTATTGTTATATATAAAAAATATAAAAAAATTAGGCCTATAAGAAATCTGTGTAATAACACTAATCTGTCCATACAGCATAAAGCTGAAAGAAAAAATATGAATTATTTGAACATATGGGCAATTAAATGAGCTTTAAAAGTTGTGCATGTTCTCCCCTGAAACCACAAACATTCCCCTAACATTCCCATTTGGTTGCCAAACTTGCCATTTGGTTATTTTTTTGAGAACCAAATAATAACGTTCTAGAAACATTCTCTGTAGCTTCTTTTTTGTAACCAGGTAGGTTTTTGTAACAACCTAAAGAGAACCTATATTCAGAACGTTCTCTAATCTCTGACAGCAACATAGTGTCGGCCCAAATTCGGCCCACATCTGGTACACGTTGAATCCACATGTTCCAGATGTGGCCCGGATCTGGGCAGACACTATGTTGTTGTCTGGGATGGTTATTACAATTTTTTTTTTACAAACAAAACCTAACCTCCCCATAATGTTGCACATGTTTTTGTTTAACGACCCACCTGCGCTGTGCTCCTCTACAGTGTACGCCTGACTCTCTGTGAACGGAGCTCTGGGATTGGCTGGCCGCTCGTCGTCATGGTAACTTTGTGCCGCCGGGGGCTGAGGGGTGTCGTAGTAGTTCTGCCCGGAGTCTGCGTTCCTCTGACCGGACGGACGCAAACACAGGTGCGTTTCTGGGATAGCGTGAAATAACAACAGTATCCAACCCTCGGTCACCAAGGCAACCGCCAATGCCGGCTCATCCCAATCCTTCGCCGCGGTCATGATGCCAGCGTTGCCGTAGAGATAGAGACCGAGCCAGGCGACCCAGAGTAGAAGCGAAGAGAGACATGAGAGGAAAAGCCAGACGGCGTTACACCTCCACTTCATCCACTTCCTGCTCGACTCCTCTCGGTTGCTCCCGCCGCACAACACGACGGCTAACGACAACACAGTGGCGGCTAGTAACAACACTAGAGCGTAGCTACATACCAACACGAAGTCTAAAGGCAGGTAATCGCAGGCTGCGTGTCCCTCGCGGACTACCGTAAGCAGCAGCCACTCTCCAGCGATGATGCCTTGAACCACGGTGAGTGCGACAGCCAATCCCGCGAGAGAACTCCCCGCTAGGCTCCGCCTCCCTCCGGCTAGCTTCTTCAGTCGCACTCCCTGCACTAGCAAACATGAGAAACACATGGCGAACAGCGCCCCCCACAGACCACGCCGCACTATGCAGAGCACCTCGCCACGCCCCACCAAGAACACCAGTGATAGGCAGAAGAGACCAACCGTTCCGCCCAATAGGAGGAGAAGGGGACCAACGCCACACCGTTTCTCCGGTTCCGTTACCGTTTTCAGCTTGGCTAACAGAATCATGACCAGGGTCAAAGCGGATATGGTCCCACCGCACGCTACGGCCTCCAGCACCACGCCCCACACGGACTCCAGGTCGCACAGAACTCTGTAGGGCGGGTCCACTGAAGCGCCACACCCATGAGGAGGGGGCGGGGCCTGAAGCGTGGGCGGGTCCTCCAGAGCGCAGCAGCCAATCAGAGCGAGAGTGAATATGAGGGTGGGGCTTAGAGCCATGGCTGTAAGAGAAAGAGCACAGATGAATGTTCTTTTTTTCATTCGTGTACTGTGAAAAGAATTCAAAAAAAGTTTTCTGTTAAAAGACATGGTAACACTTTATTTGGTAACACTTTATTTTACAGTGTCCTCGTTACATATGTTACATGTACTTACCATCCAGTAAATTATGCATAATTCCATGCAACTAACCCTCAACCAAATCCTAATCCTATATAGTAAGTACAAGTATATAGTAGTTGCTTAATATTACTCAGTTCTTAAATATATAATTACACTGTAACAATGACACCTTAAAATAGTGTAACCAAAGAAATTAACTGAACCAACCAGCTCTGAGATGAATCACAACATTAATGAAATCGAAATTCACAATTCTTGTTGTTCAACGGAATATTGCAGTATTTATTTTAAATCATTTTGTCTGTGGCCATTTTTTTAATTTTTTTTATTATTATACCCACGTAACTTTTAATTAAAAATAACTTTCCTTCCCGCTTGCAGTGACGTCTCTTCTCTTCTCAGGACCTGTTTACTCCTGGTTTTAAGATGTGTTTTGGTCGATCGGATCACAAGTAGACGAGGGAGACACATTCCCGTTCACATCTGGTGTTTTAATCCGTCTCTTTTGTCCACTTTCAACCACTTCTGTCCTGATTTCTTTGTCTATGGGCGGGTAAATGTCTGGGTCTTTTCAGAACTTTCGATCTAATGGACAAAATAAGCTTACGCTATTTACATATGAACGCAACCGGAGAGACAGAAAAACACAGCTTTAGTTTCTGCTCTGACAGACGCAAGATCAGCCGAACACTGAGTGTGTGTTAGAAATCAGGAATGATGAGAGAACATTGTGCTTGATACGTTTTTCATCTTCAAACCAAACTTGAGTCTCCAGCCGATAGTTTAAAGTCTGGCTAGAGCTCTTCCCATAATGTTCACGCATTAGATCAGTAGACGGAGAGAAGACATGAGCGTTTACACTACGAAAGCAATCCGGTCGAATGTGTTTTCAACTTCCTCTGGAAGTGGTGGAAAGTGGACAAGATCAAAACGCTTTAAACCCCGTTTACACCTGTATTTAGTGTCGTCCACTTGTGATCCGATCGACCAAAACACATCTTAATACCAGGTGTAAACAGGGCCTCTGATGATGTGTTCACTGGCATGAGGGCGGAGCAACCTGTCACCCACATGAGATCCACCAATAGCAAACCACAACCATCCAATCAATTCCCCACGGACGAAATCAAGCCCCGCCCTTCATTTGTTCTTGTTCGAGAAGCAGTTTCACTCAGATAAACGTCACAATAGGGAATAAAAGACTATCGCAACTTCTGTTTCATGGCAACTTAAAAAAATTACAAGTTAAAGACAAAACTACACTTCTTTGTGGCAGTGAACTATTGCATAAAGTCTTGCGAATTATGCATTAATTCAAATAATAAAAAAAAACTAAGTCACTGAATATAAATATAAATAAATATTGAATATTAAAGTATTCTTACATATTTAAACTCTACAGAGGAAGACCAACTCTGCTTTAACTTCCATTGGTTATTGGATTGGATAATTCTTCACTAGGACTTTTGTGGTTAAATACAAGTAAAAGAAAATGATTGGAGTTTTAACAGGAACTCACTCTGGTTATTCATAAATCCATTTTATGTTTAACTCTGGCTTTTTTATTTTCCCATCTACTTTTTCACCTTGTAATGGTTTGTTTTGCACAGGAATACAACTTTCAAATCTAGTTGTGCGTGACACTTAAATTGACTCTGCATCCTGTTTTCTTTTGGCTTTTGGTTATTTCCATTTGTGTTTGTCTGCTGCAAGGCCACTCTTGTCCCTATTAGTTCTTTTACCTGGTTAAATAATGGTTGCGGCTACTATTTTTTGCAGATGCATTAGCTCATCCTCTGCTGCTGAGTTGTAAAAGCCGAGTGTAAAGACGAGCTTCCACTTTGTCTCGCATCCTCTACCCCTTTTAAACCCCGACAGTTGCTATGGAAACCAGAGGCGCGCGTGGGCTGGCCTAGATGGAGCAGCACGCAATTTACATAGCCAGAAAAACACAAGCGCGCACACACACACACACACACACATGCACACAAACACACATTTATGTTCAAACATAAACAACTTTAGGATCAAATTTATAAGAGTTACTTAAGCACATAAAATGACGAGGAACTAAGATTAGATCTCCAGACAAAACAGTTATATAATCCACTGACAGATACAATAGGTTGTTACTCACCTGACCAGTTCAGATTGTGTTTTAGATGTGTATTTATTAGTGCTGGAGAGTTTCCTCAACTCACATGTCCACCATCCAAATCTCTTCTTATCGTGTCGTGGGAATAATCCTGAAAAACACACACTTGCGCGCTGACATTGCAACCGAGCGCCGCTCTTGTTCTTCGTGCTCAATAGTTGAAAATCAGTGACAGTTTCACACCTACACACTACATCTGTAAGAGAGCATCCTTCTCTCTTTATTTCTCTTATTCTTCTCTCTTATTCTTCTTCTTCTTCTTTCTCTCAGCCTGTTTTTGTCAGTGTTGAGATGGAGAGCAGTTGCAGATCAGCAGAGACTGAGATTCACTTCTGAGTGGATATAAAGCGCACTGGACCAATGTAGTCCATCCTCACTGTCACATCTCTCTCTCTCTCTCTCTCTCTCTCTCTCTCTCTCTCTCTCTCTCTCTCTCTCTCTCTCTCTCTCTCTCTCTCTCTCTCTCTCTCTCTCTCTCTCTCTCTCTCTCTCTCTCTCTCTCTCTCTCTCTGAAGGGTTTCATTCGCAGCATTGTGACTGATGCAGAGCAGAGCCTATAAATAAACCACAGCAAAACACTGTCATGATGATCCAGGCTCTCAAACTTCTGGCCTGAAGATCTCTGATTATTAGACCTCTTTCTGTCATTGACCGCTGACTGTCCACTTGTGTGTGTGTGCCAGGTGTGTGTCCGCGTGCACTGACTTGAGGAGTCTTATGTAATAAAGATCCCAGCGCTTCAGGTCATACGTGTATTGTGTGTGTGTGATTGTGTCTCTTTAAGTAGCCTTCAGATAATCCCATGCAGTGGTGCAGTGAGCCATCAGAGCATTAGAAACCTCTCCTCTCCTTTCATTATGTGTAGCTGCTATTTTATTTCACCAGTAATTAGTACAGTGAATATTAAGTGGGATCCGAGAGGAGACATTTGATCATATTCCTAATGTCTAAGAAACATTATTTGGCTTGAGGCCTTACACACACACACTCACACACTCACACACAAACACTCACTCTCAGTCACACACACACACACACACACACACAGATATGCGTCAGCACACCGTAACAGATTATCTCTTGATGACGATTAGGTTAAGCTGCATTCAGATGACTTGCTAAACTCCTCTCGTGCTGGAGAACTTGAGAGCTGAATGTTTTAAATAGGGTTGCCATAGTGATCGCAGCTTGTTTTGTATTGCCTAAGCGTACTTGGCTAACACAGGGATCGGTCTCAGTACTGTGGCTAACGCTCTGGCAAGTTCACAATTTTGAGTCGATATAAAGCGTTAGCCAAAAGTTCTTTCAGTAACGTTTATCAAATACGTTTATACATCCTTCATGTTTTTTAAATGTTCAGAGAACATATAAAAGTAAAGTTCCCTTAAAATATTTTTTAATACACGTTTTGAACAAAAGTTAGCTGCATGGGAAGCGCTTCATGTGACATTTATGTGAGTAAGTAAATGCAGTATTTTAGCAGTGATGTGGTATAAACCACTGGAAAGAACATGTTCAACATGTGTGACACCTCAGTGAGGCATGAATGCAGCGCCGAAGATGCTGAGCTGGTAACTTTACTGTAACGTTACTGACTTAACTTTACAGACGGATTATCCTCACTGCTGTCCTTCATACTGAAGGGTCATTAGGACACCGAGGACACAGCATATTTATAGGACTACACTGATAAAAGTCATTCTGTGGTGAAGTAAATGCTTCAGAAATCAAATGTAATTTTCTACTTTAAAAAAGTTAGTTCAGGCAAGAATTCAAAAAATAAAGTAAATCCTATATTAGTACTCAATTCAAGCTTGTCGAAATTAAAGCGTAAATATCAACAATATAAAATGAAGTAAAACCTACTACATTTTTCTAATACTGGTGTTCCCATCATGCAACTTAAATGTTTCACTGTTTTCCAGCTGTATTTACACCGTTTTATCATTGCAATTGTTGTTAGGTTTGGTAACTTGCCATTTTGTGTCATTTTTTACTCAAAAGGACACATTCATACTCAAAAACGATCTATCGAATGTTACCGTCATTATGTATTGTGTACCAAGTATTGAGGTCTCTGTGTTCACATGCCATTTATCTCCGTTACATAGATACAGTATGTAATCTGTACAATATCTAGATTTTTCTTAGTAAAGGATATACTTTAAAAGTGTGCGTTAATTTAGAGTTATATTGTTGGAGTAAAAAGTTAATTTAGTTATATTTAGCTAGTTAAGTAGATGTTACTTATGTTATATATGTGAAATAATATAATTAAGTAATATTTAGTTAATTACTTCAATTAAATGTCAAATGAATAAGTTCAATAGTAAGTCGATTTTACTTGATAATAACAGGTAAGTTGTACAAAGCAGTAGCAGTAAAATTTACTTAAAATGTGTTAGTGCAAATTGTTATGAGGATTTTATCAAGTAAATCTAAATTTAAAAAAAAGTAATTTTTTTATGATTTTATAAACATTTTATATATGATATTTTATAATATGATAATAAAGAGATGATTTGTTTTTGTTATATATATATATATATATATATATATATATATATATATATATATATATATATATATATATATATATATATATATATAAAACAATGGTTTTGTACTCTCTCTCAGTAATTCAAAGGAAACTCTAATGTCAGGTCAAGTCAAGCTTGTTTTGTGATTCTCCATTGGAAAATGTAGTGATGTAGAATCACAGTAAGAGGACGAAGCCCTGAGGCTCCGACTGAACACTGCTGAATCACAGCGCTCTTCTGCACTCATGCACAAACACACACATACCAGTTATTTGTGATAAATAATGATGAAGTAAATCTAAAGGTAATTTTTTGTCCATTTTATTTTGGCTATTTCCCCATGATCATCTTTTCAATGAATGCATTGCAAGGCTGTATTTACCAATGGAGACCAATTTATGAATAGGCCTAGTAGTCACACAAAATCTTTCTTTAAATTGATCTTTGGTCCACCCAGAACTGAATATTTAGATAAAAATATCATAAATAGCCTTTATTTAAAGGTGGGGTAGGCATTTGTGGAGAGGCGCTATATGTATATATATATATATATATATATATATATATATATATATATATATATATATATATATATTCCCACTATTCCCATTCAAGTCCACCTGACAGAGTGAATGAAAAGAATTGAGTGAATTCAGACACGAATGAACACCTGCTGTTAACAAGCGGGATCACGGAAGAACAGAGAAAAAGAGAAGCACAAGAACTACACTGAAAAAAGTGAAACATCAGTGCAATTCATTCAAAGTATATATTTGCATTGGTCCAATGGAAAATTGTGATTTTCAGTTTATACCTTCTGTTTTCACTTTGCCTCAAAGTAAGTGTTACACCCTCTAAAATGATACTTTGGATTAACTTAAAAAAATTGATGTAATTTGTTACAGCTAATTTTTTTAGTTTTTCTCAAATTGTATTTATGATTTAGTTAAAACCATAAATTTTGATTAATGTCAAACCTAAATTTTAATTTTTTCCAACTCAACGTTTTACCTTTACCCAAAGTACACAGCAAAAACTCCAGTGTTAAATTAACACTCAAGAGTGTTAAAGTTAATGAGATAATTAAGTGATTAATTGAGTGATGATTGACTATTATTGAAGACACCTGATGTTAACAAGCAGAATCACTGAAGGAGAAAATCACAAATTGTAAGTTACCATTATGGTGATGTGTGTTTGCTTTAGTTGGGCTCTAGACCATTATATGTTTACTTTAATATTTGTTTGGCTGTTATATCTGAATTAAAACTGCCAGATGAACAAAGAAAAAAAAAAGTGATCTGATGGTGTTGGTTATATTATGACAATCATCATTTGAACTTGATCACTGAACTCATTAAGATCCTTATTTCTGACATAGGTTTATGTTGTTTATTACAGAATAACTGTGATTCTGCATAAATACCCAGAATTGTTGATATAATATAAAGGATTTCTTAAAAGTTGTTTTGGGAAAAAAAAAAATCTTTCTTTTAGGCACACGCAGACGTCAAGTTTCAGTCTATGCATCTCAACAATGGTGACAAGCAAAATATTCAATTAGGAAAAGGAAATTACATAGACAATTCAGATCATAATTTATTCATACCGCAATGCATGATGGGAGCCATTAATGAGTTGTGATTGGTGGCAGCCGCTGCAACATGCTTTATTATTGTCACCATTGTTGAGATTCACAGGCTGATTATTGATGTCTGTGTTTTTAAGTAAATTAATTCGAAAGTCTTTTGATTAGAAAAATGTTTATTAAATATTATGGGTTATATGAAAAATTCTGAAAATCATATGCTGTAGAATTACAGAGCTGATATAATTGACAAGTTAAACCAAACTGTCTCAATAAGTTTCATTCTTCAGATCACAGCATGATTATGTCAAAACATAACCAACACCACACTTTTCTTTGTTCATCTGACTGTTATAAATCAATAACAGCAGACAAACAAAATTTAAAGTAAACATATAAGGGTGAAGAGCCCAACTAAAGCAAACACTATTCTCCCTAATGGTAACTTACAATTAGTGATTTTCTCCTTCAGTGATTCTGCTTGTTAACATCAGGTGTCTTCAATAATGCTCAATCATCACTAAATTAATCACTTAATTATCTCATTAACTTTAACACTCTTGAGTGTTAATTTAACACTGGAGTTTTTGCTGTGTACTTTGGGTAAAGGTAAAACTTAAAATTTTGGTTTGACATTAATCAAAATTTATGGTTTTAACTAAATCATAAATACAATTTGAGAAAATCTAAAAAAATTAGCTGTAACAAATTACATCAATTTTTTTAAGTTAATCCAAAGTATCATTTTTTTCAGTGTACAACTGACTTCCAGCCAGAGTGTGAAACCAGTTTACAACCTAGTTTAACATTATTTCTTTCATACATGTACAAAAGTTATTGTTGAGAATTACTTAGCTTAGAGAGGTTTAGCTGTTGATGTTTTATTGAAAATAAAAAAGTTTGTAGTCACCATTATGGTGATCAATTTTCGCTTTAGTTGGACTCTTGATTCTTGTTTGTTAGTTTCTCTCTGGCTGCTGTAACTGTGAGTTTATAAAACACATTTATTATGGCAAGAAAAAGCCAAGAGGAGGTTGATCAGGTGTTTTGGCCTGTTGTGACGATGTTATAATCATCTTGGACTATTTGAATTTTATATTTATTGATTATAGTACCTCTGTGATTCTACAGCATGAGATCCGGCAATGTTTCATTCAGTTATTTTGAAGCACATTGAAATCATATAGTGCATAAAACATTTTGAACCGCTGCTTGACTCAGACACAGACATCAGCACATGAATCTCAACAATGGCCACAATCAAAAGTTTCATGTCGCAATACATGCTGGGTTCCAGCATAGTACAAAACTCACTGCAGAATGAATCAATTATGCAGCTGAATGTTATTTTTTTAATGGCACCATTGTTGAGATTCATGTGCTGATTTTTGATGTGTCTAAATTATGCAGTAGCTCAGTTTTTTTGTGTGTTTAAATAAACCTTCATTATAACTGATTGCTGTTAGATCTCTTTCTCTAGTTTCACAGTGGCGGTAATGCCAAATTCAAGCCTGTTAATAATGTAACAATTTTGCTAAGGGGTTAAACACTGTTTTAATATTTAGACCACTTCTATAATTGAATTCTATCAGGATGAGAAGAGAGTTTCAACCAGTAGGCCTATAACAAAAAGTGTTTATAAAACAAATTGAGGTTGTGTAGGTACTAGGGCAGTTTTCATTTGTTGCTGTTTCATTTATTAGCCACTAGATAGCGTCCTAGTATCAGATTTTTGTTTTTGAGTTGTCATGTCTCCCCACATGATCATCTTTGGAAGTGCAAGGCTGTATTCAACTTAATGGATGACAATTTATGAATAGTGGGCATCCCAAATCTTTCTTTAAATTTATCGTTGGTCCACACAGTTGTTGATTATTTAGATAAAATATAGAAACATAAATGGACTTCATTTGATTGAGGTTTTATAGTGATGTTTCATTTGTTGCTGTTAGTGCCTTATTTTTGTTTTTGAGTGACCATGTATCAACTGTTGGCTTCGCCTGTGTGTTGTACTGCACTCTTTTGATTATTCTTTACTAAGGTTGCGTTTGTCTTGACTTTTTGAGGCTGAGATATGATTGTTTCACGTGTGAAAATACGGTTTATTAAAAATCTTTAAATTAACTGGCCTTTTATTAATGTAATGACAAGCGTCTGCGGTCTCCCAGTGGATTACATTATTGGCAGTTTCGTGTTAAGTGATTAATTTACAACAAAACAAAAGATAACATGTATGCCTGCGAAAACATGATTTGTGTCTTACATTTCATAATGAACTCAGATAAACTCAGTGCTGACTCGTTTTCCGTCAGTTCTTTTTCATGAATAGGAATGTGTGCAAAGGATTCCCATACACAAAAGAATTGTATTTGAAATATATTTTCTGGATATGTTTTGGAATATATGCAAATATTTGAAATTGGCCCAATAAATATATTTCATACTTATATTTCATATATTTTTGTTATATTTCAGAATATATTTCAATGTATTTGGAATATATGCCACATATATTTTTGACACTTTTGGGGACCCGTACAGAAAAAAATACATTGAAATATATTCTGAAATATAACAAAAATATATGAAATATAAGTATGAAATATATTTATTGGGCCAATTTCAAATATGTGCATATATTCCAAAACATATCCAGAAAATATATTTCTTTTGTGTATGGGTTGTGGGGGATTTAAGGATACAAAGGAAATTCTTATTGAATGAGCTCCTTTTGAAGTTGTTAAGCCTCATAAATTGGTTAATGGCAAACTCTAGAATTCTCTTTAAAATTTATGAACAAACGTTCTTCAAGTAACATTTTAAGAACATTTGTTCAAAGTTATCTGGTCTTTAATAATGTTCTCAGAATGTTATTTATACATTGTTCTAAAACGTTGTAGTTGGACCAATGTATTTAAATGTTACTACTGTAACGTTCCCTGGGTCTGTGTTTATTAATGTTGTCATATGATATATTTCTTTGTCCATTGTCCATATATTCTCTTCCTGTGTTTAGTTCCTGTTTGTCTCGGTAGTTACCCTCATTAGTTTCCATAGTAACATATTATCCACACCTGTTCATCATTAGCCCTTGTGTTCCGGTGTATTTATACCCCTGTGTTTCAGTTGTCTTTTGTTGGTTGTTGTTCTTGCGTCTCTTTTGTAAGATGTTGTGTTCCCGGTTTCCCCTGTCTGGGTTATATCTCGGTGGTTCCCCTTTTTGTTCCTGTCTCTTTTTTGGATTATCTCGGTTTGTGTTTTTTGGATAAACTGCTGCTGCACTTTGATTCTCACCTCTCCTCATCGCTGCTTAAAACGTAACTACTCCTTGTTTCAGAAGACATTTAAAAGTAACGTACTTGGTTACTTACGTAACCTCGGTTCCCTTAGAGATAAGGGAACGAGTACTGCATTGCAAACGCTGTGGGAAAACTCCTTTTCTCGATAATATTGAAGCCTTTATTTTAAAACGCATTGCAGCTGCACAGCGAGAGCATCCTCGCTCGCACGAGCGAGCTGATTGGCTGTGCTGCGGCAACTGCACAAACCTATGGCGAGTGAGCAGGAGCGCTTGGCGCCCTGCCAGACTCGAGCACGCCAAATTGGACGCGCCAGGAGAGTATAAATTCAGAGAAAACTCGCCATATGACAGGTCTATATCGACTGAAGCGAAACACCTGATATGAGCGAAATAGCACGGCAAGGCAATGCAGTACTCGTTCCCTTATCTCCAAGGGAACCGAGGTTACGTAAGTAACCAAGTGCGTTCCCTTACGAGAACTTTCTCTCGTACTGCGTTGCAAACGCTGTGGGAACCCAATTTAAAACGCCATGCTATTCGCCTGCGACTACTCTGAGAATCCAGGGAGCCCCGGGACTATAACAGAGTAGTCTGAATATCACAGACCAGAACGTCGGGTCTAAAAATGATATGCAAGTATGTAGTGAAGCACAAAGGCCACTCAGAATATGTATAGGGCTGGGTCGAAAGAGCCAGGGACCTAGAATAACATTCCCACATAGAATTGTGAAATCATTGTGAAGAGTTATATACTGGCCTGGGTCCATAGAGCCAGGGCCTAGATGGAAAGAACTCGTGCCTGCAGAGCAGGGACTTCTAGGTTATAAAACCTTGCAAATGTGGATGGAGCGGACCGGCCGGCCGCCGCACAAATGTCTTCGATAGGGACTCCACTGGACCATGCCCAAGAGGAAGCCATGCCTCTTGTGGAGTGAGCTCTTACACCTATGGGACACGGGAGGCCCAGTTAGGTGTATGCCAGAGCGATAGCATACACTATCCATCTAGATAGCATGAGTTTCGTGACCGGCAGCCCTTTGGTGCGGCCCCCGAAACAGACAAAGAGCTGTTCAGACTGTCTGAAAGAGGCCGAACGCTCCAGATATATTCTCAGAGCTCTGACGGGGCAGAGCGTGAGAGCATCACTATCTTCTCCCGAAACTGGGAGAGCTGATAGAGAGATAACCTGGGCTCTGAATGGTGTTGAGAGCACCTTAGGTACATATCCGTGTCTTGGCCTAAGGAAGACTTTAGAGTCGTTAGGTCCAAACTCAAGACAGGAAGCGCTCGTGGAGAGCGCTTGTAAGTCCCCTACTCTTTTTACTGACGCCAGTGCTAACAGCAGAGCGGTTTTAAGAGAGAGAGGTCTTAAATCAGCCGACTGAAGTGGCTCGAAGGGGGGTCCCTTAAGAGCCCGTAGAACCAGAGAAAGGTCCCAAGCCGGCACTGAAGGTGGTCGAGGCGGGTTAAGCCTTCTGGCTCCTTTAAGGAAGCGAACTATGAGGTCGCTTTTACCTAAAGAAGAGCCGGCCACTTGCACATGGAAGGCTGCGATAGCTGCCACGTACACTTTGAGCGTGGAGGGGGGAGCGTCCCGCGTCCAGCAGCTCTTGGAGAAAGGAAAGTTCCGTTGGTACTTCGCAAGTGTGTGGGTCGAGGTTCCGAGCTAAACACCAGCTGGAGAACACTGACCATTTAAGGTGGTAGAGGCGCCTAGTAGACGGAGCTCTAGCCTCCATAATGGTATTCAGGACACCTTCTGGGAGGTCCTGGGGTACCCGTTGAGTGGCCATGCATGGAGGGCCCACAAGTCGGGACGGGGGTGCCAGATAGTCCTGTTTGCCTGCGCAAGGAGGTCGCTCCTTAGCGGGATTGGCCATGGAGCTATCACAGACAGCTGCATTAGCTCTGGGAACCAAATCTGGGTTCGCCAGAGGGGGGCTACAAGGAGGACTGCGCAATTCGTGTTCCTGATCCGTTCGATGACCTGAGGGAGCATCGAGACCGGGGGAAACGCATAAAGGGGGAGGCTGAGCCACTCGTGGGCCAGCGCATCCCTGCTCTTTGAAAAGAAGATTGGGCAGTGACAGTTGTCTTCTGAGGCGAAGAGGTCTACTTCTGCCTTCCCGAAGACCTCCCATAACAGGAGAACCGTCTGGGGGTGGAGTGACCATTCTTCTGGGGGAACATTGCCCCGAGAAAGCATGTCTGCTCCTACGTTCATCGTGCCTGGCACGTGAGCTGCCCTGAGTGAGCGCAGGTTGGTTTGAGCCCATAGCAGTAGCCGTGTGGCTATGGCTAACAGGTTTTGGGACCTGAGGCTGCCCTGGCGATTTATGTAGGAGACCACTGACATGTTGTCCGTGCAGACCAAGACGTGGTGTCCCGCCAGATATGGGAGGAAAGTTTTTAGGGCTAGAAAAACCGCTCTCATCTCGAGGCAGTTGATGTGTAGGCGTTTCTCTGAGCTCAACCAGAGGCCGGAGGCAGGCCTACCCTCGTACAGGGCTCCCCAACCGGAGTTGGAAGCGTCTGTTGAAATGACCCTCCTCTCTGAGACTGTCACGTTAATTACAGAAAACAAAGGGAGAACTCAAATGCAAAGGGAAAAAGATATTTATTACAAAAGAAACACTAAACACAAAACAAAACCCACGAGGGGGAAAACATAACTAAATACAAAACAACAACTTCAAAAACGAACATACCAAAAGGGGTCACGGGAGAACAGGAGACGTGTACAAGACAACAATCCGAAACAGACTGCAAACACAAAGGAACTATAAAAGGGACAAATCAGGCAGGTAATGAGGGAACAACAGGTGGGACAAATGAAACCAATAATGAGATAACAAGGAGGGTGGGGTCAAAACAGAGACAGGAACACAAACACCACATGTGCTACACAAGACAGGACAGGCATGTGACAGAGACCAAACGCATGCTCACACCCTGCTGGTACAGCTGGTGTTTTTCCAGGGGTCCAGAGCTTTGATACAGCGCTGGTTCACCCTGATATTCACGAGGCCCGAGCGCCATGCATGGGGTGGTACCCAGGGCCGGCTCTGTAAATCTGGGGGCCCTAAGCAGGATAATTTTGGGGCCCTGCCTTGCAGTGAATAAAGGAGTATTGCCACCGCAAACCAGCAACTGTATACAATCTAACCCTTACACATTTCATCTGTACCTCTTTTAACATGATTGCCCACAATTATTTTACTGCTTATTAAAGTACACTCACTGAAACAGAAAAAGTGAAGATTACAGATTTGCCAAATTTCTACATCTACTTTATTACTGTCTGAATGCTTTGTAAATTTTAAAACAGCACTAACTGTTTTTGTCCACTAGGCAGCTTAAAACCTTTATTATTAAAAAATCTTCAATAAAGTTGTTGCATAGAGGCCTACTACAGGTTTTGCTGGAGTCTCGATCTTTGAACTTATTGTTGAACCAGTAATTTCTTTGCTTCCTTCTAAAGTGATTTAAACATATTCTTCTATATTGATGTATCAAAGAGATTAAACATTCTGCAAAAGATTCTAGTTTGAGTTGGTATTTATTTTTTATATATTCCAACTACAAAAACACTACTTCAGCGAACAATCATTAGCCAAATGTGTATATAAAATGTTTAGTTATAAAATATATACATAAATCTAATAAAACTTTTTACATTTTACAGTGTCATTGTTACACTTTACATGTAGTTCATACAAAAATAATTATACAGTAAAAACTGCTTAAAATGTGGATTTCGTTGGAGTAGTGCCTCTAGTCTAATGGGATAATGTCTTTGTGCAGTGTGTAATGTGCCAAGTTAAAAAATTCATACAAAAATAATTCTACAGTAAAAACTGCGTAAAATGTAGATTTCGTTAGAGTATAGTAGCTCTACTATAATGGGATAATTTCCACTTTAACGCACCCTCTGAGGCTGCTGTGAAATAGCACCGCGAATTGTGCAGAAAATGCAATAGGCGGCTCTTTGTGCATTGTGTAATGTCAAGTTGAAAAATTCATAACAAAATAATTCTACAATAAAAATTGCTTAAAATTTGGATTTCGTTAGAGTAGTAGCTCTACTATGATGGGATTTTTTTCTCTTTTTTTCTGCACCCGATGGATAGACTCGTTTCATTTTTGCGGTCAAATTTCCAAGTCCAGGGAAGACAACGATTTTACACAGTTGGTTGACTGTTAAACCGCGGTGACACTGGCGAGTACCATATGTAGTTAGGGGGCCCTCTAGTGGCGGCGGGGCCCTAAGCAGCCGCTTAGTTCGCTTATAGCCGGCTCTGGTGGTACCTGAGGTGCTAGCCACAACTGAAGAGGACGCATACGCAGTAGGCCTAGTTGGAGTACTGATGATGCTGATGCCATAAGGCCCAAGATCCTCTGAAACGTTCGGAGGGAGACATAGGAGTACATAGGAGAACGACACGGCGAGCCGCTGAATTGATAGAGCCCGGTCCATTGTGGGCCATGCCATGCTCTCATAAATACGGAGTCGAGAACTGTTCCCAGGAACATGATACGTTGGCTGGGGGACAGTATACTCTTGGAAAAGTTTACCCTGAGCCCTAGACATTCTAGATGGCTGAGGAGCCAGGTTTTGTGAGTATGGGACTCCGCCTCTGACTGAGTCAGTATGAGCCAGTCGTCGAGGTAGTTCAGAATGCGCATTCCCCGCTGTCTCAGGGGGGAGAGAGCTGCATCCATGCACTTCGTGAATGTACGAGGCGCTAGCGCCAGTCCAAATGGTAGGACTGTGTATTGATATGTCTGCCCCTCGAAGGTGAATCTCAAGAATGGCCTGTGATGGGGGTTCACTTGGATGTGAAAGTAAGCGTCTTTTAGATCCACTGAGAAGAACCAGTCTCCTGGGCGAATTTGCGCTAGGATGTGTCTGGTTGTAAGCATTCTGAATGGCCGTCTCATGAGGGCCTTGTTCAGATGTCTGAGATCTAAAATGGGTCTCAAGCCGCCGTCTTTCTTCGGAACGAGAAAATAACGGCTGTAAAACCCTGACTCGCTTTGTGATGCGGGGACTATCTCGATAGCCCCTTTCGCCAGCAGACATGATACCTCGGTGCGGAGGACATGAGCTATGGTGCTCCTTACCGAGGTTTGGATGACAGCGCGAAAGCGCGGTGGTCTGCGGGCGAACTGAAGCGAGTAGCTGCGCTTTATAATGTTCATTACCCATTCTGAAACTCCGGGGATGGCCTGCCATGCCAGAGTCCGCTGAGCCAGAGGTAAGATCATATCTGACGGTGGAACGCCCAGACTCGGGGACCCGAACCGACATGAGTTTATGTGAGAGGTTTTGCTCAATTTGTGCTTTTTGTGGGTCGCCGTTAAAACGGCGTTTGGGTGCAGGGGTGCGTGACAGAAGACGGGCCCATGTTCTGCATTTAACACTGCTCCAGCCGCCTGAGCTGAAGAGGGGGCTGTGATAAGCACTCGAGCGGTCTTTGGGGCTGGTCCGGCCGCGGCGGGACATAAACCCCTCTTTCTGCTGGCTAGGACGGCTTTTTGGGCTCGTGGTCGAGCGTCAGCTTTGGCCGGGGGCCCTGGCGCTTGGGGAACGGGTACCGTTTCGCTGGCTTCAGATGCTGGCTGGTCTCAGCCGCTGGGCGGGGCTGATGGACCTGCTGCACTGTCTTCTCTGGCTGCGGCGTGCTCTTGGGGCGCCGTGAAGCCGAACTGGAGCGCTTCGGGAGGAAGTGCTTCATAGCACTGGAAGCCTTTTGAGCTTCGGTGAAGCGAACTGGAGCGCTTCGGGAGGAAGTGCTTCATAGCACTGGAAGCCTTTTGAGCTTCGGTGAAGCGCTCCACGAAGCCGCTGATGGATGGGCCGAAGAGACCAGTTGTGGAGACCGGTGAGTCGAGGAAGGCGGTCTTGTCCGCGCCCCTGATCTCAGTCAAGTTAAGCCATATATGGCGCTCCAACACTACCAGGCTGGCCATGTTGCGGCTGATGGCCTGAGCAGTGGTCTTAGTAGACCGTAGCGCCAAGTCCGTCGCACTTCGGAGGTCCTTGAAGGCGTCCGGGTCAGGCCCTGACTCGTCCATAGCGCGGAGGAGCTTAGCCTGGAACACTTGAAGGGTTGCCATGGCGTGAAGTGCAGAGGCGGCTTGACCTCCGGCGGAATATGCGCGGCTGGCCATAGCCGAAGTGGTCCTGCACGGCTTTGACAAGTGCACCGCTTTTGTTCTCCAACTTCCTGCAGTGGGAGGGCACAAATGAGCGGCGACCGCTTCTTCAAGTGGCGGGAGCGTCACGTAGCCTTTTTCCTCCGCGCCGTCCACAGTGGAGAGCGTGGTGGAGGAAGAAGAGCGTGTTCGCGCTGAAAAGGGCGCGCGCCAGCATTTTGTGAGCTCCTTGTGGACCTCGGGGAGAAATGGAGCGGCGCGCTGGCGAGAGGCCTGATGGCGCCCGGGCAGGTACCACTCGTCGAGGCGGCTTTTAGCGGGTTCAGCTGGAAAGCCAGTCAAGACCCAGCTCGTCAACAGCCCGAGTCATGACACGGAGAAGCTCGGCGTCAATGCTCGCTCTGGTGTTGAAACGATCACACTGAGAGGGAGGGGTGGGGTCCGCAGAGCCCGACCAATCCTCACCCTCAGATGCCACCATTGAAACTGCGTCATCCAGCTCCTCAGCAGATCCGGCAAAGGAAACGAGCCCCGCAGCTTCGTGAGAGGGCCGTTGGTCGCGTCTGGCGAACAGAACTGGAGATGAAGGTGTCGGCGAGGCACGCGGGGAAGGACCCGGCGTGCACGCGCTGAAATCACCGTGTTCAGGGATCCTCTGATCGCGCCACTTCTTCCTACGGGGCTCGCGGGGCACCGAAGACGGAAGGTGGGCGGGTTCACTCTCTGAAGTAGCGAGAGTCTTGATCGGAGGACAGCCACAGGCATTCTGTCACAGTGATGACAGCCGCCTTTCGTGAGCGCACTGGGTGTGTCGGTCTGACACATGCAGGGGAACCCCGCAGGATTCGCAGATGGGGAGCGGCATTTGTAACAACGCGCTCCGCTGTTAAAACAGCGTTTTAGCTCTTTTAGAACTGTCTAAAAGGATACTCGCCGGATGCCACAGGGAAACGCTTGCTGGGCGAAGTCGCCGGCGGCGCGAAGCTGTTCCACTGAGAGGCTGTTCTACGGCGAGCGGCTTCCAATCCAGAGAAATTAGCGGTGTGTCTGAGCTGAAGGAGAATAGATCTGTCATATGGCGAGTTTTCTCTGAATTTATACTCTCCTGACTCGTCCAATTTGGCGCGCTCGAGTCTGGCAGGGCGCCAAGCGCTCCTATTGGATCGCGCGCTCCTGCTCACTCACCATAGGTTTGTGCAGTTGCCGCAGCACAGCCAATCAGCTCGCTTGTGCGAGCTAGGATGCTCTCGCTGTGCAGCTGCAATGCGTTTTAAAATAAAGGCTTCAATATTCTCGAGAAAAGGAGTTTTCCCACAGCGTTTGCAACGCAGTACGAGAGAACGTTCTCGTAAGGGAACATTCACATAATGTTTGCAAAATGATACAATGGAATGTTTCCTGAATGTTTAATGATGGCAATAACCAAGAAAAAAAAAAACTGGACAATTTGAAAATTCAGAGAACATTTAGAAATAACATTTTCACAGCTTAAAGGGAACGTTAGCAAAAGTTATTTTTTCATTACTAGCCTGACATATTTATCTTTGATGGTATACATAAGTGAGCCTACGTTATCAGGAAACTGAATCGATGGTCAAAAAAAAAAAAAAAACCTTTCCATAATATTTACACGAGATCTATGCTGTGTCAGTGACAGTGACATCCACATGTAAGAGTAGTTTAATTCTGTCACAGTCAAAGTATTGTTTATTTTCCTTGACTCACAATGTATTTAAGAGAATGCAGCGTAGAGGAACATACAAAAAGGCATGTTAATTGTCTTTACTGAGAATAGTTGCAGTCAAATAAAAAGAGCCAAATAATATAAAACCTTTGTGTTGTCTTGTATAAATTCGATCTGAAATACCCTGTCATAATCTAATACAACAAATCTTGTTTTGTTTTTTTATTGTTGGGGAAAAAAAGTTTCTATTCTGTTTGATTACATAACATTATCATACAGAATAAGAAAAACAAGAAAGACATAAATCATATGGAGAATCAGAATATACAACTGGACTTCCTAACTCAAAGAAAAATAACACCATGACGTGACGAGACCATATGGGTTTCATTTCCTTCATTTGCATAAAGAAGGAAAAAGAAACCCATATGAGTCTTTTCATGACATGGTCTTTGATTTAGGACGTCCAGTAATGTCCAGATGATGCTGGCAGAAAAGTTTCCTTTGCTTCAGAACCAGTTACATGCGTCTGTACACATGGACAAGGTTTCTACAGACTGGACAGTGATGCTTTACGTCCTTGCAGGAATGAACACAGAAAGGAATCAAACAACATGGCCAGATCCTGCACAGAAAAAACAGGAGAATTAGCGCGTTCTTAAAGTTCTTAAAGTGTTCCTTGTTAGCTGGGAATAGTTCCTTACCCAAAGATGGCAAGAACACCACAGATTAACCACGCCTTAGTTCCACAGGTGTATGTCGTCTGTGTGATGATCTGCTGCTGGCAGTAAGGACATTTCATCTGCCCAGGAGTTTCAGTCAGATGTGGTGACACTATCACTATACATAAAGAGATCATATTGATGAAATACATTTAATATGATCATAAACCTCTAACATACTATTCTATTCATATGCATCATGCATGAACCTTCTAGTGTTTGACTGAAGCAGAGCCTTATTAAACTAGAGCTTTTCTGCTCACCCGGGGGAGGCGCACACTGGACCATCTGAGTGACGGTGTTCATGACAGGCGGTTGGTTGTAAATTACCATTGGAGCTGAAAGAGAAAAAAAGCTCATGATGAAAACCTACTGAACCAATCTGGCTTCTGATGCGCCCTTTATGTGTTGTTGACTGTTTTAAAAACTTTTAAAAATCCTTGAGATAAGGACATTTTAGCCTGTAAACAGTTTTTATTCATGTTATAGTCTTATATTAAAGCGTTCTGGTTGTCATTTGATCTTTTGACATATAAGAGGTCTTTGTATCATTAAAACATCCTGCATAAAACCTCCATCATAGCGTTAAACATTCTCCTCATTATAAGCGATCTGTGACGCCACATGGGAAAATACATTTGCATATGACTGCCTCTAAAGCAAGATATTAGCGAATAGTTATAAATCTTTGCATCAGAATGCCCCGCCCACTGGCGTTCAGTTTCTTAACAGCTGACATTTGCTTACAACGGATGTGAGCGTTGCGTCAAAATCAAAAAGAATCCATTATAATCACTGACAGTGACATTACACTGACATTATAATCGTCCTACACTGGAGGCTCGTTCAGTTTCTGCATCACAAACTATAAGCAAATTATTTCATAATGGTTTGTCTGTAAATGATTATTTATACAGGAGTATATATATAAAGCCTATTTGTTTTTTGTGCCATTAAAACATTAAAAGTGAACCTCATGGAATATTCTAAAATAATAAAATAATCCATGTCATGACCCCTTTAAACAGAGAGTCTCAAATCACAAGACATCAGCACTCACCAATAGTTGGAGACTGGACTGTCTGAGTTATGATGGATGAAGACATGACCGGTGATGGGTAAACTACGGCCATTGGAGCTGGAAAACAGAAAGCCATGATTTACAAATGGCGGCACAACATCAGGTTTATAAGTCAGAATTGAGAATTCCTTTTCTCCAAGTTCTCTATTTTTTTGTTTTGAGGTCATATTTATGGAAGCCCATTTCCGTCACATAAGAAAAAAAATCATAATTATTGTTTATTATAATTATTGTTAAATCATAATTTAAAGGTCACAAATATGAGATAAAAAGTCTATTTAGAATTAGAAATGTCTGTAAACAAATTGCAAAATTAAATTTGATAATTTTAATGTCATAATTATGACTTTTTTATCTGTACCAGTAAAAATTTATATTAAAGGGTTTGTTGACCCAAAAATGAAATTTTTGTCATCATTTACTCACCCTCATGTTTTTCCAAACCTATGAGTTTCTTTCTTAAGTTGAACATAAAAGAATATTTTTTTAAAGAATGTAGTTAAAGGATTAGTTCAGCTCAAAATGAAAATGTCCTGATAATTTACTCACCCCAATGCCATCCAAGATGTCCATGTCTTTCTTTCTTCAATGGAAAATAAATTAAGTATTTTTAGGAAAACATTTCAGGATTTTTCTCCACACAATGGACTTCAATGGCAACCAGAATGTTGAAGTTCAAATCAATGCAGTTTCAAAGGGCTCTGAAGTGCTTCAAAGGGCTCTGCAACGTGATGACGCAATGTGTGGCGCGTCGCAGACCAACACAAGACAAACAATTGTGGTTAAAAAGTATATACTTTTTTTTTTTTTTTTTTTTTGGAAAATGACCGATCGTTTCGCTAGATAAGACCCCATTCCTCAGCAGTCCTTTGAAGCACTTCAGAGCCCTTTGAAACTGCATTGATTTGAACTTCAACATTCTGGTTGCCATTGAAGTCCATTGTGTGGAGAAAAATCCTGAAATGTTTTCCTCAAAAAAGACATGGACATCTTGGATGGCACTGGGGTGAGTAAATTATCAGGAAATGTTAATTTTGAGGTGAACTAATCCTTTAACCAAACCGTTTCAGTGACCATTGGCTTCCATTGTATGGACAAAAAATACAAACAAAACAAAACAATGAGACATTTCTCAATATTAAGTTCAACAGAAGAAAGTCATACAGGTTTGAAACGACATTATTCCTCTCGACAGAGATGGGCATAAATACATGGAAATGTATTTAAAATACAAATACAAAATACTGTGTGAAAAAATTTATTTAAATACAAATACAGTATTTTGTATTTTGAAAATACATAAAATACATGTGAAATTGGCCATCCAGTGCAGGTATAGGTCACAGTGAATGAAGAAACTACATAGGCCTACTGACTTTTCATTCCTAACCTCATCTCTGCCCTTTCTTTCTTTCTTTCTTTCTTTCTTTCTTTCTTTCTTTCTTTCTTTCTTTCTTTCTTTCTTTCTTTCTTTCTTTCTTTCTTTCTTTCTTTCTTTCTTTCGTTCTGGCAATTACAAATAAAATGATGCAAAATAGCAGCCATTTACATAGGCTACTTATTTCTGGTTACAATGTAGTCTATTACTTGTGGTGAACACTACTAAAAAATTCATACTGTATGTAAAACTGTGGGAACCTTTTCTGCTATCTAGCAAAGAATATGGATGGCCGATATGACCAAAATCTCAGTTTTACTTCACAGTAACAATATCATGGTTTCACAATTCTCTATATCAGGTTTGATTCCACAGCATAAACTGATTTTCAAACTCTTTTGAGTTTACCCCTTTTTAATTATTATTTGTATGTACAATAAGACTAAAAGCTGAATATTTTTGTGGCATATCATTTATCAGTGCTTATTTGTCCACTCCAGCGTTCTAATAATTCCCACCCACTAAAAGCTGCACAGATAAATTTGCTTATCCCACAAATAGGCCTATGTAAATGATTTAGAAAAAGTTCCAACAATTCACACTTTATATCATCGTTATGATATGTAGCGTCATATCCACCAGCCCTAACATGCAGTAATGCTTTAAACACATTTGACAAGCTAGTTGATAAAAATCAACAACCGGTCAAGACTGATTGGCTTACGCTATTTGCCCACTTGTCTGTGCTCTTTTATTCTTTTGTTAACTGAAGTGAATAATGCACTATTTTAACTTCAATCAACAAGTAGAATTGATTCATGACATTCTCACCAAAAATCGCTGATCCAATGTTGAGCTAGTGAATGTCTGAACTAGTTGATGCACAAAATCAGTACCCTGATAAAGAGGTTGACTGGCAAAAAGTATTTTATGTATTTTGAAAATACAAAAATACTCATCTTAAATGTATTTAAATACAAATTACATTAGATTTTTTCAAAGGCTTTAAAATACAAAATACAAAATAATATTTTGTATTTCAAATATGTATTTTAAATACATGTATCTGAAATACTGCCCATTCCTGCCCCTCGATCACCAAGCCTAAAGACCAATACTGAATAGATGAAGGAGATCAGGAAATGAAGGTATACTTCACTGCTGGAAACCTGCAACCTGCCACCAGTGTTCAATTCGGCTGGAAACTGCAGTGAATTGGATGTATAAGTACGTTTCTGGAGTTTTGCAAAAGTGTAGGTGGGGGAGCATTTTTCCAGTGACTTTGATATTGCTATTATCTTTATGTCAGGTTTTCATATAGCAATTATCTGTATCCAAACATCACAAAGTGACTGTGGAAGTAAAGAATATGATCCCCATCTTTTTAAAATGTAAAATTGTTATACTCATAATATGACACATACCTGTGTGTTTCTGCAGTCGACGGAGAACTGTGGAAATTCTGATGCTCTTTCCTTTGAAGACACTGGGATAGTGATAACACTGTGAGAATAAGCATGGATATGGTCAACAAAAGGGGTGGAGCTGAATCACAGGTATGAAGGCTGATGCAAGGTTCCTGATGGAATGACCAGAGGGAACATGTTCACGAAACACTTCGATATCCAGTTCTAACAGCTCCTCCAGTGTCCCATCTCATCCCAACCATGCTTACACCAGTCAACTTATCCAGTTTTGCTCAATCTCAGACTGTTGACCTTTATATTTTCTTAAATGCTTGACATACACACACTAAAAAGAGAACTGCGTGCCGTACGTTATACAGATAAACCCCATAGCCTATTTTTGATGGAAGAGGTTCAGTTACAACCTGTAATGTGCACAATGTTTGTTTTGCATGTATCCTGGTAACAAATGAACACTCTTGTATTTGGACAGTAAGACTGGACAATGAAATTGGATACATGAATACCAATGGATGCGAAGACAATAATGTATTTGTCTTTGTGGGTTTGGTCTTTTATTCTGCTGTTCTACAGGAAGATCTCATGACCTGATCTGGGGTAATGACATTTCTATATGGAGAGTGTATAATAAATATTTTTTAAGTGAAGGACAATGATGCGCAGATTGAGCAACCACTGAGATGTTACTCTAGGCAGTGAGGACAGGTAATGTTGGTAACCACTATTGCTTTCAAAAGAGTTTTTATTACAATTCATTCAGCATCGTTCACTCTCTAGTGTTTACAATGAAGTGTGAATCTCACAACGTGAATAAAAACAGAAATGACGAGTCTTTGTTGCTGAACACTCACCTGTATTGACCAGAACCTCAGTGAGCTGGACTGTGGTGGACGGAGAATATGGAGGTGTTTAATGGGGCGAAATGAAGCTGACAGATCTGTAAAAGGCCCAACTCTTACGGAAAGAACCCTTTTGACCCTTAACTTTTTAACATTCATTTATCTCTGTCTATTGTGACTCACTGTTTTTAAAATACAATCATTACGGCAAAAAAAAAAACCATCTCTTGGGTATTTATTGATGATGATATTATAACAAACTCGTACTTCTATGAGTAAATGTTTACTATAAATCTGAATAAATCAGAGGGATCTACATACCAACTTGTCACAATCATTAAACTGGTTGAGGTCAAGAAAACAATAGAACAGAAAACTGATTTTCTTAGCAGAGATAGGCTATATTATGGGGAAAAACAACAGTGAAGTGTACAATAATAATCCAACAGTACAAATGACTAAAAAATGATAAATACAAAAAGAATAGTCATGATATAAGAATGCTGGATTCAATGAATGTGGTGATACTTATATGCCACAGTCCATAGATGAAAGAAGAACCCTTCTAGACAATGTACATAGTTCTTCAACCTTGGTAACAGTCCTGAACAAATTCAATACTCCACACAGCAATTCCAGACACAAGCAGAAAACAGTTCTTATCCTCTTGATTTATATCCCGTTTCGATGACCCAAGGCAATGAGATATGCGATATAATGCAGGTAAATTAGTCCTTTCTATTCCCAACATGTACCATGCAGTAGCAACTGCACCATTGGTACAATTAAAGAGGGTAAGTCAAAGGAGTCCTTCTACAAACAAAATATTAAACATTAGTATAAACCTCAACAACAATGGAATACATTTTATACAGCCACCATTGAATATGAAACAAAGGAACCTTACTTTGATTGAGCATAAAACGGTATGTTTCCCAATCAGGACATCAGTAAAGGTAAGGTTACCAAACAGCTCTCTCTCAATAGTGTCCCCTGCTAATGGTGGGTAGTAGAATAGCACCATAAGTAACATTTAAAGGTGCTGTATGTAACTTTTTTTATAAAATGAATCCTTTTTTTATTGCCCGTCTGTGAAGGGGTTGTAATCACACATTACAATGATCCACTTTTCGCGGTTTGCTATTACCTCTGAAGGCCAGTATTCCTATTTCTGTTACAATATCATCGAGTATTCTAGATCTTCACAGCTCTCATCCCAAGGTTTATCACTGATCGGTCATTAAACACAATCAAACACTTTTTGTTTGTGTATTATAAACACTGTGATACTATAGCAATAGGTCCGGCACTGGTGTGGTAATCAGTTACACATTGTGCATAAAATATTTTGAACTGCTACTATACTTAGACACACAGAGACCTCAAGAATCAGCGTATGAATCTCAACAACGGTGACATAATGTATGCTGGGAGTTATACCATAGTATAAAACTCATCCATGGTTCCCAGCATGCATTACAATTTATATATATATATATATGCACAAACACACACATACCAGTTATTTGTGATAAATAACGGTAATGTTATGAGTCTAGATAAAAAAAAAAAAAATTATTTGGCTATTGTCACAATTATGTTCTGTCTTGTCTGCACCTGTTCTCATTAGTCTCTATGGTTTCCAATTAGTTAAGTCTTGTCAGCCGTTCCTTGTTTAGTCTGCTTGTGTATTTGTAATGGGCCATGTTTGGATCTTCCAACAGGACAATGATCCAAAACAAACTCAAAATCAACACAAAAATGTGTCAATGAGCACAAAATGAAGCTTCAGCCTTGGCTGTCCCAGTACCCTGACCTGAACCATATAGAAAATGAGTGGGATGAACTGAAGAGAAGAGGCGCCAACATGGATCTGGAGAGATTCTGTATGGAGGAATGATCTCTGATCTCCTGTCAGGTGTTCTCCAACCTCATCAGGCATTATAGGAGAAGACTCAGAGCTGTTATCTTGGCAAAAGGAGATTGCAAAAAGGGTGCCAATATTTGTGGCCAACATGTTTTGGAGAAAACCATTAATTTCATAATGTGATTTCCCCAGCACTTTCAATTCTTTTACTTTAATGAAAGGTTCAATTTTTGCACATTTTTTGAATGAAAGATCAAAAGGATAAACAATGCAGTTATTTTTTACAGCCATTTTTGATTATATTTACCAAGGGTGCCATTAATTCTGACCACAACTGTACATGCAGAATACCTTCAACCAAGCCAGCGTCATTGAAATACCATGCTTTATTGTCAGATAATCTTAATCGGATACAACAAATCTTGTTTTTTTAAGGATTGTTGAGAAAAAATTAGGCTTTGCAGAAGAAGAACATTTAATCAAATAAGCAAAACTCTGAAGTAAACATATGGATCGTACAAAAATGGCAACAAGTAGTAAGATGTGCAATTAATTTATAATGAACTTTGCAGGATCTTGTATTGTTATCAATAAGAAAAGAGATATCATATTCAGTATCAATATATATATTTGCATAAATAAGGAAAGAGAAACCCACGTCATTACATTTTTTTTTTTTACATTAGGAAGTCCAGTAATGTCCAAAAGATGATGCCTGTAAAGTTTTTCTTTTGGTCGTTCAGATTTTCTTTGCTTCAGAACCAGTTACATGCGTCTGTACACATGGACGAGGCTTTTACAGCTTGGACAGTGATGCTCTACGTCCTTGCAGGCATTCACACAGAAAGGAATCAAACAACATGGCCAGATCCTGGACAGAAAAAGATAAGTGTGTTAAAAATGTAATTTTCTTTTCTCCTGGTATACCTTTGTGGTTAGTGGGTCATCATTAATTCAATCAGCAACGAAGTAGAGATCCCAGTCAACACGTTGATCTCACAGTGATCTCTCCATATGACCACAATGTGAGTTCACAGTGAGCTAAAAGTGTAACCTCACAGCGCACTCGCTGTGTGCTCATTTTATGGCCACAATATGAGGTCACCCCAGCTATAAATGTTATTGGATTTGAACATTTTAGTTGAAAATGAAAATTAGGTTGAAGTCTAAACATTTGATGTCAGGCTCCAACTTCATTAAACAACTCCACAAACAGCATTACCAGCTTCACTTATTACTAACCAGACTGACTTTATTTCTGTCAGACATCTACAAAAGTTTTTATTGAGGTTTAACTCTAATGTGTTTCATTTGAAGTCACCATAACAGTGAATAGTGTTTCCATTAGTTGGGCTCTTAACTCTTATTATCTCTTTTATCTTTTATGGCCGCTGTGACAGTGTGTTTGTCAAACACATTTGCAGCAGCAAAGAAAGCTAAAGTGAAATGAGATCAGGTGATGATGGTTTTATAATGGTGCAGAGAAAAGCGCTATATAAATTTAATGAATGAATCATGAAATAGACTGCTTCACTGAGGTAATTTGAATCTAACAACTGTGTTGTACCAATAATATATTCTCATTACAAACCCTGTGTTACTGCAGCATGAGGTCCAACAATATTATAACAATCAGTTAGAAGATTTTAACAAACATGAACATGAAATATTAATCCACGGTGACACACAGAGATATCAAAAATCAGCACATGAATCTCAACAAGGGTGACAATATATATATATATTTTTTAGATAAACAGATTAATTCATAACATCACTGAAAAGCTACTAAATGTCACAAAAAAAAACAACAGCAAAAAATAAAAGCACATATTTAGAATTAAAATAATAGGACAATTCAGCTGCATAATTTATTCATGTTGCAATGCATGCTGGGAGTTTTGTACAATGATGGTACCCAGCATGCATTGCAGCAAGGTACTTTAGATTGTCACCATTGTTGAGATTCATACGTTGATTATTGATGTCTGTGTTTGTTATCAAACAGCAATTTTTCGTGCTCATGTTTGTTAAAATCTTCTAATTGATTGTTATAATATTGCTGGACCACATGCTGCAGTAACACAGGGTTTGTAATGAGAGTATATTATTGATACAACACAATTGTTAGATTCAAATTACCTCAGTGAAACAGGTTACTTCATGATGATTATAAAACCATCAACAGGTAACCATCATCACCTGATCTCGTTTCACTTTAACTTTCTTTGCTGCTGCAAATGTGTTTGACAAACACACTGTCACAGCTGCCAAAAAAGATAAAAGATATAATACGAGTTAAGAGCCCAACTAATGGAAACACTAATCACTGTTATGGTGACTTCAAATGAAACACATTAGAGTTAAACCTCTGTTAATTCTCAATAAAAACTTCTGTAGAAATAAAGTCAGTCTGGTTAGTAATAAGTGAAGCTGGTAATGCTGTTTGTGGAGTTGTTTAATCCTCCTCTGCTGAGATCTTCACAGATGTCTTCTTTTCTCTTCAGTTGATTTCATCTGAGGCTGTGGCTGAAGTCAGTTGTAGTTCTTGTGTTTCTGCTCGTCTCTTTTTTTCTGTTCTCTTCTTTCTTTCAGTGATTCTTTTTGTTAACAGGCTGAGATGACTTCATATTTAATATACACAGATTTTGTGGCTCAGATAAGGTCCAGTTCTGGTTTATTTCTTTGCTCTTGGCTGAGATGTGGCATTGCTATGGCCTGCTTGTGGCCCAGATTTGGCAAACAGGAGTGGCCCACCCAAGTGCCGTAATTCCACGCTGCATGTGGGCCAGATCATCTTTCCACGTGTGCCAGATGTGGGCCGGATCTGGGCCGACACAATGTTGCTATGTTGGTATTGTGGTCACAGTTTGAGCACACAGTGAGAGCGCTGTGAGGTTACACTTTTAGATCACTGTGAACTCAGATTGCTGACGGTGTGACCACATGGTGACATCACTGTGAGATCAAAGTGTTGACTGGGATTTCTTTCTCTCCATTGACAGTCTACACAACTAATACTTTGACGTTTCAAGAAGTTCATAAAGAGATCGAAAAAAATAATCCAGATGGATTGAGCAAGTTAGTCCAAAATGTTCTGAAGAGACACGATCACTTTATATGATGAGCATATTGAATTTAGGCTCCGACTTCATTAAAAATATCTTCATTTGTTTTCCGAAGATGAATGAAAGTCTTACGGGTTTGAAACGACATAAGGGTGAGAAATTAATGACAGAAGTTAAATAAACCCTTTAAACGGGTAATTCATCGCTAGAAAAATTTGCTTTCAATAAAATGTGGCTGCCTATACAGTAGAAAGGCGAAAACGTTTTTGCTACCTGAATAGGGGAAACTTTTTCCAAATAGGTAGGAAAACTTCAACACCCATAATGCACTGGGCATATAAGTGTCCAAGGCCACTCCCACCAGTCTGCTATGGATACGCCTGACCAGAGTCAAATACCGCCTTGCTTTAGAAGGAAATAGTTATTTGCAAACTTTTAGTTATAATTGTGCCGACTTGTGTTGAATTCAAATAGTACATATTTAGCGAGGGTGAGTTACTTTCGGTTTCCAGTGAAGGATCCAGTGCATTTTAGACAGTGGCTAAAGGCTGCAAAGAATCATAAATATGGAGAGAACGCCCAATGAAAAATCTGGAAAACCTGAGTTTGTAGTAGTCAACATTTCAAACTGGATGATGACGACAATGAACACATTGTTTTATGTCAAACGGAGAGAAAAAACTGAAAGAAACTACCCTTCTGTCATTTCTACCCAACCCCACGAAGTACGCCGTCACGTATAGGTTAGAAAGCTGTTGCTGTAGTGATACATTTTTTACCATAATGCTGTTAATAATATCACTAAACAAATTTAATGATAAACCTACACTGTAAAATCCAACAGTTGCTCTAACTCACACTTTTTAGTTAACTTAATTCCCGTTCCCGATGATTCCTATTCACACGGATCGGCAAACAACTAAAAACGCTGTATTATGTATGCCAGAGAAGTTACTGGCAATGTCACTTTGTAAAGAAAGACTACGTGGCTGTGCACTATGCATTCAAAGGTGCTTGCTTATAGACAAAATACGCATGTGCATGCTGTCACCCTTTTCACAGATGCACGTTTTGAAGTTTACACGGAGATGATAACGATATCGCTTTAGAAACCCGTTTTTAAAAACTTGCACTTTGAAATCTACTTCAAAGTTCACGTTCTCAGGCCACCAAAACGCTGTTGTTGTGTAAATGAACGGCCAGAATGTTCGTTCAATCAATCAATCAATCAATCAATCAATCAAATCAATCAATCAATCAATCAATCAATCAAATCAACCAATCAAATCAATCAATCAATCAATCAATCAATCAATCAATCAATCAATCAATCAATCAACCAAATCAACCAACCAACCAATCAATCAATCAATCAATCAATCAATCAATCAATCAATCAATCAATCAATCAATCAATCAATCAATCAATCAGTCAGCTTTAATAAACTTTTGTCATGCTGTAAAGAAGTACACATATTTTGATGTGTTTACTAACATACAGAACATTTAAAGGACTTGGTTAACATTGTAAATCTAGTGCGTTATTTGATATTATATTTAAAGTTAATATATTGTAAATGTACTCATTTGCAAATCCATCATTATAAATGTGTAAATACAAATATATTAAAATACATGATATACAAGTTTCAATATATGTCTGAATCAGATTTTTTGTACATGAGAATTCGATGAATACAGTTCCTTACCCTAAAATGCCAAGAGTTCCACAGATGACCCACACCATCATTCCACTGGTGTATGTCGTCTGTGTGACGACCTGCTGCTGGCAGTAAGGACATTTCATCTGCCCAGGAGTTTCAGTCAGATTTGGTGGAATAATCACCACTGTGGCTACATATGCAGAAAAAAAAGGTAGTACTGATTAAAATTATTACTAATATGATCATAAACCTCCAGAATAGTATCCTGTACAGGTGCATCATGTGCATGCTGTAAATGTCTAGTGTTTGAGCCTATAAGTCTTAGTCTTAAGCTCACGCTGGGCAGGTGCAGACTGGACCATCTGAGTGACGGTGGACATGGCGGGCTGTTGGTTGTAAATTACCGCTGGAGCTGAAAAAGAAAACAAACAGAACCAGAAATTCCTTCAAATTTGAGATAAGGGAAATATTATCCTGTAAACTTTTGCTTTTCATTTTTTAGTCTTATTGAAGCATCCTGCCCAGCCAGCAATGACATGTGGGGCCCAGATGAGGGCTTCATGGGCGTCAAATGTGGGCCCCATTATGGGCTTGCACCCGGGATCCACATTGGGGCAAGCCGTGGAAGCCCAGACGTACTAAAAGTGGGACATGTCAGACCCATTTGGGCTCCACATGTCATTGCTGGCTGGGTGGTGACTATCATGACTTGAAATGTATTGAGTCACAATTACACTAAAAAATTAAATCGTAAAAAAACGGTCAATGACTGTCAGCTGCGGCTGTCAAACAAAAACCGTAAAAATAAAGTAAATTATCCTAATTTAAATAAGTGCAAAATACTTTTACAGAAATCTTCATAAATCTTTTTTAACAGAAACACACAGTTAAAACACAGTTATTTCACATTTATTTTCTGATTTTTTTTTTTTATTATATGCATGATTTGTTGTGACTATATGTCACTGCATCAGCAACTACACAGTTACTGTCAGTTAAATAAAGCAACATGCAGCATTTCATCAGTGTTTCTCTGCTCATCCTGGACTGAAGCTCAGGCTCTACTCTTCAACACAATGGTGACACACGAAACACACCATACAGAAACACTTTAAACCCCAACAGAACATTAAACACTATCAGGATCTCAGCATCTTCACTTATTACAATCCAGACTTTATTTCTTTCATACTAACATTCTTATTGAGAATTAACAGAGGTTTAGAAGTTGAAGTTTTATTGAAAAGTATAAAGTTTGATGTCACCATGATGGAGATCAGTGTTTGCTTTAGTTGAGCTCTTGACCTTTTAATGTTTAACTTTAATGTTTCTCTGGCTGTTTTAACTGTGTATTTGATACACATTTGTTTTAGCGATAAATGCAGAAGAAACCATCAGATGATATTGATCATTCATTGATGGTGTTATAATCATCATATGAGGATCTGATTCCCTGATGTGTCAGTCAAATCTCTGAATATGTTAGCTTAGATTACATAATATGTAGATGGAGGTTAGTTTTATACAAAGTCTACAATAATGTCATAATTTTTCACACAACCCATGTCATATTGTTGCATCAGTATTATAACAGTCTGAAATTAAAAAAATATATATATGTATTGTACAGAAAAAGTTTTGAGCTGGTTCATTTTTTTTGTAGTATAGACATCAAGAATCAACATATGAATCTCAACAATGGTGACAACCAACAAAGCCTTTTTGTGACTTTATAGTAGGTCAGATTTTTTTTTTCATTGTTACCATTGTTGCGATTCATACGTTGATTATTGATGTCTGAGTGAGTCTACATGATCCTGTCAAAACATCTTCTGTATAATGACTTCATAAAATCTGAGCATCACAGCACTGCAAGATCTTCTATAGCAGTTTTATAATGCAAACTGAACAACTAATATTTAATTACTTAATCAGATATTTCACTTCTGGTGGTATTAATAAAGCAGGACACTACATGATGACTACTATCACTAAAAAGTGACCAACATCATCTGATCTGATCTGATTTTCTCTTGGATTCCTGCAATAGCAAATATGCATCAAAGACACACAGTTAAAGCAGCCAGAGAAACATTAAAGTTAAACACTAAAAGGTCAAGAGCCCAACTAAAACAAACACTAATCTCCATCATGGTGACATCAAACTTTATTATTTTCAATAAAACTTCAACTTCTAAACCTCTGTTAATTCTCAATAAGAATGTTAGTATGAAAGAAATAAAGTCTGGATTGTAATAAGTGAAGATGCTGAGATCCTGAGAGATCTGGTAGTGTTTAATGTTCTGTTGGGGTTTAAAGTGTTTCTGTATGGTGTGTTTCGTGTGTCACCATTGTGTTGAAGAGTAGAGCCTGAGCTTCAGTCCAGAATGAGCAGAGAAACACTGATGAAATGCTGCATGTTGCTTTATTTAACAGACAGTAACTGTGTAGTTGCTGATGCAGTGACATATAGTCACAACAAATCATGCATATAATTACCTGCATGTTTTTCAGTAAAAAAAAATCAGAAAATAAATGTGAAATAACTGTGTTTTAACTGTGTGTTTCTGTTAAAAAAGATTTATGAAGATTTATGTTAAAGTATTTTGCACTTATTTAAATTAGGATATTTTACTTTATTTTTACGGTTTTTGTTTGACAGCCGCAGCTGACAGTCATTGACCGTTTTTTTTACGATTTAATTTTTTACAGTGTAATTGTGACTCAATACATTTCAAGTCACGCTAGTCACCACCCAGCCAGCAATGACATGTGGAGCCCAAATGGGTCTGACATGTCCCACTTTTAGTACATCTGGGCTTCCACGGCTTGCCCCAATGTGGATCCCGGGTGCAAGCCCATAATGGGGCCCACATTTGACGCCCATGAAGCCCTCATCTGGGCCCCACATGTCATTGCTGGCTGGGTGGATGGCGGTTAAACAGAGAGTCTCATAAATCAAGACATCGACACTCATCAACGGAAGGCATACTTGAAGAATGGACTGTTTGAGTTACGGTGGATGAAGACATGGCCTGTGGTGCTGTGAAACAAAACATGAGTTTTATAAATCAGAACTGACAAGGCCCAAGTTTCCCCAAGTTCAGATCTGCATTTGGAGATTCTTCATTGTTTTTGGGGTCATATCTATGGAAGCTAATTTCCACCACATAAGAAAAAAAGCCAATGTTGGTGAAAATTGGACAACACTTCTAGGATGAGTTCGAAAAAGTAATTTTTTATTCATCATTCAAAATGCCAGAAGAATTTTAATGCAGGAAAATTACATCATAGGGTGCAAATTTGCACAGTTGGTGTCGCTAGAGGGATTGAGGTAGAGACTATGAATATGTCATGTTTTTATGACTTTTTCCTTAATGTTTAGAAAGTATCGGCAGTGTTTTGGAATGCTGTAGGACTTGATACTTATAGTGACATGCAGAGACGTTCAAGTTTCCCTCTAAACATCAGCTCTCACCCATGACAGAGGACTGGACTGTTTGGGATACGCTGGATGACATGACTGACGTCTGTTGGGGCGGTGGATTGTATACAGTGCAAAATGCACTGCAAAAAAGATCATTATTGAAGCACTGTGGTTAGCTACCAATGACCAGTAGTCTCTGAACTGAATATCAGAATGAGGGTCCACTGACCTGGTTGGGTTTGATAGGAAACCTGCTGTTGCTGGTTAGGAAAGTTGGTCTGGACCATTTGCTGTCCAGGATATGGAGGGGGGAACTGTCCTTTATCCATAATCAACAATCTGAGAGTGAGAAAAACATAAGTGCTTTAATGGTGTGTTGTAAAGGTTTTACATACAACACTGGCAAAGCAACAATAAAAAAAACAAATAGACTGACTGCTGCCTTTGAAATCACAAATCAGTAAGTAATGAAGTGGTTGGATTGTACAGATTCTTGTGTTTGCATCAATCAGTTGTTCACAGTGATGAATCACATAGCATTTTTAGGCAAATGGATCAAAAATACTTTCGAAATCAAACAGGTTTGGCATACTTCCTGGGTTCACCTGGTCGTGCTATTGAGGTGAACAGGAATGCCAACAGACAGCTTTTGCCATGTACCTGTGGTTAATGTACCATGTTACAATCAAAGCAGTGATTGGTTGGGCATTCAGATATGTAGTTTGCTGCACCTTCGAACAGCAGCACTAACATTTGTTTTTTAGTGGACATTAAGTATCAACTTGATCCGCTAATGCTTCACAATACCTTTTGTCTTCATTTTTAACAATATATATATTAAATCATTATTATATAGTATAACTTTATTTATTTAAAACCTGAAAACTATTTTTTACTAAAAATATTGATATATTTTAGAGTCTTCTTTCAAATGCAACTTGTTTTGATATTTTGCATCTAATGTCATGACTTTGCTATTCTCTTTTAAGTGTGACTTACATTTATTCATTTAGCTGACGCTTTTATCCAAAGCGACTTACAATTGCTATATATGTCAGAGGTCGCACGCCTCTGGAGCAACTAGGAGTTAAGTGTCTTGCTCAGGGACACATTGGTGTCTCACAGTGGATTCGAACCCGGGTCTCTCACACCAAAGGCATGTGTCTTATCCATTGCGCCACACCACCCCGGTGTGTTCATCATTGTCTAACCGTGTTATCATGAAATCTGATTTCCTGAAAGAAGATCTCTTGATCAGCCAGTTTGACAACATTTTATCTTTCAGGAGTTCATGTTTAGAGTGGCAGATGAGTCAGCGGAATATGTTTTCGGAAAAAGTGATAGAATCTACACTGTAAAACCTAACAGTAATATGTACTAAATTGAATTGAGTTCACTGCACTCAAATATTAACGAAACTTGTGTGGACACAATGACTGAAACGGAACTCAAACTGAATGAGCTATAGAACATTTCTAGATCCCTGAATGTTAATCGAATAATAATTGTATAATCAAGTGATTAATTAAGTGATGATTGAGCATTAGTGATGAACAACTGCTGTTAACAAACAAGATCACTGAAGAAAAGAGAAACACAAGAACTACAACTGACTTCAGACACAGCCTTAGATGAAATCAACTGAAGAGAAAAGAAGACATTAAATCTGTGAAGATCTCAGCAGAGGAGGATTAAACAACTCCACAAACAGCATTACAAGCTTCACTTATTACTAACCAGACTGACTTTATTTCTGTCAGACGTATACAGAAGTTTTATTGAGAATTAACAGAGGTTTAACTCTAATGTGTTTCATTTAAAGGTACCATAAGAGTGATTAGTGTTTCCATTAGTTGGGCTCTTAACTCTTAGTATATCTGAACTCTTAGTCTTTTTTGGCTGCTGTGACAGTGTGTTTGTCAAACACATTTGCAGCAGCAAAGAAAGCTAAAGTGAAATGAGATCAGGTGATGATGGTTTCCTGTTGATGGTTTTATAATCATCATGAAATAACCTCATTCACTGATGTCTTTGGAATCTAACTATTGTGTTGATCCATTAATACTTTCACATCACAAACCCTGTGTTACTGCAGAATGAGATCTAGCAATATTATAACAATCAGTTTAGAGCTTTTAACAAACATGAGATCAAAATATTGGCTTATGTTGACACGCACAGATATCAACAATCAGCGTATGAATCTCAACAATGGTGACAATCACAAATATGCAGATAAACAGATTAATTCAGAACATCACCGATAAGCTACTAAGTCACAACAAAAACAACAGCAAAAAATAAAAGCAAATATTTAGAATCAAACAAAATTATAGGACAATTCAGCTGCATAATTTATTCATGTTGCAATGCATGCTGGGAGTTTTGTACTATGCTGGTACCCAGCATGCACTGCAGCAAAGTACTTTTGATTGTCACCATTGTTGCGATTCATACGCTGATTGTTGATGTCTGTGTGTGTCATATTAAACTGATTTTTTGTGCTCATGTTTGTTAAAGTCTTCTAACTGATTGTTATAATATTGCTGGATCTCATGCTGCAGTAACACAGGGTTTGTGATGTGACAATATTAATGGATCAACACAATTGTTAGATTCCAAAAACATCAGTGAATTTTCATGATGAATATAAAATCATCAACAGGTAACCATCATCACCTGATCTAATTTCACTTTAGCTTTCTTTGCTGCTGTAAATGTGTTTGACAAACACACTGTCACAGCGGCCAAAAAAGACAAAAGATACAATAAGAGTTAAGAGTCCAACTAATGGAAACACTAATCACTGTTATGGTGACTTCAAATGAAACTCAGAGTTAAACCTTGTCTTCTTTTCTCTTCAGTTGATTTCATCTAAGACTGTGTCTGAAGTCAGTTGTAGTTCTTGTGCTTCTGCTCGTCTCTTTTTCTGTTCTCTTCTTTCCTTCAGTGATTCTGCTTGTTAACAGGCTTATTAAGGCTGAGATGACTCCATATTTAATATACACAGATTTTGTGGCTCAGATAAGGTCCAGTTCTGGTTTATTTCTTTGCTCTTGGTTGACATGTGGCATTGCTATGGCCTGCTTGTGGCCCAGATCTGGCAAACAGGAGTGGGCCACCCAAGGGCCGTCATTCCACGCTGCATGTGGGCCAGATCCGCATTCCACAAGTGCCAGATGTGGGCCGGATCCGGGCCGAAACAATGTTGCTATCTGGGATACTATTTAGTATGCCATTTCAGACAGTATTTTTATTTGTGCTTATACTAATTCAAATCAGATCCTCATCCAACACGCAATGGGTTGTGGGAATTATTATCTGTTATCTGAGTGTGCACAAATCTCCACTTCGAATTTCCACCAAAACTAGTAAAACATCCGGGTACCTTTGGATAATCATTTCACCATACTACGATTTGGGACACACTAATTTCCAATACTATTTAGGACGAATAATATGCGAACTGGAACAAAGCACAAGAACATGAACAGCTGAACAGATGCTGTGTTTAAACCATGCCGTAATTACAGGAATTAATTACGACATGGTTTAAACACAGCATCTGTGTTTAACATTTAAAATTTGAACATTATAAAAGTGAGAAGGTTTTGATAATCACAAAGGAAACAAGTACTGACATGTATTAACACCACAACAAACTAATGGACAGATGGCAACGCATAGAAAGTATACTAAGGTGATCACTTTAGGCCACTTCTGACATGTACACAGCAAAATCCCCAGTGTTAAATTAACACTCCTCAGTGTTTATATGTGTCCACACTACAGGGTGTTAAAAATTAACACTGAAGCAGTGTTGAAGTTAATGAGATAATTAAGTAAACACTGAAGCAGTGTTGAAGTTAATGCAATAATTAAGTGATTAATTAAGTGATGATTGGCTATTAGTGGTGACACCTGATGATAACAAGCAGACTCACTGAAGGAAAGAGAAAAAACAATAACAGAAAAAAGAGAAACACAAGAACTACTGACTTCGAGTCATTACACATTGTTGCACTTATTATTACCAGTTTGACTTTATTTCTGTCATACATCGACAAAAGTTCTTGAGAGTCAACAGAAGTTTAGACGGTAATATTTTATGGAATTTTTCTTTTCAAGTTACCATTTTGGTGGTCAGTGTTTGCTTTAGTTGGGCTCTTGACACTTTTCCTTTTTTAATATATGTTTTTCTCTGGTTGCTACAACTCTGTGTTTATAAAGCACATTTGTTACTGCAAGAGAAAACATGACCTGCTCACAATATGTTTTGATGATAAAAACATCATCATGTAGTGTCCTGATTCACTGATGTCATTCAGACTCTAAATTTTTGACTATATGCTTGATGTCTCGTTTTAGTATTGGTGATTGTAGCTCTGAGATTTTACAGTTTGAGATCCACCAACAATATCAAAAATTTTGAAAATACTTTGAGCAAAGAAGTTATTGTGTTTAAACACACAGACATCAAGAATCAGCATATGAATCTCAACAATGGTGACAAACAAACTAGTGACAAACAGATCAACTCTGAACATCACAAAACAAGCTACTAAAGTCAGAACAAAACAATAGCAAAATAAAAGCCAACAGAAAAAAACAATGAAAATTACAGGACAATTCAGCTGCATAATTTATTCATGCTGCAATGCATGATGTCAGCCAGGGATGCGTTCTGATTGGTGGCTCCCATCATGCACTGCAACATTAAGCATTTGTTTGATTGTCACCATTGTTGAGATTCATATGTAGATTCTTGATGTCTGTGTGTGATTTTAAATCCTTCAGATTTTTAAAACATTGCTTGAAGTAACTACTGTAGTGAAAAATTAATAAAACAATTAGATAATCAGTTTATAATGCTGGGTGACATCATTGAATCAGGTCACTAGTAATTTCATCATTGAAACATAACCAGGGCTGAATTTCCAAAAGCATCTTAAGCCTATCTTAATCGCAGACCAACTGCAACAAATGGTCTATATGATCAAATTAGGCTTGCAATTTTTTCAGGAAACACAGCCCAAATCATAGTTTCTCTTGCCACAACACATGTGCTTTATAAACACAGAGTTGGAGCAGCCAGAGAAATACTAATGTTACAAAGTAAAGGGTCAAGAGCCCAACTAAAGCAAACACTGACCACCATAATGGTGACATGAAATGAAACATTCCATAAAACATTACCATCTAAACTTCTGTTAAATCTAAATAAGACTGTGTGTAGATGTATGACAGAAATAAAGTCAAACTGGTAAAATAATAAGTGCAATAATGGCTCGAAGTCAGTAGTTCTTGTGTTTCTCTTTTTTCTGTTCTTGTTTCTCTTTCCTTCAGTGAGTCTGCTTGTTATCATCAGGTGTCACCACTAATGGCCAATCATCACTTAATTAATCACTTAATTATCTCATTAACTTCAACACTGCTTCAGTGTTAACTTAATTATCTCATTAACTTCAACACTGCTTCAGTGTTAATTTTTAACACCCTGTAGTGTGGACACATATAAACACTGAGGAGTGTTAATTTAACACTGGGGATTTTGCTGTGTACCTGATCTGTTAAGAAGTTCAACCTTCGTAATATTAAACTTAAAACACAGGTCAGTATTTGAACATCAGGTTTTATCATTTCATTATATATCCCAGGATTTCATATAACAACCTGTATCTGTATCCAGACATCACAAATTTGCAGTAGAAGCACATAATCCAAAGTAAAGAATATATAAAACACCCAAACTTATAATATGACACATACCTGCAGTCGGCGGAGAGCTGTGGAGATTCTGATGCCCGTCCCAATAAAGATAGAGAGACTTTCAGAATAGCCATTGACATGGCATAAATAAGGGGTGGAGCTGAAAGCTAATGCCTAATCAGATCAGAAGTCCTGCACGTTATCTAAAGGACTGCGTGCCGTACGTTATTTAGATAAACCCCATGTTTTTGTTGTAAGAGGTTCAGTTACAACCTGCAATGTGCACAATGTTTGTTTTGCATGTATCCTGGTAACAAATGAACACTCTTGTATTTTTTGGACAGTAAGACTGGACAATGAAACTGGATATACCACTAATGGATGCGAAGACAACAATAAATATTTGTCTTTGTGGGTTTGATGTTTTATTTAGCTGTTCTACCGGACCATTTAATAAAAGCCTACCATTCTATAAAGCACTCTTTAACTGCATTTCTATCAAACAGAGATTGATATTTATTTTTTAATTGAAGTACAATGAGATATTCCTCCAGACAGTGAGGACAGGTAATGTTGCTACTAGTTAGAAGCCAGTATGCTATCTAATGTTTAAGCAAGGAAGCACATTAAATGTGCAGTCACATTAACCGTTACTCTGTGAAATTTCTGCCTGCATTTGAAAGTGACTTCTGTGTGAGCTGCGCTTTATACATCACTACAATGTTGACAATGGAAAATGCCCTCTAAATTTCACTTTAAGTTTCTCTAATGTAATAGCATCTCAATGCTTTCAAAATGTGTGTTTTTTTTAAACATTACAAATTAAACAAACAACACAAACTGCTAAAAGTGACCCAAAAATAAGTTCAGCAGATAAAACCAACAAGAATCCAGAAACTCCACAGCATGATCTATTCATACCGCACTGCATGCTGGGTACCTTCATAGTACATGTGCACTGTAGAAATACAGTAAGATATTGTGTAATTTCCAAGAAATTTCCAAGAGTGCAGTTAGATACATGAGAAGTCCTGCTGTGGAATTACTGTGAAAATCATGCAATTATTAACCTGGAATTTCACACAAAACTGTTTAACAGTAGCCTGGATGCCAGCCGAACTCAGCCCCGTCCACAAAATTTTTAGGTCGGGAAGTTCGGTCTGGACTCGATCCGTTGAGGAGCTATTATGCCTGAACAAAAATTGTTCGGACCAATCAAATTGTCAGGGCGGGCTTAATACGATGATGGACAGATGAGCAACGTAACGTAATCATCCACGTCACCAACGAGCGCTTGGGTTGAATTCGTTTACAACAAAGATGACTGCCGCTGGAGAATTGTTATTTCACGAGTTCACACTTACAAATAAGCCAGATAGAATAAATGCATATTTGGCGTGCTGTTGGGCTCGGTATTCGGCCCGAACCCAAAGTACTCCCCCCGTATTCCAGGCTGTGGGAGAACAAGCAGAGAGTGAGTGAAGGGATGCTGAAAACTGTCAAGGAATGTTAGGTGAGTTGACATAGTGAATATATGCTTCCTCTCATGCTGATATAGTGTAGACCGTAGACGGTAATTGTTTGATGAAGTTGATTGGATTGATTATTTGAACGTGCTCCTCCCGAACTTTGTTTATGAAACATCATGTGTAGATTCCGCCATTGCATCTGTTATAGAAGATATCGACAGCGCATTCATTTTAAAAGAGGAACAGAGAACAGCGATCAAGGCATTTGTCGATCGGAAACAAGAATGAAAAACATACGTCACTTACTCCGTTGCTCTGATTGGTTGTAGGTCTATCCAATTGAGTGCAGAGGCATTTTACTTCCTGGTTCGGTTGAAACACGCCCCATAATCAAAGCTCAATGGAGTAGTATCAGACTTACATTCTGACTAGAATCTGAGTATGACAATGTCAGGCTAGTTTAACAGTGCACTAGATATAGGAGTTCAAATGTAGGAAACAAAAATGAGACACTAGGACAATCTAGTGGCTAAAAAAAGAAAACAGCAACAAATGAAACCTTACTACAAACCTCAATCTGTTTTATTGTTTAGTTTGTATTCACCATCATGGTGATCAGTGTTTGCTTTTGGTGTGGGTGGAAGTTTTTCTGGGATTTGGCAGCCCTGCGGTTAAGTTAGTTTCATATTTGACATTTGTTTGACGTTCGTGTAAATGTTCATTATATTTTCAGTTTCTATCGCATACTCAAGCTAAACTAACCTGTAAATGCATGAATAGGTTTTCTTTGCCTAGCACAAAGTGGAATGTTAAAAAATTTTTATATATATATATATATATATATAAAATTCATATAAATTTTATGATCCCTATAAATCAATAAATTTAACCCTTTCTCATTATAATTGTGGAATTTACATTCTATTTGTTTTTTAAAATGTAATTAATTAATATAATTCTATTAAACTCAGTGACTGTTTGACCTATAGACAACTGTAAAACACAGAATATTCTTCTTTATTTAGCACAAGGCTTGTTTTGGGTTGTACACCTTCCGTAATTTAATACTGACTCAGTTATTCCTATAAATCTATTAAACTCAACCATTTGACCTAGATACATAAAACTGTAGGGCTGAGCAAATATACTTAGTACTTCAGAAATCCTTTTAAAGGTATAAACGTGGCACAATGGCCTTCATCATCACAGCTAATGCCTATCTCGTGCAAGGGATTTCATCAATATGCTGATTGAGGACAGTTGGGACACTCCAGGCACAGACATACTGTCTGTATATTTAAACATGTAACTTAATAAATAACTTTACCTGTTTTAAAGGCTTTGAGAATCTTGCCTTTTAACACTACGTTTTCCTATCAGTTCGAAGAAAGACCTTTAAAGAATAAGAGGTTAAAGAATAACAACAACTTTAATGGAGTCAGATTAATTATATTGGAGATAAATATTTGAATTATACACGTCATCCTTCAACTGCGGCTGCCTTTTGGTTTTCCGCTTATTGGTTCAAAATAAAAGCGTAAGCTTCCAACCTTACAAAACCAACTGTACTACTGTAAAAAGAAACTATTATTCTTTATATAGCATAAGAAGTCAGAGTAGTTTAGCTAGTTCTGTCAGTCAAATGATGGGGGTAAGGATACATGACTTCAGAGGTTAGTTATTAAGAGAATGCAGGAAACATATATGCATGAATGATAGGGCTGGGCGATATATATCGTGAGATTGTTATGCGCATCTCGTCAGTAAAGCCGGTTAATTGATTAGTAAATCGCCATCACCTGCTTTCAGATGGAGCGGCATTAAAGAGCCGTAGTTAACTGACAAGCTGAGCCATATCGCATTAATATCGCGGACGTATCGCCAGCGATAATTAATGCGATATGGCTCAGCTTGTCAGTTAACTACGGCTCTTTGTACACAGCAAAAACTCCAGTGTTAAATTAACACTCCTGGGAGTGTATATGAACACTCAAGAGTGTTGAAGTTAATGAGATAATTAAGTGATTAATTTAGTGATGATTGATCATTATTGAAGACACCTGATGTTAACAAGCAGAATCACTGAAGGAGAACGTCTCAAATTGTAAGCCACCGTTATGGTGATGGGTGTTTGCTTTAGTTGGGCTCTTGACCCTTGTATGTTTACATTAGATTTTATCTGGCTGCTGTATCTGAGTTATAACTGCCAGATGAACAAAGAGAAAAGTGATCTGATGGTGTTGGTTATATTATGACAATCATCATTTGAACTATGTTTTTGATTTATGTTGTTGGTTACAGCATAACTGTGATTCTGCATAAATATCCAGAATTTTAGATATAATATAAAGGATTTCTTATAAGTTGTTTTAAAGAAAAATTCTTCTTTTAGGCACACACAGACGTCAAGATTCAGTCTATGCATCTCAACGATGGTGACGGGCAGAATATTAAATTAGGAAAAGTAAATTACATAGACAATTCAGATCATAATTTATTCATACCGCAATGCATGATGGGAGCCATTAATGAGTTGTGATTGGTGGCAGCCACTGCAACATGCTTTATTATTGTCACCATTGTTGAGATTCACAGGCTGATTATTGATATCTGTGTTTCTAAATAAATTTGACAGTGTTTTGATCAGAACAATGTTTATTAAATATTTTGGATTATTATAAAAATACTGATAATCATATGCTGTAAAATCACAAAGCTGCTGCTAACAAGTTAAACCAAGCTATCGCAATAAGTGTCATTTTTCAGATCACAGCATGATTATGTCAAAACATAACCAGCACTATCAGATCATACTTTTCTTTGTTCATTTGACTGTTATAAATCAATAACAGCAGACAAACAAAATTTAAAGCTAATAATATAAGGGTCAAGAGCCCAACTAAAGCAAACACCCATCACCATAACGGTGGCTTACAATTTGAGATTTTCTCCTTCAGTGATTCTGCTTGTTAACATCAGGTGTCTTCAATAATGATCAATCATCACTAAATTAATCACTTAATTATCTCATTAACTTCAACACTCTTGAGTGTGGACTCATATACACTCCCAGGAGTGTTAATTTAACACTTGAGTTTTTGCTGTGTACAAAGAGCCGTTCTGACAAGCTGAGCCATATCGCATTAATTATTGCTGGCAATACGTCCGCGATATTAATGTGATATGGCTCAGCTTGTCAGTTAACTACGGCTCTTTGTAATAAATGCCGCTCCATCTGAAAGCAGGTGATGACAATTTACTACTAATCAAGGAACCGGCTTTACTGACGAGATGCGCATAACAATCTCACGATATATATCGCCTAGCCCTTTAATATTTAAAGGACTTTTGGAGAATGTTGTTCAAAGAATGTTTTCTGCCAACATTACAACATTACAACAAACTGACCTGATTAATATTTGAATATTTTTTGATTGTTACCATTGTTAAGATTGTTATGATGTCAATGTGTGTCTCAGCTATTACACAAGAGGTTGTGTCACTAAAATGAAACATCAAGAAGACCCAAGTTCTATATCAATCTCCACAAAAACCAGCCAGCTACCCAGCCAACCATAAAAGTGGACAACACCTCTTAAAAACATGGACCACTTCCCCTACCTTGGCAGCTTTCTCACCTCAAAAGCTGACATAGACTTTGAGGTTAAACCGTAGTCTGAGTTGTGCCAGTGGAACCTACGACAGACTCAGGAAAAAAAAGTCTTCAAAGTCTGAGACCTAACAGCCAGCAGAGCCATTGTCCTCCCCAGCCTGCTCATGGACCACCTACAGCAAGCACCTGAAAGCCATGGAACAATACCTTCAAAGATCCCCATGAAAGATTCTGAGGAACAGCTGGGAGGGCAGAAAACATCAGCATCTTGGAGGAAGCCAACATGACCAGCATCACCACTGCAATAATACAGCACCAACTTTGATAGATAGGCCATACTATCCGCTTGTCCAATACATTCTCTCCCCAAACAGATCCTGTACTCCCAGCTGAAGGAAGGTAGTCGAGCATCTGGTGAGCAAAAAAAACAAAAAAACGTTTCAAGGACAATATCAAGACCATTCTAAAGAATTTCCATATCACATCGAACAAGTGGGAACACATTGCACTCGACAGGAGCTCCTGAAAGGAATCAGTGAAGGAAGTTGCAGCACGTCATGAAATAGAACTCACCGCGCCGTATGAAATATAAATCTGTACAGGTGGAGCTGGGGAAGGTGGAGGGTTTCTAAAAAGGGCTCTGCACTGCTAAGGCAAATGCTACCCATGTATTTGAAGGTTGAGCATGCAAGCTCATTGGCTACTGATACCGCAGGAACCAATCAGCTGTGCCCTATGGAAAATGACTTGATTACAAGCAGGTTGAGTTAGGACCTATTAGCTGTATTTGTCCTTCTAATGATTAAAAGATGTTCCAAGAAAGTTGTTCTACAAACATTTTCTCCCAACATTATAAGGACATTTAAAAAACCTTCTACAAACAATGTATAAAAAACATATTTGTGTTGCTAACGTTTTGAGAACATTATGAAAGACCACATAACATTGAACAAACACTCTATTAACATTACAGGAAGTACTGCTCATCATTTTTAAGCACTGAGCAAGATAAAAGAAGTTAAACTTAAAAAAAAAAACAAAAAAAAAACATATCTCTAGACCTGAGTCTCGTGTTTTTTAAAATTGCAAAAGGTGTTCTGAATGAATAACCCCTACTCAGTTTTTCTGTGATACATCTCTCCTGTCAACAAAATATTCCCAAACCACAGAATATGTTTTTTTGGTCCTTATCCAGCCCTGAATTCAAATTCCGTTTCTGTGCTTTCTTCCACGTCTCAAGCAACGTTAAATTGCTTTGTTCTTACTCTATGATTGAGCCAAGCTGCATTCAGATTTCACTCTGAGGTGGCTGGCAGAAAAATCCTGCTTTCTGTGATTTAGAAATCATGCATGTTCACATCGTGATTTTATTACGATTTCGATCAATTGCACAGCCCTATATCTTATAATATAGATTTGATCTGAAATAGCATGCTATATTATCAGATAAAATAACACTAAAATCTTGTAATTTTGTGTAACTGAAAAAAAAAAAAGCTGGAATTGCATGAACAGACATGGAAATAAGCAAAATATACATTTTACTTCTTGCTGCCTTTTTGCACAACACAAGCTTATTACATTGAATTGCAAGATTAATACAGTAAATCATAGTCTATATCAAGATGTATATTTGCATAAAGAAGTAAAAAGAAACCCATAAGATTCTTTCAAATCATGGTGTTGTTTTTCTTTGAATCAGAAATTCCAGTAATGTCCAGCAATGATGCTGCCATTTCAAACACTCCAAAGTTTTTCTTTTGGTTTTTCCAGAATTTCTCCACTTCAGAACAAGCTACATGCGTTTGTGCACATGGAGGAGGCTTTTGCAGCTTGGGCAGACATGCTCTGCATCAGAGGTCTTCAATCCTGCTCCTGGAGGGCCACTGTCCTGCAAAGTTTAGTTCCAACCCTAATCAAATGGTGCTTTTCCATTACCTACCAGCTCAACTCGACTCGCCTCGCCTCGGCTCGGCTTGCTTTTCGCTCCGTTTTCCATTGCAGATAGTACCTCCACAATAGTACCTGGTCGTCATAGCGACGCCGCAGAAAACTGACGTGACTTTATCTTTTACGCGAGACGCGCGAGACACACCTGCTACCCACACACACAGGACAATGGAGGAAATCGAGTGTATGCTGTTTTTGGATGTTTTTGTTGTTGTTTTTGCAGTTTTTTATTCAGGATACTCCGTCTGGCGCGTGCAATGATGACGCAGTGAATAGTGACGATTCTCTCTCTGACCAATCAGCAGTCTGCCTTGTTTTCACGTCACATTTTAGTATCGCCTCAGCTCGCTTAGAACCTCGCCGAAGGTGGTACGAAAAAAAGTACCTGGAAGCAGGTACAGGTACAACTTTTACACAGTGGAAAACCAAACAAAGCCGAGTCGAGGCGAGCTGGTACTGTATAGTGGAAAAGCGCCATTAGAACCTCGCCGAAGGTGGTATGAAAAAAAGTACCTGGAAGCAGGTACAGGTACAACTTTTACACGGTGGAAAACCAAACAAAGCCGAGTCGAGGCGAGCTGGTACTGTGTAGTGGAAAAGCGCCATAACACACCTGAATCAGCTCATCAAGCTCTTCAGAATCGCTTGAATATTCAAAGGCAGGTGTGCTGAAGCAGGTTGGAACTAAACTCTGCAGGACAATGGCCCTCCAGGAGCAGGATTGAAGACCTCTGCTCTACAACCTTGCAGGGAATCAAACAACACGGCCAGACCCTGGATTGAAAAAAAAAGTGTGGTTTCTTTTTTCATATCAATGTGATCAATTTGAAATCTGATGAATGCGGTTCCTTACCCTAAAAATCCAAAACTGATACAGACGATCCACACCGTCATGCCATTGATAAAATTCATCTCCTTGACGACCTTCTTGTGGCAGTGAGGACATTTCAACTGCACAGGGACATCAGTCATCCGTGGTGAAATAACTACTTCTTCTACAAATGCATAGAAAGAGATAATAATATTATGATCATAAACTTCTAACATACTATTTTATACAAATGCATATTGTGCTTGCTGAAAGCTTCTAGTATTTGAATGCAGAGCCTGGGTAATCTAGGGCTTTACTGCTCACCCGGGGCAGACGCAGTAGGCTGGACAGTGATGGCGGTCTCTTGTTTGTCCACTGAAGCTGGAAAATAGAAAACGTACTTGGTTATTGACATAACCTCGGTTCCCTGAGATAATGGGTATGAGTGTCTTCGCTAGACGCTTTGGGAAAACTCCTTTTTTTCGAATGCTGAATCCTTATTTAATCACACAGTGAAACTGTACAAGCCGATGGCTGAGCAGCGGAACTGCACAAACCTTTATAAGCAGGCACTTTGTCGTAGGATCTCAGACTAATTCGACTAAACCAACTAATGCTGAGTCGTGCAGCATGATAGCATGGCCAGCTACGCAATACTTGTTAGCGTGTTGCGCTATAATTGCAGAACGACAATCGTTCTCTTACGAGAGGTTCTCTCGTATTGCGTAAGTAGCTTACGCTGCAGGTAAAGTCATCTTTTCTCGAGATATGAAGCCAAAAATTATCCTTAATTTTTATAATCTTGTCAACGCAGTGCAGCAGCAAGCAGACCTAGAGCAGGCATTCTAGCGTGCTCATTGGCTGCCCTGCGGCAACTGCAGCAGCCTATCGCTGAGCCCTTGGCGTGACGTTGCCCAATGAGCGCGCTCGGCGCGCTTCACGCGTCACGGCCCGGAGCAGGGGCGTGGCTTAGCGTATAAAAGGGGCTCAGAGGCTGCTTTCTCTGATTTTTGTCTCTTCAGCGAAGCCCTACGCATTGCTAGACTCTGAGGAAGCCGCCGTTGAATCAAGCGACCTGCAAGCCGAGGATTCAGCCTGAGGAAGCCGGCCGTCTTCGCCGCCTTCAGCCATCCCTGCCTATCCGGCATTGTATCCTTTACAGGGACAATGTTCCCCCGGGGGAGTGGTCTTTGCATCCCCAAACAGTCCAGTCACTGTGGCGCCTTTTCGGCAGAGCGAAAGTCGACCTCTTTGCGTCAAAAGACAACGCGCACTGCCCAAGGTTCTTTTCAAAGAGCGAGGACGCGCTGGCCCAAACCTGGCCCAGCGGCCCGCTATACGCTTTTCCCCCGGTCTCTCTGTTGCCACAAGTCATTGGGAGAATCAGGGAAGCGCGCCACACGGTGCTCCTCATAGCCCCGTACTGGGAGAATCAGACGTGGTTCCCGGATTTAATACGGCTGGCAGACACAGCCCCCTGGCCGATACCGGCGAGAAGAGACCTTCTCTCTCAAGCCCGCGGCTCGATCTTGCATCCTCATCCAGAGCGCTGGGCTCTGCATGCATGGATTCTCAACGGATACCCGTTGACTTGCCAATAGGGGTTGTGAACACAATCAAACAGTCTAGAGCTCCCTCTATGAGACGGCTCTACACGTCTAAATGGTCTGTGTTTAGTAAATGGTGCACCACCAAGGGGCTGGACCCACAAGCATGTGGGGTGTCGCGTGTGCTTTGTTTCCTCCAAGAGCTGCTGGACATGGGCAGGTCTCCCTCCACGCTCAAAGTATATGTTGCGGCCATCTCAGCTTTCGCCGACTCGGCGCTGGGCCGCGCATTTGGGAGGAACGAGTTCATCATCCGCTTCCTTCAAGGAGCTAGAAGGATGAACCCCCCGCGACCCCCTTCGGTTCCTATTTGGGATCTTTCCCTGGTCTTAAAGGCCATGAAAGCGCATCCCTTTGAACCCATGGAAACTGTGGATATGAAATACCTCACGCTCAAAACCGTTTTTCTGACAGCGCTGTCTTCAGTCAAACGTGTGGGTGACCTTCATGCGTTATCAGTTAACGCCGCATGCCTCGAGTTCGGACCTAATGACTCTAAAGTAGGGCTGGGCGATTTAAATCGCGATATTGTTATGCGCATCTCGTCAGTAAAGCCGGTTCCTTGATTAGTAGTAAATCGCCATCACCTGCTTTCAGATGGAGCGGCATTTACTACAAAGAGCCGTAGTTAACTGACAAGCTGAGCCATATCGCATTAATATCGCGGACATATCGCCAGCGATAATTAATGCGATATGGCTCAGCTTGTCAGTTAACTACGGCTCTTTGTACACAGCAAAAACTCCAGTGTTAAATTAACACTCCTGGGAGTGTATGAGTCCACACTCAAGAGTGTTGAAGTGAATGAGATAATTAAGTGATTAATTTGGTGATGATTGAGCATTATTCAAGACACCTGATGTTAACAAGCAGAATCACTGAAGGAGAAAATCACAAATTGAAAGTTACCGTTATGACGATCAATGGTTGCTTTAGTTGGGCTCTTGACCCATATATTATTAGCTTCAGATTTTGTTTGTCTGTTGTTTCTGAGTTATAATCAGCAGTTGAACAAAGAAAAAAGTGATCTGATGGTGTTGGTTAAGTTATGACTATCATCATTTGAACATGATTACTGAACTCATTAAAATCCTTCTTTCTGATTTCGATTTATGTTGTTGGTTAGTGAATCTGCATAAATGCCCAGAATTTTTCATATAATATAAAGGATTTCTTAAAAGTTGTTTAAAAAAAAAAACATTCTTTTAGGCACACACAGATGTCAAGATTCAGTCTATGCATCTCAACAATGGTGAGGAGCAGAATATTTAATTAGGAAAAGTAAATTACATAGACAATTCAGATCATAATTTATTCATACCGCAATGCATGATGGGAGCCATTAATGAGTTGTGATTGGTGGCAGCCACTGCAACATGCTTTATTATTGTCACCATTTTTGAGATTCACAGGCTGATTGTTGATGTCTGTGTTTCTCAATAAACTCATGTGAAAGTGTTTTGATCAGAACAATGTTTACTAAATATTTTGAATTATAAGTAAAGTACTGATAATAGGCTGAAGAATCACAAAACTGCAGCTAACAAGTTAAACCAAACTATCTCAATAAGCTTCCTTTTTCAGATCACAGCATGATTATGTCAAAACATGACCAACACAATAAGATAACATTTTACTTTGTTCATTTAACTGTTATAAATCAATAACAGCAGACAAACAACAGTAAATATTAAAGTAAACATATAATGGTCTAGAGCCCAACTAAAGCAAACACCCATCACCTTAATGGTAACTTACAATTTGTGATTTTCTTCTTCAGTGATTCTGCTTGTTAACATCAGGTGTCTTCAATAATGCTCAATCATCACTAAATTAATCGCTTAATTATCTCCTCAGCCCTAAATGCCGCTCCATCTGAAAGCAGGTGATGGAGATTTACTACTAATCAAGGAACCGGCTTTACTGACGAGATGCGCATAACAATATCGCGATTTAAATCGCCCAGCCCTACTCTAAAGTCATTCTCAAACCGAGGCACGGTTATGTCCCCAAAGTTTTAGGCACACCCTTCAGAGCACAGGTCATTTCTCTCTCAGCTTTGTCGGCAACCGGCAGCGAGGTTGACAGTAATCTCCTTTGCCCTGTCAGAGCGCTGAGAATTTACACCGCCGTCAGGCGCTCGGAGCAGCTGTTCGTTTCGTTTGGTGGGCGCACCAAGGGTCTCGCCGCCTCGAAACACAGCCTGTCCAGATGGATAGTGGACGCTATTGCAGCTGCTTATGCGTCTAAAGACCTGCAGTGCCCTTTGGGCATCAGAGCTCACTCCACTAGAGGCATGGCCTCGTCGTGGGCTTGGTCTAGCGGAATTTCCATTCACGACATTTGTACAGCGGCGGGCTGGGCCTCCCCCTCTACATTTGTCAGATTTTATAATCTAGAAGTTCCCGCCCTGCAGGCTAAACTTTTATCAGTCTAAGTCTCGCGTAGGCCGGCCCACTTTCTGTGCGCGGGCTACTGCTGTTTGACTTAGCTCTCCTGGTTGAGCTGCACTATACAGGGGTTGTCAGTCAGACCGGCCGCGCCGCTCTGACCGCCCTACTGTGTGCTTATGTACTTGCGCTAGCCATCCTATTGGCCGCCTGGCTCGCACTCTTGTGTTCCCCGGGCTTTCCCTGGGACTCATTCAGTGGATGCTGGGCACGCACGGTGTTGACAAGGGAGTTCCCGCAGCGTAAGCTACTTACGCAATACGAGAGAACCTCCCGTAAGAGAACGTACTCGGTTACCTAACGTAACCTCTGTTCTCTCTAGAAGAGGGAACGAGTTTTGCGTAACCCGCCGTGCTCGCGCCACGAGCTCATTCGCTTCAAGCGACAAAAACCAGAGAAAGCAGCCTCTGAGCCCCTTTTATATGCTAAGCCACGCCCCTGCTCCGGGCCGTGACGCGTGAAGCGTCATTGGGCAACGTCACGCCAAGGGCTCAGCGATAGGCTGCTGCAGTTGCCGCAGGGCAGTCAATGAGCATGCTAGAATGCCTGCTCTAGGTCTGCTTGCTGCTGCACTACGTTGACAAGATTATAAAAATTAAGGATAATTTTTGGCTTCATATCTCGAGAAAAGGTGACTTTACCCGCAGCGTAAGCTACTTACGCAATACTCGTTCCCTCTTCTAGAGAGAACAGAGGTTACGTTAGGTAACCGAGTACGTTCTATGGCCCTGGCCTAAGACTCTTGAGGAAAAGGGTCCTGAAGGCAGCAAGGCATCTTTTCATAGCCTAGAAATCTAGACGCACCCTAGCGGTAGCAAAATGTATTTTGCAGCCAGGGCAGTCTAGCAACTCTCCATTGACTTTCAAGCTGTAAAAACCTAAATTGGGTCAGGCCAATCACGTCGTGTATAGAGTAGGCGGGGCGGGCTTAACATAATGACGACAGAGTTGCGACGGTTACCTGCTACTTGAAAACAAAGAATGGCTGCTGCTGGAGAACAGTCTTTCGAATCGGCTTTGTCCGCGACTCTGGAGGACTTGGAGTTAGGTTTTTCTTTGAGAAAAGAGCATAGAACAGCACTTAAGTCATTCTTAAAAAAAGGAAGATGTGTTCGTAGTTTTTCCGGCCAGATATGGCAAAAGTTGAATCTATCAACTAGCTCCGCTGTTGGGAAAACGCTCTGGTTGGTTGAAGCGCTGTCCTATTGCGTGCAGAGGGAATTTGAAAGACAGCCGTTTATCCCACCCCTCGGATTGAGCCGTGTCTATGGTGAGTTGCCAGACCCAACATCTTGATGTAGGTCTGGCTTGCCAGGCTAGTCTTTTCAATGTCTTTTTCAAAAAGTCGGACGTTGAAAAGATGTCCACTGGGGGGCCAGAATGAAAGTTTTTATGCCGTCTTTTTTTTTACGTGTTCTGCACGTCCGATATAGACATGCATGGAGCCTCCGTGCAAGGTTAAAAACTAGTTCAAATGTGGTCATTTTGGACATATTTTCAAAGTCATTTAAAGTCTCATTTAGACAATTTATAATAGTTCTGCGCCAAATAAACACTCTCAGGATGCATTAAATTAGACTGTGTTTGTCCAAAAATCATGAAAATAAAAGAAACCACGCACCCCTTTAGACAACTTAGCGTCTATTTGAAGTCACCATTGTAGTGGGCAGTCAGTGTTTGCTTTAGTTGGTCCCTGTACTTCTTGTGTTAGCTTTTTCTTTGGTTGCTGTAGCTGTGTGTTTGTAAGACACAATCAGGTGTTTTCAGCTCCTTGTTGATGATGACAAAATAATCACAAAACGAGCATCCAATGTTGTGTTTTTAATTTTGTTTATATTTGGCATTTATAGCAAGATTATGCATTTGAGTCACAACAAGTGACAATCAAAACAAAAAATGATGAGTTTTGTACTATAAAGCCACCCATCATGCATTGCAGCATGAAGCTTTTTTTGTTTTGATTGTCACCGTTGCAAAATCTTGATGTCTGTGTGTGACTACATGGTACACTTGCTCAAAACTTTATATCCACCTTCAGATAAGTGCAGTATTGGCACTAATAGTTTCACGAGGTTGGCAACTATAAATTCCAAATATAAACACAAAATGAAAAACACAACATTTGATGCTCATGTTGTGATGATTTCGTCATCATCAACAAGGAGTTGACAACACCTGGGGCCCGTTCTTCGTACGTTGCTTAAAACATCCGAGATCAAATGAGACATCCAAGATGATATCATTGTGCTAATCATGATCTGGCTAACTCGGTTCTTCGAACACACTTGCCGGATATGATTAGTATAGCTGGATTGAGTCATCTGAGATAATTGCGCGTTCATGCGCTGGTTAAAAGGGGATATGTATCGATAGTAGAAACATTGATCAGCAACGCTGCTATTGGCTGCTCAGCGTGGGCGTGGCCAAAGAGTGCGCACAGTTTTTCTCCTTAGCAGAGCAAGAACTATAGTCAAAGTTTATTCGGAATTTTAATGTTTAATTAAAACGCCAGGGAACACCTCAAAGTCTGCAAAAGCCAGGAGAGAGGGCTGGCAAAAAGTAGCAGACAATTTAAATCCGTTAGAAGTGGCCATGTTAGATGTTTTTATCACTTATTAGCCTAAATTTTTGTATTTTAATAATTGCATAATTACTTTGTTCATTGTAATGTCAGTCACCATACTAGAACATGGGAACAAATAAAAGTGAAGTACAAAAATATTCTACATAATGGTAATTTTTTGTTATATAGTCTCTTTTATAAAAGGCACTGTTAAATAAATGGTTGTCTGTTTATAAAAGCAACCAAGAAAAAGGCTGAGAAAAGAAAAGAAAAGATCTTAGTAGCCTACACTGTAAAATAATTTTTGCTGCATTAAATTAAGGCTGTATAGTCATTTCAACTGTTAAATCTTGAGTGATGAATTGCTTTGACTTGTGAAAGTGAAAACTGATAAACTTATGTTAATGTAAAAATATTAACACTTGTATCTGTTCCCAAGAAAGTGGTGGCTGAAATATGTGCAGTAAGTGGACATTTTCTAACTTTCCAAAGGAAAGAAAGTATAAGACTTTGTAATGTCCATTTGTTTCCATTGCACTGGACAGTGAATAAACCCTCTCAGATAACTGTCATATGGAGGAACTAGCCTACCTGCAAGTGCATAAATAACTTTACTTCATTTATACTTGTATGCTTTATGGCTGCAATATAAGTTGCAGGATTCCACATCTACAGAAAGGCCTACAGAAGAGTCTGCACAGACAGAGAGGCATAGGCCTACAGGTGGGCAGTGTATAGCCAACTTTTCCTTTTTATTTGTTGCATGAGGCATGTGTCTAATATCTCTTGTTGCAGGCACTTGACCACTGGCTTTTCTTTACAAAGAACAACTGAAATAAAACTCAAGGAACTAAGCATATTTGTATTTTATTCAACATTTAATGAAAAGTGTGTTTTTTTGGCAATGTTGTGTAATATGGCACATGCAACAATGTCACAGGCCCTGTCAGGTGTGCAACCCCTCAGACTTTCAGACACTGAAATCTTCCCTTTAGTTAGCCAAAGTTAATTTCATTGTGTGCCCTTGTCCTGGCTAGAGCTGCATTGTAACTGGTTTGGGTCAGGGAATGGGGTCATAAAACACCTGTCTGCAGGCAGGAACATGTCATAATCACCTATGAAAAAATGCAGTTCTGTTAGGATCAGCATAAGTGTATGTAATACAGTGAGCTTGATATTTAATTGTGGAACTTTTCTTACCACTTTCAAATAATGTGCATAAATGTGAATCTCTGAAAATGCTTAAGTCATGCACAGATCCTGGCCATTTTGCTTTCACATTTGTGATATGGAAGATTTTAGTTTTTTTTTTTATATAATATTTCTAATCTGGAATATTAAGAATCACAATACTGGGCTGCACATTTACATTGTGAACCCTCTTTCTGTTCACATAATCCCCTTCATTGAGGCCTTGATGGCAGTCTATAGCCTACAGTCTACCAATCACGTTAGTGAAGCCTGAGTGACATATAGTGTAATCGGCATGGTCATGATTGCATGATCTTCATAAAAAATTATGATAGCCTAAAAAAAAGAAAAAAGAAAAGAAAAAAGGCTTAAAAAAAAAAGCGCTTTACAACATTGGGTCTTAAGTGGCTTGGAAATGCCAAAAAAAAAAAAAAACTAAAACTGTTTTTTAAACCTAAAAGCGCCAGGTAAATTCCGAATGACACGACAGACAGCACTTTCCATTAAGTTCTCCGCATCTCCAATAGTGTAAAGGAAAGAGCCACTCGCAAATAATCTTAGGGCAATGCAAACAGTTTTTGCTGTAGCCTAGTTAAAGCCCGACTCCGACAAGTCGAAAATAAATGTGCGTTTCCAACAAATTAATAATGTAAACGATATCGCAGGAGTCACGAGAAAAAATATACAGTGAGGAAAATAAGTATTTGAACACCCTGCTATTTTGCAAGTTCTCCCACTTAGAAATCATGGAGGGGTCTGAAATTGTCATCGTAGGTGCATGTCCACTGTGAGAGACATAATCTACAAAAAAAAAATCCAGAAATCACAATGTATGATTTTTTAACTATTTATTTGTATGATACAGCTGCAAATAAGTATTCTGAATATTATTTACAGAACTTAATATTTGGTACAGAAACCTTTGTTTGCGATTACAGAGATCATATGTTTCCTGTAGTTCTTGACCAGGTTTGCACACACTGCAGCAGGGATTTTGGCCCACTCCTCCATACAGACCTTCTCCAGATCCTTCAGGTTTCGGGGCTGTCGCTGGACAATACAGACTTTCAGCTCCCTCCAAAGATTTTCTATTGGGTTTAGGTCTGGAGACTGGCTAGGCCACTCCAGGACCTTGAAATGCTTCTTACGGAGCCACTCCTTAGTGGCCCTGGCTGTGTGTTTCGGGTCGTTGTCATGCTGGAAGACCCAGCCACGACCCATCTTCAATGCTCTTACTGAGGGAAGGAGGTTGTTGGCCAAGATCTCGCGATACATGGCCCCATCCATCCTCCCCTCAATACAGTGCAGTCGTCCTGTCCCCTTTGCAGAAAAGCATCCCCAAAGAATGATGTTTCCACCTCCATGCTTCACGGTTGGGATGGTGTTCTTGGGGTTGTACTCATCCTTCTTCTTCCTCCAAACACCGCGAGTGGAGTTTAGACCAAAAAGCTCTATTTTTGTCTCATCAGACCACATGACCTTCTCCCATTCCTCCTCTGGATCATCCAGATGGTCATTGGCAAACTTCAGATGGGCCTTCAGATGGCTTGAGCAGGGGGACCTTGCGTGCGCTGCAGTATTTTAATCCATGACGGCGTAGAGTGTTACTAATGGTTTTCTTTGAGACTGTGGTCCCAGCTCTCTTTAGGTCATTGACCAGGTCCTGCCGTGTAGTTCTGGGCTGATCCCTCACCTTCCTCATGATCATTGATGCCCCACGAGGGGAGATCTTGCATGGTGCCCCAGACCAAGGGAGATTGACCGTCATCTTGAACTTCTCCCATTTTCTAATAATTGCGCCAACAGTTGTTGCCTTCTCACCAAGCTGCTTGTCTATTGTCCTGTAGCCCATCCCATCATGCTTTGTAGGATAACCTGCACAATTGACAGTGTATCAAATACTTGTTTTCCCCACGGTATATGCGCACAGCACCAGTTTAATCTTGATATTTATAGGTTTAATTCCTTATTGTCACTCTTATTCATTTATAGTAGAACATTGTCTTTTGTTATATTACACTTATCCACTGTATAAAACAAATCTGTTTATTGGTTGACAAGTTTGAAAAGTTCATTCATCATCATTGAATCATGCATACTGTTTATTAAAACACATAAACAGTATATGTATACTGCACAGTAATTGACAAGCTAATATTCCATTCTTCATTTTGTCTGCTGTTTTCTCAATCCATTTGTTTTCTATTTATTTATTTATTTATTTTTCATTACGAGCCTGACATATTTATCTTTGATGGTATACAGAAGTGAGCCTACGTTATCAGGAAACTGAATCGATTGACAAAGGTAAGTATAAACGAGACACGAGAAAAAATATTTACACGAGATCTATGCTGTGTCAGTGACATCCTCATGTAAGAGTAGTTTAATTCTGTCACAGTCAAAGTATTGTTTATTTTCCTTGACTCACAATGTATTTAAGAGAACGCAGCGTAGAGGAACATACAAAAAGGCATGAATGTTAATTGTCTTTACTGAGAATAGTTGCAGTCAAATAAAAAGAGCCAAATAATATAAAACCTTTGTGTTGTCTAATATTGTATAAATTCGATCCGAAATACCCTGTCATGATCTAATGCAACAAATAAAAAATGTTTGATTGTTGGGGAAAAAAAGTTTATATTATGTTTGATTACATAATATTATCATACAGAATAAGTTATTATTCAAACAGAATAAGAAAAACAAGAAAGACATAAATCATATGGAGAATCAGAATATACAACTGGACTTCTTAATTCAAAGAAAAATAACGTGACGAGACGAGACCATATGGGTTTCATTTTCCTTAATTTGTATAAAGAAGGAAAAAGAAACCCATGTGAGTCTTTTCATGACATGGTCTTTGATTTAGGAAGTCCAGTAATGTCCAGATGATGCTGGCAGAAAAGTTTTATTTGCTTCAGAACCAGTTACATGCGTCTGTACACATGGACAAGGTTTCTACAGACTGGACAGTGATGCTTTACGTCCTTGCAGTCATTCACACAGAAAGGAATCAAACAACATGGCCAGATCCTGCACAGAAAAAACAGAGGAGAATTAGCGTGTTCTTAAAGTTCTTAAAGTGTTCCTTGTTAGCTGGGAATAGTTCCTTACCCAAAGATGGCAAGAATACCACAGATTAACCACGCCTTAGTTCCACAGGTGTATGTCGTGTGTGTGATGATCTGCTGCTGGCAGAAAGTACATCTCATCAGCCCAGGAGTTTCAGTCGGTGGTGGCATCATCACTATACATAAAGAGATCATATTGATGAAATACATTTAATATGATCATAAACCTCTAACATACTATTCTATTCATATGCATCATGCATGAACCTTCTAGTGTTTGACTGAAGCAGAGCCTTATTAAACTAGAGCTTTTCTGCTCACCCTGGGGAGGCGCACACTGGACCATCTGAGGGGCGGGCATGACGGGCTGTTGGTTGAAAATTACCATTGGAGCTGCAAGAGAAAAAAAGCTCATGATGAAAACCTACAGAACCAATCTGGCTTCTGATGCGCCCTTTATGTGTTGTTGACTGTTTTAAAAGCTTTAAAAAATCTTTGAGATAAGGACATTTAAGAAACAGTTTTTATTCATGTTATAGTCTTTTATTAAAGCGTTCTGGTTGTCATTTAAAGGGGTCGTGACATGAGAAATCAAATTTGCCTTGATCTTTTGACATATAAGAGGTCTTTGTATCATTTAAACATCCTGCCTAAAACCTCCATCATAGCGTTAAACATTCATGGGAAAATACATCTGCATATGACTGCCTCTAAAGCAAAATATTGACGAATAGTTATAAATCTTTGCATCAGAATGCCCCGCCCACTGGCGTTCAGTCTCTTTACAGCTGACATTTGCTTCCAACGGATGTGAGCGTTGCGTCAAAATCAAAAAGAATCCATTATAATCACTGACGCTGTCTACACTGGAGGCTCGCTCAGTTTCTGCATCACAAACTATAAGCAAATGATTTCATAATGGTTTGTCTGTAAATTACTCCGTATATATATAAAGTGTATTTGTTTTTTGGGCAAAAAACTTAATTAACATTAAAAGTGAACCTCATGGAATATTCTAAAATAATAAAATAATCCATGTCATGACCCCTTTAAACAGAGAGTCTCAAATCACAAGACATCAGCACTCACCAATATTTTGCTGGGCCGGTGGTGGGTTAACTTCGGCCACTGGAGCTGGAAAACAGAAAGCCATGATTTCCTAATGGTGGCACAACATGAGGTTTATAAGTCAGAATTGAAAAGGCCTTTTCTTCAAGTTATCAAAATGCATTTGATCATTATTTATTTTTATTGTGTTTTGAGGTCATATTTATGGAAGCCCATTTCCTCCACATAAGAAAAAAAAAATCATACATCATAATTATTGTTTATTATAATTATTGTTAAATTATAATTTAAAGGTCACAATTATGAGATAAAAAGTCTATTTAGAATTAGAAATGTCTGTAAACAAATTGCAAAATGAAATTTTATAATTTTGACGTCATAATTATGACTTTTTATCTGTGCCAGTAAAAATTTATATTAAAGGGGTTTGTTGACCCCAAAATGAAACTTCTGTCATCATTTACACACCCTTATGTTTTTCCAAACCTATGAGTTTCTTTCTTAAGTTGAACATAAAAGATGTTTTAAAGAATGTTGTTAAAGGATTAGTTCACCTCAAAATGAAAATTTCCTGATAATTTACTCACCCCAATGCCACTCAAGATGTTCATGTCTTTCTTTCTTCAGTGGAAAATAAATTAAATTTTTTGAGGAAAACATTTCAGGATTTTTCTCCACACAATGGACTTCAATGGCAACCAGAACGTTGAAATCAATGCCACTTCAAAGGGCTCTGCACGATCCCACACTCTAAAAAGAGATGTGTTAAAAAACAACACACATTATGTGTTGATGGTATTTTGACACATGTTGTAGCACTCTAGAATAGCACTGGGTGGAGGAGAGTTTGTGTTTATGAAAAAATTATAGGTATATTTTATATGGTATCCCATAAAATGCTCTAAAATAAATAAAGCAATACATTCAAATAAATTAATTAAATCTTAATTCATGAAAACTTAAAGATTAACGGGTGTTTTTTGGCAGCCAATCACATCATGCCTCTTTTTCAATGTCTTTTTCAAATGCTGCTTTCACTTGTTATTAATAACCAGGTTGACTTTATTTCTATCAGACTCTACAGAAGCTCTTATTGAGAATGAACAGGTTTTGGTGTTGACGATTCATTGAATGTTTCATTTAAAGTCACCAGAATCGTGATTAGTGTCATCTTTATTTGGGCTCTTGACCCTTGACTCTTTAACATTAGTTTTATCTGATTGTTGTTAATGTGTATTTATTTTCACACATTTGAATCAGCAGAAATAATCATGAAAAAAATATGTTCAGATGATAAAATCATCATCATGAACATGTAAGATTGTTAAGTTCAGCAAGAGTTTAATTTTTGAAAGATGAGTATAATATATTAAAGATCATTTTTAAAAAGTTTAGCATATTGACATTAACCTAAAATTATTATTTTTTAATACACAGTTCGTACAAAACCTTACAGGTGAGAGAGAATATGATCAGATGTTTCTTGATGATGTTATAATCAACAAGTGCTGATCTGATCAAGTTTATGAGTATATGGATGGTTTGCATTTAATTTATTTATGTGCTGTTAGTTATAACAATCTTGTGACACTACATCATGCTGTCCAGCAGTGCAGAATAAAAAAAAAAAAAAATTCTGAAAATTTTAATCTGCAGCAGAAAGTAGTCAAACACAGACCTCAAGAATCAGCGTATGAATCTCAACAATGGTGAGATGCATGCTGGGTGCCACCATAGTACAAATCTCATCCATGACTCCCAGCATGCATTGCGGCATGAAGCTTTATGTTTGTCACCATTGTTGAGATTCATACGCTGATTCTTGAGGTCTGTGTTTGACTACTTTCTGCTGCAGATTAAAATTTTCAGAAAACAATTTTTTTTTTTTATTCTGCACTGCTGGACAGCATGATGTCGTGTCACAAGATTGTTATAACTAACAGCACATAAATAAATTAAATGCAAACCATCCATATACTCATAAACTTGATCCGATCAGCACTTGTTGATTATAACATCATCAAGAAACATCTGATCATATTTTCTCTCATCGTACCCAATTTGTATGTGATTAAAATACAGTTGCAGCAGCCAGAGAAAAACTAAAAGAAGAGTAAAGGGTCAAGAGCTCAAATAAAGGAGCCATTAATCACGATTCTGGTGACTTCAGATAAAACATTCAATGAAACATCAACATCTAAACCTCTGTTAATTCTCAATAAGAGCTTGTCTATGTAGATTCATGATGTCTAAACCATCCAAATGTTCAAACAAACTCTTTATTAAACGTCACTGGACTCCATAAACACAAGTTAACAATACGTTTCAGTGTTCGTCCAAACACTCAGTTGTAAAAACACAGGAAGTAACTCTGGCAAATACACACCGACTACAGTCACATGTGACACATATCTGACACAAGTTGTGTAACTATAACACATTAGTGTGTAAAAGGTTTCAACACACTTCTGTGTAAGAGGAATAACACATTAGTTGTGTTAAAGGTAATACAAAATGTGTAGTCCTTATAAACACAGAGATGTGTTAAGAATCGACACAGGTTGTGTGTTAAATTTGACACAACATGTGTTGTCCCTGAGCACACACACTACATGTGTTAAAATCTACACAACATGTGTTGTCCTTGAGCACACACACTACATGTGTTAAAATCTACACAACATGTGTTGTCCCTGAGCACACACACTACATGTGTTAAAATCTACACAACATGTGTTGTCCTTGAGCACACACACTACATGCGTTAAAATCTACACAACATGTGTTGTCCCTGAACACACACACTACATGTGTTAAAATCTACACAACATGTGTTGTCCCTGAGCACACACACTACATGTGTTAAAATCTACACAACATGTGTTGTCCTTGAGCACACACACTACATGCGTTAAAATCTACACAACATGTGTTGTCCCTGAGCACACACACTACATGTGTTAAAATCTACACAACATGTGTTGTCCTTGAGCACACACACTACATGCGTTAAAATCTACACAACATGTGTTGTCCCTGAACACACACACTACATGTGTTAAAATCTACACAACATGTGTAATTTTTAACAACTCTTTTTACAGGTTGTGTTGTTTTCAACTCATCATTTTGAGTGCCGACACTCACCATCACTGTGAATGGTATGCAGTGTTTGCTGTGTTCTCAAACAAACAGGCCAGTGTAAATACAAGTTATTTATATGCGATATTTTGTCAGTTGCTATATTTTAATTAAATTCAAAGTGCAAACTCTGTTAACTGTTATCTCTTCATGAATTTTTGTCAAAAGCAGCATTATCAATTAGGGGTTGAAGCGTGAATAACTGAATAATGTCCAGTACAGTGAGTCTGTCCAGTCATTGAGCTTCAAACATTGTGTTGTACTTTGTGTGCACATAATAATAATTATAATTAATAATTAATAATAATAATAATTCGTTACATTTATATAGCGCTTTTTCTGAGACCTCAAAGCGCTTTACATAGATGGGGGAATCTCCTCAACCACCACCAATGTGCAGCATCCACTTGGATGATGCGACGGCAGCCATACTGCGCCAGAACGCATGCATTCTGTACTCGACTATTGATTAAATGGTTAATATTTTAGCATCTGGCCCTTTCGCTTTATTTTTTTAAATGACACAATTTGTGTGTTAAAATGACTTACACAGTGAATGAGTTAAAATTAACACAAAACTAGTAGTCCTGGAGCTCACCCACGGATGTGTCAAAATTTAACACAGGTTGTGTCATTTTTAACACATTCTTTCTAAGAGTGCAGTCAAGAAATAAGGGTCTTTACATTTTTTTTTACATTTATATACTTTTTAACCACAATTGTTCGTCTTGTGCTGGTCTGCGATGCGTCACGTATTACGTCATCACGTTGGAAAGGTCACAAAAAAAAGAAGAAAATAATAATAATAATAAATTAAAACAAAGATGTTGGACATTTTGAAGTTGGAAGAGAAAATGAGAAGGAAGTTTTCGCCCTTCCCTACTTTTTTGAACCGGAGTACACAGACAAATAACTTAGATGACGTGATGTGTGACCTTTACAGCGCGATGATGCAATGTGTGACACGTCACAGACCAGCAAAGTATATACTTTTTTTTTTTTTTTTTTTAAATGACCGATCGTTCCGCTAGATAAGACCCCATTCCTCAGCTGGGATCGTGCAGAGCCCTTTGAAACTGCATTGATTTGAACGTCAACATTCTGGTTGCCATTGAAGTTCATTGTGTGGAGAAAAATCCTGAAATGTTTTCCTCAAAAAACAAAATTTCTTTTCCACTGAAGAAAGACATGGACATCTTGGATGGCATTGAGTTGAGTAAATTATCAGGAAATGTTAATTTTGAGGTGAACTAATCCTTTAACCAAATCGTTTCAGTGACCACTTCCATTGTATGGACAAAAAAATACAAACAAAACAAAACAATGAGACATTTCTCAAAATATGTTTTAAGTTCAACAGAAGAAAGTCATACAGGTTTGAACCGACATTATTCCTCTTGATCACCAAGCCTAAAGACCAATATACTGAATAGATGAAGGAGACCAGGAAATTAAGGTATACTTCACTGCTGGAAAGATGAATGTAATTCAGCTCCACCCCTTATATCAGCCAAAATACAGTTCCTAACCCCTTCAAAAGTCTGCGCTTTGTGTCGCAACACTTGTAATTTTCTGTTATTTTTCTCTTCTCTAGAAAAGAACGACACATGTTTTGGAATGCTGTAGAACTTCTGTGTGGTATGTGAGAACATTCCAGATGAATTGAGATTTCCAGTATATATTAATAATTGTAAACTACTCATAAATAAACACTTATACTTTCAAACTATATCTATATTTTATGTAAAAAAAGAAGTGTAAAACAGCCCTGGTCTCCCATAAATGGGACACACACACACACACACACCCCTTCTCGAGGAGTCCTTTCAAATACACCAAAAGATACAGATCAAAACACTGTAATCCTGCATAGTTCTGAGGAGAATTCATTTCAACATGCACAAACAAGGCAAGACTGATTATCTATATTGTGTAAAATTAATATATTTAATGTGAACTATATTTATAATGGATTTTTTTTCCCTCACATAACGTTTCCTCTTTCCCACAGTATCCTACACTCAAGACTGGGTCAGCTCATTATAAACAGTAACAGAAGTTCAGAAGATTGTGAACCTGGGCTGCAACCAATCAAATCACTACATGTAAGAGTTTTGGGGATGGATATATTTTAAAGAAACCCAATCAAATCATTCACCATAAGGGTTTTGGGAGGGGTATATTTTAAATGTAACCAATGAAGTCACTTTGCGGTTGGGTGGGATAAATTTGAAGTTGACCAATGAAATGACTTTTGAGGAAAGTCTATGGCCCAATAGCTGTCCAGTTTAGGTGTGAAAATGTCCCCTGACAATATCCTTGAGGGGATTACTCACTTGCCATGGCTGCAAATGTCTGTAGCACGGTAGAGTGCCTCAGCAACATATGTTGCTACGTTACCGAATTGGTAACATTACGGAAATATCCGGACTGGTGGAATTTGATGTATCTGATGAGGAGTGTTTGTGGATACTTTAAGAAATCAGTGGTGTATAGCCTACAGGAGTTTACTAGTCTGGATTTCCATGCAGTGTACTACAGTAACCATGGTAAATACGCTATATTAATGACCCGTTAATATAGGGCTGGGCGATTTAAATCGCGATATTGTTATGCGCATCTCGTCAGTAAAGCCGGTTCCTTGATTTAGTAGTAAATCACCATCACCTGCTTTCAGATGGAGCGGCATTTAGGGCTGAGGAGATAATTAAGTGATTAATTTAGTGATGCTTGAGCATTATTGAAGACACCTGATGTTAACAAGCAGAATCACTGAAGAAGAAAAGCACAAATTGTAAGTTACCATTAAGGTGATGGGTGTTTGCTTTAGTTGGGCTCTAGACCATTCTATGTTTATTTTAATATTTACTGTTGTTTGTCTGCTGTTATTGATTTATAACAGTTAAATGAACAAAGTAAAATGTTATCTTATAGTGTTGATTATGTTTTGACATAATCATACTGTGATCTGAAAAGTGAAACATATTAAGATAGTTAGGTTTAACTTGTTAGCAGCAGTTTTGTGATTCTTCAGCCTATGATTATCAGCACTTTACTTATAATTCAAAATATTTAATAAACAATGCTCTAATCAAAAAGACGTTCAGACATCAATAATCAGCCTGTGAATCTCAACAATGGTGGTGACAATAATAAAGCATGTTGCAGTGGCTGCCACCAATCACAACTCATTAATGGCTCCCATCATGCATTGCAGTATGAATAAATTATGATCTGAATTGTCTATGTAATTTACTTTTCCTCATTGAATATTCTGCTCCTCACCATTGTTGAGATGCATAGACTGAATCTTGACATCTGTGTGTGCCTATAAGAATGATTTTTTTTTTTTAAACAAGTTTTAAGAAATCCTTTATATCAAAAATTCTGGCCATTTATTCAGATTCACAGTTATGCTGTAACCAACAACATAAATCGAAGTCAGAAAGAAAGATCTTAATGAGCTCAGTGATCAAGTTCAAATGATGATTGTCATAATATAACCAACAAAGATCACTTTTTTTTTCTTTGTTCAACTGGCAGTTTTAACTCAGATAAAACCGCCAAACAAAATCTAAAGTACACATGAAAGGGTCAGAGCCCAACTAAAGCAACTACCCATCACAATAATGGTAACTTACAATTTGCGATTTTCTCCTTCAGTGATTCTACTTGTTAACATCAGGTGTCTTCAATAATGCTCAATCATCACTAAATTAATCACTTAGTTATCTCATTAACGTAAACACTCTTGAGTGTGGACTCATACACTCCCAGGGGTGTTAATTTAACACTGGAGGTTTTGCTGTATACAAAGAGCCGTAGTTAACTGACAAGCTGAGCCATATCGCATTAAATATCGCTGGCGATACGTCCGCGATATTGATGTGATTTGGCTCAGCTTGTCAGTTAACTACGGCTCTTTGTAGTAAATGCCGCTCCATCTGAAAGCAGGTGATGGCGATTTACTACTAATCAAGGAACCGGCATTACTGATGAGATGCGCATAACAATATCGCGATTTAAATCGCCCAGCCCTACGTTAATAGGCATACAACATATGGAAACTGCTCCTGATGAATAGAATGAACATTGTACCTGCATGCAAATCCTCCCCAGCGAACACACGACAAACCAGTTACGTAATGTACTTTTTTTGGTAATTTCATGACTTATTAATTGATACGGGATGCCGTCGTTGCTTAGAAACAAAGCGATACAGTAAAAACTTTCCCACGACAGACGTGTCAACAGCTTTCAAAATAAAAGTTTTGCATTAGAAAAACTTTTAAAATGACCTTTTTTTTTTCTTCTTTTTTTTCACCGGTTGAGAAACACTGACATACTGCGGCGGCTGGACCCCTGGGAATTAAAAATAATATGATCATAAACCTCTAACATACTATTCCATACAGATGCATATTGTGCTTGCTGACTCTTGACTTTATAACTACTTTGGGGCCTTAAGCACATAAATAGGTCATTTCGTGCAAATTCATCTAAAAGCGCCAAATTTGGCACAGATGTAGCCAGAGGTGGAAAGTCCAGGGGTCAGAAAGTAAAAGTCCTGCCATATGTTTATTCCACCCATGAACTCACGCAGCAAAAACTCCAGTGTTAAATGAACTCTCCTGGGAGTTTACTTGGCTCCAGACTCAAGAGTGTTAAAGTTAATGAGATAATTTAGTGATTGATTGAGTGATGATTGAGCATTATTGAAAACACCTGATGTTAACGAGCAGAAAATCTTTTTTTGTTACCATTATGGTGATCAGTGTTGGCTTTAGTTGGGCTCTTGACCCTTAAACTAATAAATTTAGATTTTGTTTGGCTGTTGTATCTGAGTTATAACTCTCAGATGAACAAAGAGAAAGTTGATCAGGTGGTGTTGGTTATGTCTCGGTATAATCATCAATTGACCTGAACCACAAAACTCATTTAGAGAGTTAGGTTTATCTTGTTGATTACAGCAGCCTGTGATTCTACAGTATACTATTTTCAGAATTTTCAATATAATCAAAAAGATTTCTTAAAAGTTGTTCTGATCAATAGACCTTAAAAAAGTATTTTATTCGGACACACAGACATCAATAATCAGCCTGTGATTCTCAACAATGGTGACAATAATAAAGCATGTTGCAGTGCATTCTGGGTGCCACCAATCAAGACTCCTTCATTGCTCCCATCATGCATTGCAGTATGAATAAATTATGATATGAATTGTCTTAGTAATATTATTTTTGTCACCAATGTTGAGAATCATACTGTGACGGTCACCAGCTGGAGTGCCCTTGAGAGCCACCAGAGGGCACTCCACACCGGACTATCATATTCACTCACAGACTACATTTCCCATCCTGCATCTACCTGGACTGATTACTTCATACACCTGCACTGCACTGATTACACACACCTGCACCTCATTCACACACACACATAAAAGCCACTTCCACACTCCACTTCTCTGCGAAGTATTGCATTGCTCCGGCGTACAATTTCTGAGCGTTTTCCCTGTGTTTGCTGAACTGTTACTGACCTTGGATTGTTTATACCGACTTCTGATTCTTCTGCTGCCTGTCTTGACCCGGATTGTTCATTGGACTGTGATTCCTGCCGCCTGCCTCGACCCTTGCCTGTTTTCTGTTTCTGCTCTGAGATTATCTCCATTGTTCTGTCTGCCCCTGATTTACCCTGCCTGTTGATTATTCTAATAAAGCTGCAATTGGATCTTACTGCGTCCTCCACATCATTACAGAATACTTCGCCGCTTCAGATCCAGCAGCTGAGAGAAGACCGAGACCCACCATGGACCCACTAATCAGTCTCTTCCGCCTCAGTCAAGGTAACCGATCTATAGAGGAATATGTTGAACAATTTTGTGAGCTCTGCCATGGGGTAGACTTGGACGAGGCAGTCTTAAAGGATAGTTTCCGATATGGGCTTGAGGACATGGTAAATTATCTCATGCCTGACAACACCCCTCAATGGACTCTATGTCAATATATTGAATTCGCTCTGAGGTTAAACAGATCATCCTTTTCTGCGGGCCCTGTGGATGAGGGTTCCCATGAACTTACCACACCCGTTGAACCAGAATTCTGCTCTACCTCCCCGTACTCTCGTTACATCTTAGCAGAATTTCCAGAGCCCCGTCACGTCTCAGCAGATCGTCCAGAGCCCTGTCACGTCTCAGCAGACCGTCCAGAGCCTCGTTACGTCTTAGCAGAATTCCCCAAGCCCTCTACTGCTGAGGGGGCGTTTCCAGAGACTGTTCCCGTCACGCCAGCCATCAAGCTAGTCACCGGATCGGTCTATTATCGTCCAGGACTGGTATCCAGTGTGGCCGATTCCCCGCTGAGGTCAGTTCGTGTTGCCATAGGGGCCATCGTGCAGGAGTCTCGTCCCGCCGAGACTATCCTGCATAAATCATGTTTCACCGAGACCTTCCTGCCTGGGTATCTTCCTGCCGAGCCTGCACTTCACGCCAGTCCAGCCGAGCCTGCACTTCACGCCAGTCCAGTCGAGCCTGCACTTCACACCAGTCCAGAGCTGTGTTCACCGCTGGTCCTGCCCAGCTCAGAGCCCTCTTCGCCGCTGGTCCTGCCCAGCTCAGAGCCCTCTTCTCCGCTGGTCCTGCCCAGCTCAGAGCCCTCTTCGCCGCTGGTCCTGCCCAGCTCAGAGCCCTCTTCGCCGCTGGTCCTGCCCAGCTCAAAGCCCTCTTCGCCGCTGGTCCTGCCCAGCTCAGAGTCCTCTTCGCCGCTGGTCCTACCCAGCTCAAAGCCCTCGCTGCCGCTGGTCCCATCAAGCTCAGAGCGCGCTGATCCTGATCCAGAGCCAGAGCTTCACGTCAGTCCTGCCGAGCCAGAACCAGAGCTTCACGTCAGTCCTGCCAAGCCAGAGCCAGAGCTTCACGTCACGTCCGCCCTTCCAGAGTCTCGTCTCGCCGAGACTGAATCTGTTCCTGATACTGATCCTGAGCCTGAATCTCTTCCTCTTTCTGCGCCTGTGTCTTCGGACAAGATGGCCGAATCCACGCCTGTGTCTTCGGACAAGATGGCCGACTCCATGCCTGTGTCTTCGGACAAGATGGCCGACTCCATGCCTGTGTCTTCGGACAAGATGGCCACTGCCGAGCCAGTGTCTCAGGACAAGATGGCCTCCAACGATCCAGTGTCTGTTCAAGTCACGTCTGCCGAGCCAGTGTCTCCGGACAAGATGACCGCCGCCGAGCCAGTGTCTCCGGACAAGATGGCCGCCAAGCCAGTGTCTCCAGACAAGATGGCTGCCACCGAACCAGTGTCTCTGGACAAAATGGCCGCTGCCACGTCGACTGAGCCCTCAGCAGAGATAGTCGCCGACACGCCTGAACCTGAGCCCTCAACAGAGATGGCCGCTGTCACGCTGTCTGTTCCTGAGCCGGTGTCTGTTCCTGTCTCTGTGTCTGTTCCTGTTCCTGAGCCAGTGTCTGTTCCTGTGCCATGGTCTCCTCCCTGGCCTCCCGAAGGGTCGTCGCCTTCCTGGCCGCCTTAAGGGTCGTCTCCTTCCTGGCCGCCTGCACAGCCTGCCCCGCCCTGGTCGCCTGCACAGCCTGCTCCGCCCTGGCCTTCTGTATTACCGCAGTCTCAAGGTCCTCTTCCGCTCCACGGACCTGGCTCTCCATCCCGCCCCCGGATCCGCCTCCGGGCCACCTCCCACCTGGACAGTTTTGGAGCGTCTGGAAGCCGCTCTTTGGGGAGGGGCTATGTGACGGTCACCAGCTGGAGTGCCCTTGAGAGCTACCAGAGGGCACTCCACACCGGACTATCATATTCACTCACAGACTACATTTCCCATCCTGCATCTACCTGGACTGATTACTTCATACACCTGCACTGCACTGATTACACACACCTGCACCTCATTCACACACACACATAAAAGCCACTTCCACACTCCACTTCTCTGCGAAGTATTGCATTGCCCCGGCGTACAATTTCTGAGCGTTTTCCCTGTGTTTGCTGAACTGTTACTGACCTTGGATTGTTTATACCGACTTCTGATTCTTCTGCTGCCTGTCTTGACCCGGATTGTTCATTGGACTGTGATTCCTGCCGCCTGCCTCGACCCTTGCCTGTTTTCTGTTTCTGCTCTGAGATTATCTCCATTGTTCTGTCTGCCCCTGATTTACCCTGCCTGTTGATTATTCTAATAAAGCTGCAATTGGATCTTACTGCGTCCTCCACATCATTACACATACACTGAATCTTGATGTCTGTGTGTGCCTTAAAGAAAGATTTTGTTTTATTTTTTATATCAGAACAACTTTTAAGAAATCATTTGGATTATATTGAAAAATCTGGACCTTATTCTGTAGAATCATAGTGATGCTGTAATGACCAATATACATTTAAGTCATAGATTAGGCTCTAAATGAGTTCAGTGATTCAGGTCTAATGATGATTATATTAAAATATAAGCAACACCACCCGTTCACTTTTTCGCTTTGTTCATCTGGTTGTTATAACTCAGTTACAGCAGCCAAACAAAATCTAAAGTTAAATATTTAAAGGTCAACAGCCCAACTAAATCAAACATTGATCTCCATAATGGTGACTAAAATTGTGATTTTTCTCCTTCAGTGACTCTGCTTGTTAACATCAGGTGTCTTCAATAATGGTCAATCATCACTCAATCAATCACTTAATTAGCTCATTACCTTCAACACTCTTGAGTGTTAATTTAACACTCATATTTGAACACTTTAACACTCTTGAGTCTAGAGCCAAATAAACTCCCAGGTCATTTAACACTGGAGTTTTTGCTGTGCAGCTGATTTCACTAATAAGTTCTCTCTCCTGGCTGAATTAGCAAATCCAGGTGATTGGAACAAAATACTGAGGAGGACTTTTACTTTCTGAACCTGGACTTTCCACCTCTGGATGTAGCTCAGGTCATACTGAAATGACGGAGCCAGCGACCCTCGGGGCCAAGATGGCGGCCAAATCCAATATGGCCGCTGCCCGAAAAGGGTTCCGACCATAACTTTTGAACCACATGAGCTACAAATACAAACTTGATGTCTTTTTCAGCTTAACTGATCATGGGAAATGCATAGAAATGTTTATATTTACGACCCAGTATATCTGGACCCCTTAATCCTCCAATTCCAATATGGCCACTGTCCAAAAAAGCAGTTTTGACTGTAGTATGGGGCCTTACACTCCGTTGTTTGCGCCAATTTATCTACAAGCACCAAATTTGGCACAGATGCAGCTGAGGGCATACTGAAATGCTGATTTAGCCAGGGCGTAATTAGCCAGGGCGTATTTACATATATCAATGTAAAGTGTTTTCTGGCTATGGGAAATGCAAAAAAATATTTATATTTATGATTTGGTATATGTGGACCCTCAAAGTCCCCAAATCCAATCTGGCTACTGTCTGAAAAAGGGTTTTGATTACAGCTTTTGAACTAAGTAAGCTACAGATGAAAACGTAATGTCTATTTAATTTTTTTACCATGACCAACACACGGGAATGCTTACATTTATGATTGTCTATGTTTAGATCCCACATTTGCATTTACAAGAAAGCAACTACCTTATAATTCATACTCTCCAAATATTCCCACCAATTTTCTAATTTAGAATGTAGGGAAGGCATATATAAGGGAGAGTCAGAATTCCAGCATAGATTTGAGCAATATTGAGCAAATAATGAGAACACTAGTTGACTGTATGGACTGTGGTGGAGCAGCTGATTAGTGCTACTACATGCTTGTGAGCACGATGGACAACAACAGTGAAAGATGAAGATGACCAACAACAGTGTTTAGCCAACTACTTCCTTTCCTACCAACTCGTGTAAGTGTCACAGGTCGGGGTGGAGCGCCAGCGGGCCGCCCACCCCTTCGCTTGCGTGCCGCCCCTGAGGAGCTGGCCATGGACACAAAGGAGACGGACACAGAATTAAAAAATAAATGTTCTTTATTAAATAACTAAAACAGTTTCTCTTCCAGCATTAGCAGGCTCTTCCAGCATTAGCAGGCTCTTCCAGCATTAGCAGGCTCCTCCAGCATTAGCCGGCTCGTCGCTAGCCCCAGGCAGAGAGCAGAAAATACGCACAACTCACAGCATTAGCAGGCTCTTCACTAGCCTCAGACAGAGAGTGGAGGTTTCGTATCACTCACAGCATCCGCGTTCTCTTCTTCAACGTTCTCTTCAGGGCTCGGACAGAGAGAGCTATGAACATAAATGGACGTAACTCAGTTTCAGACAGAGAGAGGAATGAACATAATTCACAGCTTCCGCGTTCTCTTCTTCGGTGTTCTCTTCAGGGCTCGGACAGAGAGAGCTATGAACATAAATGGACGTAACTCAGTTTCAGACAGAGAGAGGAATGAACATAATTCACAGCTTCACCGTTCTCTTCTTCGGCGTTCTCTTCACGTGTCTCCGCACTTTCAGACAGAGAGAGGTTGGAACATAATTCACAGCTTCCGCGTTCTCTTCTTCGGCGTTCTCTTCAGGCTCGGACAGAGAGAGGAATGAACATAATTCACAGCTTCACCGTTCTCTTCTTCGGTGTTCTCTTCACGTATCTCAGCACTTTCAGACAGAGAGAGGTTAATGACATTTCACCAATACAGCAAGTTCAGGCAGAGAAGAGGTTAATAAACAGCTGTGACTGCGAGTGAACAGCAGAAACAATTCCCACACTCGTATATTCACCACACACTGCAAGGTTTCACTCGTGCTCATTTTCCACAATAAAACTGCAATTCAACAGACTCATGGTGCTACCAAGGCTTACACCCGCAATCCAGCCGAAGTCTTCTCTCTCCGTCTCTCTCTCTCACTTTCTCTCTCTCCCGCGGCCACCCGCCGCGGCCACGGCCGCTCGCGTGCTGCGTGCCTCACCTCTCCCGCTGTTTCTTCCTCCTTCCCTCGCTGCCCCCTCTCTCCAATGTCAGCGTATTTTATGTTTCTCGCGCCCCAATCACCGCTTGGGATTTTTCCCTCGCACGTGCCAGTGATTTCGCCCGATCAACTCTCGCTGCATTTCCGCCCTGTTCGTGAGTCACCGGAACCGGCCCGGTGTTGCACCGGAAGTGTTCCTCCATAGCAACAACTCCCATGCAGAAAGGTTCCGGCCCTGGTCACCCCGTGACATAAGTAACCATGTACTTTTTTCTACATGTGTTTTGTTCTTAATATGACTACAATTGCAAAATAGAAAAAATGTCCCTCACAACAAGCTAGCAAGCTGGCACAACAAGCTAATGTTAGCTAGCTGTCTGGCTACTTTCTAACTGGCTGTCAGTAACAATGCTTTGGTTGATGAGTTCTGATTACCTCAAATGTTAAAAGGGTTAGCAGGCAACAGGCAAGTGTAAATTAGCACAATTCGAATGGGCATTGCACTAGTTTTATTTAAAAAAAAAAGATATTATATTATCATATTTATTTATTCTCACCATTTCAATTGATAGGAGACATCCAGAAGCAGAATGTTTATTATTACCTCCCACCAACACTGTTAGACCTTACCAGGTTTTTTTTTATAGTAAAATACTGGCAACACTGTTGCCAGTAATTTACTGTTAATTGTACAGTTCTTTACTGTAATCTACAGTATGTTACTGTAAAAATGCACTAAATTAAAACTCAAGTTAACTAATTTCACTTGCAGAAACCGACTGCCTTAAATTGACCAACTGTCATTTAAATGTATTACCTAACATTCATAATGCACTAATAATGTGAGCACACTATTACTGTGAACTTTCATTTGAGATCACTACAAAAAAAATATTGTAAATAAAGAGCTTACATCATCTATTAATTTAAGCAACATGCTGCATATCATCAATGTTTGTAGATCTTCTCCTGGACTGAAGCACAGGCTCTACTCTTCAGCACAATGGTGACCCAAAAAAATACCTTTTACACACTGTTAAAAAAAAACGGTGAAGTTTACGGTAAAATACCGGCAGCTGTGGTTGCCAGTATTTTACCGTAAAAAAATGCTGGCAACCTTTTATGTTTTACGGGACTTAAATTTACAGGCAAAATCTATTATTATAATGCAACACAATGTAAAGAAAACCTGTGAAATTTACGGTAACAAAATGTCAGCTTGAATGCCAGTATTTTACCGTAAAAAATATGGTAGCAACCTTACTTTGGACTTAAATTTATGGCAAAAAATAAATAAATAAACAAAACATCAGCTGTGGTTCCCAGTAATTTACCATTAAAATACAGTAGCAACCTTTTAGCTTTTACGGGACAACCCTTATGTTTCCATTAGCCGATAAATATTATTATTCATTTTCACTAAACTATTAAAATCTGCTTTATATTTTTGTAATATACTGATAACCACCATAATAATATAGACTGTAAAAAAGAAAAGCACATTAGGATTCAAAGTTCACCATTAGTTTTCCACAAGCTGAGGCACACATTAATACAGACACATAAGGTGCACAGTGTCATACACATAAATACAAAACACCATCATGGTGACACACACGACTCCAAATAATGCCATAAACATTAATTAAACAATATATAATGTAATATAAACCCCAAAACAAAAACTAAGAAGAAACATAATTGTTTAAATGAAATAACATCAAATGTGAAGTGTCACACAGGGAATTCTGGGAATGTCAATATAGAGAAACAACAAGAACTACAACTGACTTCAGACAAAGTCTTAGATGAAATCAACTGAAGAGAAAAGAAGACATTAAATCTGTGAAGATCTCAGCAGAGGAGGATTAAACAACTCCACAAACAGCATTACCAGCTTCACTTATTAACCAGACTGACTTTATTTCTGTTAGACGTCTACAGTTCTGTTTGAGAATTAACAGAGGTTTAGATGTTGATGATTTAATGTTTCATTTGAAGTTACCATGATGGTGATCAGTGTTTGCTTTATTGGGCTCTTGACCCTTGACTTTCAAACATTAGTTAGTTTTGTTACATTAGTTAGTTAGTAACATTAGTTTTTCAATTTTCACCACTTTCTGGCATGCTCTCCTGGCATGCTCTGATGCCTGTTTGGGGAGGTGATCTACACATTTTGAAAACCCCTCACATGTGTAACATCTTATTACAGGTTTCTAACTATGCATGCATTCTTATCATTTCAATTGATAATAAACATCCTGAGTGGGTGAGATGCTCTTGGTCTTCATCTGTTTACAACTATTCCTGCAACTTTTCTTCACTGGTACCAAGTCTCTCAAGAACCTGCCTCCCACCAAAGCTGCACTGATTCAGCACATCAAAAGAGCACTGCTGGTCGGATGCTTACACTGTTAACCCTTGCTGTAAAAAAAGGCCAAATTCTGACAATATCATACCATTTTCCATTAAAACAGTAATATACCGTAGAAAATAAAACTAGCCTACAGGAATATACTGTGAATTAACAGTGCTCAAAATCGACACTCAGAGGCTGTTTTCCCAATCACACCCTATACCCTCATTCACTATTCCCTACATTTGTTCACTAATATAGTCCACTTTAATGAAAAGAAGAGAGTGAATTGAGACACTGATGAACACCTGATTAGCAGAATCACTGAAGGACAGAGAAACAAGAACAGATAAAAGAGAAACACAAGAACTACAACTGACTTCCAGCCACACTGAGTGTGAAACCAGTTAACAAACCAGTTTAACATTATTTCTTTCATACATGTACAAAAGTTCTTGTTGAGAATTAACAGAGATTTAGTTAATAATAAAGTTTGTTGTCACCATAATGGAGATCAGTATTTGCTTTAGCTGGTCTCTTGTCCCTTGACTTCTTACAATTCATCTCTCTCTGGCTGCTGTAACAGTGAGTTTATAAAACACATTTGTTATGGCAAGAAAGAGCCAAGAAGAAGAAGAAGATGATCAGATGTTTATGGCTTTTGTGAAGAAGCCATAATCATCCTGGAAAAGTTTGATTCTCTAATCATTCCTGTATACATATTTAATTCAATTTATGGGTATTTCATATTTAGCATGTACCTATGAATCTACAACATGAAATCAGTATTTCTGTAATCAGGTCTTCAGAAGAATATTGCAATCATATAGTGCATTAAAACATTTTGAACTCCTGCTTGATTTAGACACACACAGACATCAACAATCAGCACATGAATCTCAACAATGGTGACAATAAAAAGTTTCATGTCGCAATGCATGCTGGGTTCCAGGATAATATAAAACTCCCAGCATGCACTGCTGCATGAAATGCCACCATTGTTGAGATTCATGTGCTAAATTGTGATATCTCTGTGTTTCTAATAGACTGTGTAGCTGTGTTTTTTTTGGTTTATGCATGATGTGTTAAAAAAAAACATTGTAATTTATTGCTGTGGTTTCACAGTGGTGGTAATGTAACACTTTTGATTGAGGACTAAACTCTGAATGAGTGAGAATGAATTTCCTTAGTGAATGAACAGGCAAAATGATGATTTTGTCATCACAATCATTATAACCGCAATCATTCATAAACTGTGTGTGCACAAGTGTGACTTGCACAAAAACAGCTCAAGCAGCAAAAGAAACACTAATGTTTTAGCATCAGCATCCCAACTAAAGCAAGCACTGATCTCTATAATGGTAACTTCAAACCAAACATTTTCAATTAAACCTCTCAATAACAACTTCTATAGATGTATGACAGAAATAAAGTCATACTGGTTAATAATAAGTGTAATAATGTGTAATGGCTGGAAGTCAGTTGTAGTTCTTGTGTTTCTCTATTTTCTGTTCTAACAGCAGGTGTTCATCACTAATGCTCAACAATCACTTACATATTCCCTTAATTATCTCACTGCAACACTGCGTCAATGTTACTTTTACTCTTTGTAGTGTGGACTTTCCTGTGGGGTTGAAAGGGTTAACAGTGTAAGATAAAAAGACACACCCACGGAATGTATTTTAACAGCAATGAACTGTAAGTTATAAAACAGGTTTATACTGGCAACACTGTTGCCAGTAGTTTACTGTAAAATCTTGTTTTTGGGTCACCATTGTGCAGAAGAGTAGAGCCTGTGCTTCAGTCCAGGAGAAGATCTACAAACATTGATAATATGCTGCATGTTGCTTTATTCAACAGGCGGTGACTGTGTAGTTGCTTGTCCAGTGAAAATCTCTTTGTATACTTTTTTTTTTTTTTTTTTTTGTGGTTTTAAATGAAATAAGTTCACAGTAATACTTTGCTCACGTTGTTAATGCTTCATATATTTTAGTTAATACATTTAAATGACAGTTGGTCAATTTAAGGCAGTCTGTTTCTGCAAGTGAAATTAGTTAAAGAGTTTTAGTGCATTTTTACAGTAACATACTGTAGATTACAGTAAATAACTGGCAACAGTGTTGCCAGTATTTTACTTTAAAAAAACCTGGTACGGTCTAACAGTGTACATTGGGCCGATTGAGCGCAGGCTTACAATGATAATTCATTTGAGAGAGACCATGGGAATGATAATTCACTGTTGTTTTTTTATGTTATTGCTGTTTTTTTGTTATGCTAAGCAAACATTTAAGAGTTTTGGACAAAATGACTATATTATTCTTTTAACAATTTGACATAATATAAATATTGCCTTGCAATAATAATTGTGTCTTATTCTTTCTTATATTATTACACTTTGAAATGTATTCACCTGTGGTACACTGAAAGCATTTCACTTTTATAAGGAAATGAATCAACATTTATAATAACCTTTAAAGTTGTGGTAAAAAAAGGATTTTCAACCACAGTCTTGAAAAGAATACAGGTTCCAGACTTACACAAGCATAAATATAAATATGCCAATGGACTTCCTGTGGTCAATAAACATAAAATAGACACCACATCCTCATTTGTAGGCTCGGACAGTGGCCATATTGAATTTAGGGAATTTGGGGGGTCCTGATATACCCAATCATAAATGTAAGAATTTCTATGGGTTTCCCATGGTCAAAAAAGGTAAAATAGACATCAAGTTTGTATTTGTATCTCATCTGGCTCTAAAGCTATAGCCGAATCCCTTTCAGGCGGCGGCCATATTGGATTTGGCCGCCATCTTGGTCTCAGGGATCACTGGCTCGGGCGCCCTGGCTAAATCATTTCAGTATGCCCTCAGCTACATCTGTGCCAAATTTGGTGCTTGTAGATGAATTTGCACGAACAATGGGCTGGGCCCCATACTACAGGTGACCAGACGTCCCGAAAAATTCGGGACAGTCCCGAAATCTAAGCGGTTGTCACGAATCCCGAATCTGGCCCTAATTGTCCCGAAAATTATACTAAAGCAAATTCGTGAGTAGTAGTTATTGTCTGATAAAACATTAAAAACTGTCCGTGGAGGTTGAGTCGTCCTGTTGGCTCATTGGCTGCAGCATCTTTTTTTCTTTTTTTGAAGTTCTACAAAGATACCGCACGCGCGAATTTAAATGCATTGATAAGCGAGCGCAAGTTGCCGCAGCCTGGACAGTGAATGTGCAGGCAGCCGTAAAAGAGTGATTGATTGGTCGCGGCACTGTGTGCAAAAAAATACTTCGGCCTAATGTCTGATGTCAGGTTACACAAAGCAAATCATCTACACAATTATTTCGTTTTCTTATTTAATGACCGACAATTTAGTCGTAATAATAATTTTGGCATAAGGCTTATTAGCGTTAGGCTATAGCCTGAAATGGCCCCCAACTAAACAGTAGCTTTTCTTTGGCTGCTGTGACTGCCCACTAAGCAAAATGATGTCCGAAAGACGTCTTTTCAACGTCTTTGTCACAAAAATCGGACGTTGAAAAGACGTCCACTGAGGGTCTAGAATGAAAGTTGATATGACGTCTTTTTTCGACGTGTTCTGCACGTCCGATATAGACGTTCATCGAACCTTCATACAAGGTTAAACACTAGTTCATATGTGGGCATTGTGGACATATTTCAACATCATTTATGGTCTCATTTAGACATAATTACTTTGACTATTGCTGTCAGATGATCTCAGTGAGAATTAACAGAGGTTTAGATGTTGATATTTGTTTAATTTGAAGTGTCACCATTGTGGTGATCAGTGTTTGCTTTAGTTGGGCTCTTGGTCCCCTTTCTTTATACTTTAATTTTTCTTTGACTGTTGTAACAGTGTGTTTGTGTAACACAATTGTTGTGGCAGAGAAAGCCTAAAAAAAGTTTGAGTGTTATCAGCTCAATGTTGATGAAGACATAATCATCACAAAATGGGCATCTAATATTGTTTAAAGTTTTGTATTTATATTTGGGATTAATAACCACCATCCTTGTGGAACTGCAATATTGGTGCCAAAAGCATTAAAATTATAACTTATTTGGTGGATAAAAATCATGTGCACATGTTTTGAGCAAGAGTATCATATAGTCACACACAGACATCAAGATTTTGGATATGAATCACAACAACGGTGACAATCAAAACAAAAAAGCTTGAGAATCAAGGATGAGTTTTGTACTATGAAAGCTACCCATCATGCATTGCAGGATGAAGCTTTCTTTTTTTTTTTTTGTCACCGTTGTTGTGATTCATATCCAAAATCTTGATGTCTGTGTGTCTTTTTTGATACTTGATACTTTTTTGTGACTTTTTGTAGCTTGTTTTGTGATGTTCAGTTTATTCCCTTTTTGTTTATTGTAACCATTGTTGAGATTCATATGCTAATATTTGGTATCTGTGTTTGTCTAGACTCCAAAGGGTTTTTTCTCCGTTATACATTTTATTTGCAGTTGATTTCAGTTGAATGGCGGTTTATTTCAGGCCGAGTGGCTTTAAGTCAGTTGTAGTTGGTGTGTTCAATTTTCTGAGAGTGCAAGCATGATGTGGAACCAACATCACATTGTAACATTAATTCAATGATGAAATTTAAATATGTTTTCAACATGAATTGCTTACTATCGTGGCAGCTTTCAAAATAAAAAAAATTGCACCAGAAAAACATTTAGAATTACCTTTTTTCTGTGGTTTCTTTTTTGGTTTGCGATCCACCGGTTGATCCTGCTGCGTCTGATTAGGAATGTTGGGCTGGACCCCTGGGAATTAAAAAAAGTAATATGATCTCCAAATGGCAGTACAATATGGCGTTTTCATTGTTGTTTTTTTAAGGTAAAATAAATAAATCATGCTTTGGTTCACTGTAAAACCTTGCTGTAAAAAAACAAAACAAAAACAAAAACGGCCAAATTCTGACAGTAACGCATTTTCCACTAAAACAATAATATATGTGTTCCAAATCACACCCTATACCCTCATTCACTATTCCCATCATTATTTCACTAATATAGTCCCCTTGAGAGACTGAATGAAAAGAAGCGAGTAAATTCAGACACTGATGAACACCTTATAAGCAGAATCACTGAAAGAGAAAAGAGAAGAGATTGAATTTTGAATTTTATTTATTTGAATATATATATAAATGAATAAATTATGGAGCTGAATGCTTTTACTATTTAGCTTATTAGCTTTTTTTTGTGACTTTTTGTAGCTTGTTTTGTGATGTTCAGTTTATTCCCTTTTTGTTTATTGTAACCATTGTTGAGATTCATATGCTAATATTTGGTATCTGTGTTTGTCTAGACTTTAGAGGATTTTTTTTCCATTATACATTTTATTTGCAGTTGATTTCAGTTGAATGGCGGTTTATTTCAGGCCGAGTGGCTTTAAGTCAGTTGTAGTTGGTGTGTTCAATTTTCTGAGAGTGCAAGCATGATGTGGAACCAACATCACATTGTAACTTTGGTTCAATGATGAAATTTAAATATGTTTTCAACATAAATTGCTTACTATCGTGGCAGCTTTCAAGATAAAAAATTTGCATCAGAAAAACATTTAGAATTACCTTTTTTCTGTTGTTTCTTTTTTGGTTTGCGATCCACCGGTTGATCCTGCGGCGTCTGATTAGGAATGTTGGGCTGGACCCCTGGGAATTAAAAATAATAATATGATCATAAACCTCTAACATACTATTCTATACAGATGCATATTGTGGTCACTGAATGCAGAGTCTGGGTAATCTAGGGCTTTACTGCTCACCCGGGGCAGCCGCAGTCGGAGTGACGGGGGACATGGGCACGTCTTGTTTCTCCATCGAAGCTGCTGGAAAACAAAAAAAACCTGATCTCCAAATGGCAGTACAATATGGCGTTTTCATTGTTGTTTTTTAAGGTAAAATAAATAAATCATGCTTTGGTTCACTGTAAAACCTTGCTGTAAAAAAAACCCCAAAAAACTAAAAACGACCAAATTCTGACAGTAACGCATTTTCCACTAAAACAATAATATATGTGTTCCAAATCACACCCTATACCCTCATTCACTATTCCCATCATTATTTCACTAATATAGTCCACTTGAGAGACTGAATGAAAAGAAGCGAGTAAATTCAGACACTGATGAACACCTGATAAGCAGAATCACTGAAAGAGAAAAGAGAAGAGATTGAATTTTGAATTTTATTTATTTGAATATATATAAATGAATAAATTATGGAGCTAAATGCTTTTACTATTTAGCTTATTAGCTTTTTTTTGTGACTTTTTGTAGCTTGTTTTGTGATGTTCAGTTTATTCCCTTTTTGTTTATTGTAACCATTGTTGAGATTCATATGCTAATATTTGGTATCTGTGTGTGTCTAGAGGGTTTTTTTTTTCGTTATACATTTTATTTGCAGTTGATTTCAGTTGAATGGCAGTTTATTTCAGGCCGAGTGGCTTTAAGTCAGTTGTAGTTGGTGCGTTCAATAGAGAGTGCAAGCTGGATGTGGAACCAACATCACATTGTAACTTTGATTCAATTATGAAATTTAAATATGTTTTCAACATGAATTGCTTACTATCGGGGCAGCTTTCAAGATAAAAGTTCCGCATCAGAAAACATTCAGAATTACCCTTTTCCCGTTGTTTCTTTTTTGGTTTGCGATCCACTGGTTGATCCTGCTGCGTCTGATTAGGAATGTTGGGCTGGACCCCTGGGAATTAAAAATAATATTATGATCATAAACCTCTAACATACATCTCATCATGTCTCTAATCTTTGATTTTATGGGTCTTTTAATTTTATATTTGTTGATTATAGTATTTATGTGATCTCACAATACGCTGTGATTTGATAATCAGTTACTTTGAAGATTTTTTTAAAACATCTAGTGCATAAATCATTTAGAAGTACTGCAACATTCAGACATCAAGAATCAGCATATGAATCTAAAAAATGGTGACAATCAAAAGTTTCATGCCACAATGCATGCTGGGTGCCAGCAGGGTACAAAACACCCAGCATGCATTGTGGCATGGAGCTGAATAGTCTTACTATTTAGCTTATTAGCTTTTCTTTCTTTTTTTTTCAGTTTTTGGTGACTTTTTGTAGCTTGTTTTGTGATGTTCAGTTTATTCCCTTTTTGTTTATTGTAACCATTGTTGAGATTCATATGCTAATATTTGGTATCTGTGTTTGTCTAAAAGGTTTTCTTTTTCCGTTATACATTTTATTTGCAGTTGATTTCAGTTGAATGACAGTTTATTTCAGGCCGAGTGGCGGTTTATTTCAGGCCGAGTGGCTTTAAGTCAGTTGTAGTTGGTGTGTTCAATTTTCTGAGAGTGCAAGCATGATGTGGAACCAACATCACATAAATATGTTTTCAACATTAATTGCTTGGGGGGTAGCTTTCAAAATAAAAGTTTTGCATCAGAAAAACATTTAGAATTACCCTTTTCCCGTTGTTTCTTTTTTGGTTTGCGATCCACCGGTTGATCCTGCTGCGTCTGATAGGGAATATTGGGCTGGACCCCTGGGAATTGATAATAATATGATCATAAACCGCTAACATACTATTCTATACAGATGCATATTGTGCTCGCTGAAAGCTTCTAGTATTGATTGCAAAGTCTGGGTAATCTAGGGCTTTACTGCTCACCAGGCGCAGTCGGAGTGATGGTGGACATGGGCACCTCTTGTGTGCCCACTGGTAGAGGAAGATTGCCAACCGGCTGCATTGGGTAGGGAATGTTAAACTCGTTCAATGGCAGTCCAGGATATGGAGGGGGATCTAATTCTGATTCCATTATCAGCGATCTGTGAATGAGTGATTCAATTATGTGAGGTCTACACACTAATTTTGACCTGTAAATTAATAGTAATTTACAGGTCAAAAAATACCAGCAACACTGTAACCAGTGTCAATTGTACAGTTCTTTACTGTAATTTATACTGTAAAGAGAAATGATGTACAGTAAAACGATTTACTGTAAATGATAAACACCTGCTGTTGACAAGTAGAATCACTGAAGGGACAAGAAACAAGAACATAAAAAAGAGAAGAGACGAGCAGAAACACAAGAACTACAACTGACTTCCAGCCATTACACATTATTACACTTATTACTAACCAGTTTGACTTATTTCTGTCATACGTCTTCGTTAGATCTTATTGAGAATTAACAGATGTTTAGATATTGATGTTTAATTGAAAATGTTTGGTTGGAAGTGTGATGGAAATTTCTTAATCTGACTATCTAAAATAAAACTGTTGCGTCTACTGTCGACACAGAGCGTCTACTAATCGACACATAATAAATAAAACTGTTGCGTCTACTCATCGACACAGAGCGTCTACAAATCGACACTTAATACCCTTTATACTCTAGCTCTTGCGTCTTCAGTCGACAACTGGCCGAGTCTACTAACCTACCCAGCAGGCACAGTACGTCAATGTGACGTCAGGAAGACGTTGGACTCCAACTAATCCAACGTCAGTCAGACGTCATATTTTGGTTGAAAATGAAAATCAGGTTGACGTCTAAACCCAACGTTTGTTTGGCGTCAAGCTCCAACGTCAGACAGATGTTGAATTTTGGTTGGAATAAGCACCGCAAAAACATGTGACATGCATGGCAGCACATTAAATCTGTGAAGATCTCAGCAGAGGAGGAGTAAACAACACAAACAGCATTACCAGCTTCACTTATTACTAACCAGACTGACTTTATTTAATGTTCATTTGAATGAAATCAAGTTGTATTTTAAAGTCACCATGATGGTGTTTAGCGTTTGCTTTAGTTTGGCTCTTGACCCTTGACTTCTTAGTATAACATTTTCTCTGGCTGCTATAATTGTGTGTTTTTAAAGCACAATTGTTGTGGCAAAATAGTTTAGAGAAATTGAAATCAGGTGATATTGATGAATCCCTGATCATATTCAGTGTCTAATGTTTTGATTATAAAGGACTGTGTATTTTTAATGTTTTATAATCAAAGCCATTTAATTTTACAGCATGAGAGTAATGTTGTTTACCAAATAATATAAAGAATTTTAAAAACATTTAGTGCATTAAACTTTTCTCTCTACATTATTACTTAGACATCAAAAATCAGTGTATGACTCTCAACAATGGTGACAATCAATGAAACGCTTCATGCTGCAGTGCATGCTGGGTACCACCAATCAAAACTCAACCTTATCTCCCAGCATGCATTGCGGCATTAATAAATTATGCAGCTGTTTTTTTTGTAGCTTGTTTTATGCTCAGAGTTGATCTGATTGTCTGGATATTTTGTTTGATTGTCACCATTGTTGAGATTCATACGCTGTTTCTTGATGTCTGTGTGCGTCTAAGTACTGACATAGATGAAAGGTTTTTGTGCACTAAATAGTTTTTAATAACCAAGTATTTTATTAAAAACATTGCTTGATATGCTGTAGAAATAAATTACTTCTATTATGAAACCTCAATCCTATATATTCAAAGCATTAGACACTGAATAAGATCAGGGATTCAGGCAATTGCATGATGATATCATCAAACATCACCTGATCTCATGGCTTTTTTGCTACAACAATTGTGCTTTATAAACACTCAATTATAGCAGCCAGAGATATTTTTATATTAAAGAGTGAAGGGTCAAGAGCACAACTAAAGCAAACGCTAACCACCATCATGGTGACTTTAAAATACAAAATATGATTTCATTAAAACGAAAATTAAATAAAGTAAATCTGGTTAGTTTTAAGTGAAGCTGGTAATAAGTGTACAGCCATGCATTTCACCTTTTTGTCTGGTTTATTCCAACCAAAATTCAACGATTGCCCAATGTTGGAGCATGACGTTAAACAAACGTTGGGTTTAGACGTCAACCCGATTTTCATTTTCAACCAAAATCCAACGTCTGACCGACGTTGTAGTATATATCCTGTGCCTGCTGGGTAACTTCTTTGCTGCGCAGCATAAAAACAAATGAGACAGACTTCAGTAAATGTCCCTCAGATGGTTTATTCAAAACGGCCGGGAGTTCTCGAGCAATACTCAGAGATTCTCGGCCCAACATAAGAATACAAAAGGCTTTATAGGGTAAAGCCAGACACATCAAAATAGAATCATCATGACTAACATGTCATGCGCTATCAATATGATTGGTTAAATTGTTTAAAGCAAGCCCCCCCCTTGTCATTACACTTTGTTAGCTACATCAGCAAAATATCAAAAACATTGTAAGGGGTTAATATTTCAGTCAATCATTTCACAATACAGTCAAAATAAACAGAACATTGAGTCCTTTCTAAAAGTTCCATTCGACCCAGGTTACATTGAGTCAAAAGTTTGTTAGAAGGTTAGATCATATCGAAAGTTCGTCTGGTGGCTACATCCTAAATAAAAGGAAGTAAAAGTTATCCTGTTTTATTGTTAGATCTGGAATGGAAAGTTAGTCACCATCAGACATAGAAAATGGGAAGTGTAATAAAAAGTTTATCATAAGATGAAAATCTAAGTTCAGATTTTCATGGTTAGTAACATAATTAATCTTATCTAATTAATTGCACTGCAGAAGTTACCATTATGTTTGCTTTAGTTGAGTTCTTGACCCTTGACTTTTTAAAATCAGTTTTTTTCTCTGACTGCTTTTACTGTGTTTTTGCAAGCTACATTTGTTAGGCAAAAAAAAAGATGATGAATGCTGATAGTTATGTATTGATGATGACATAATCATCATATAGTCTCTTGATTCACTGATCTCATCTAATGTTTAATCCCTTATCAAAAGTGTTACATTATTAACAGACATTAACATTTGATATTACTTGAAAGTACATCAAGAATTCCAACAGCAATCAGTTATAATGAAGGATTTTTTAAAACACGTCATATAAAAAGAAAAACAGAGCTACAGTCTCATTTAAATCCCGTTCACACCGCCAGTGACTTTGTCGCTGTATGTCGCTAGTCTCTGTACTGTGAAGCCGCCTATGGGTATTGGTTGCCGCTCACAAAATTCGCTTCTCATCTGCATAAAGTTGACATTTCTGAACTTTTGTTGCGTGTCTCGTGTCGCTTGTCATGCCCACATTCTGTCGCCAATGGTCACTGTCGCTCGTGTCGCCAGCACTCCATTGAAATGAATGGGATCATGTCGCTGCGTGTTGCTGTGTGTACGGGGCTTTATACACACATAAAAAAATCTGCTGTTTTGTACCCAGCATGCATTGCAACATGAAACTTTTGATTGTCACTATTTTTGAGATTCATGTGTTGATTGTTGATGTCTGTGTGTGTCTAGACCAGGTATGAGCAAACTCGGTCCTGGAGGGCCACAGCTCTGCAGAGTTTAGCTCCAACCCTGATAAACTCTCCTGCCTGTAGCTTTCTAGTAGGGCTGGGCGATTTAAATCGCGATATTGTTATGCGCATCTCATCAGTAATGCCGGTTCCTTGATTAGTAGTAAATCGCCATCACCTGCTTTCAGATGGAGCGGCATTTACTACAAAGAGCCGTAGTTAACTGACAAGCTGAGCCAAATCACATCAATATCGCGGACGTATCGCCAACGATATTTAATGCGATATGGCTCAGCTTGTCAGTTAACTACGGCTCTTTGTATACAGCAAAATCTCCAGTGTTAAATTAACACCCCTGGGAGAGTATGAGTCCACACTCAAGAGTGTTTACGTTAATGAGATAACTAAGTGATTCATTTAGTGATGATTGAGCATTATTGAAGACACCTGATGTTAACAAGTAGAATCGCTGAAGGAGAAAATCGCAAATTGTAAGTTACCATTATTGTGATGGGTAGTTGCTTTAGTTGGGCTCTGACCCTTTCATGTGTACTTTAGATTATGTTTGGCGGTTGTATCTGAGTTAAAACTGCCAGTTGAACAAAGAAAAAAAAGTGATCTTTGTTGGTTATATTATGACAATCATCATTTGAACTTGATCACTGAACTCATTAAGATCTTTCTTTCTGACTTCGATTTATGTTGTTGGTTACAGCATAACTGTGAATCTGAATAAATGGCCAGAATTTTTGATATAAAGGATTTCTTAAAACTTGTTTAAACAAAAAAAATAATTCTTTTAGGCACACACAGATGTCAAGATTCAGTCTATGCATCTCAACAATGGTGAGGAGCAGAATATTCAATGAGGAAAAGTAAATTACATAGACAATTCAGATCATAATTTATTCATACCGCAATGCATGATGGGAGCCATTAATGAGTTGTGATTGGTGGCAGCCACTGCAACATGCTTTATTATTGTCACCACCATTGTTGAGATTCACAGGCTGATTATTGATGTCTGAACGTCTCTTTGAATAGAGCAATGTTTATTAAATATTTTGAATTATAAGTAAAGTACTGATAATCATAGGCTGAAGAATCACAAAACTGCTGCTAACAAGTTAAACCAAACTATCTTAATATGTTTCACTTTTCAGATCACAGTATGATTATGTCAAAACACAACCAACACTATAAGATAACATTTTACTTTGTTCATTTAACTGTTATAAATCAATAACAGCAGACAAACAACAGTAAATATTAAAGTAAACATATGATGGTTTAGAGCCCTACTAAAGCAAACACCCATCACCTTAATGGTAACTTACAATTTGTGCTTTTCTTCTTCAGTGATTCTGCTTGTTAACATCAGGTGTCTTCAATAATGCTCAATCATCACTAAACTAATCACTTAATTATCTTCTCAGCCCTAAATGCCGCTCCATCTGAAAGCAGGTGAAGGCGATTTACTACTAATCAAGGAACCGGCTTTACTGACAAGATGCGCATAACAATATCGCGATTTAAATCGCCCAGCCCTACTTTCTAGCAATCCTGAAGACATTGATTAGCTGGTTCAGGTGTGTTTGATTAGGGTTGGAGCTAAACTCTGCAGAGCTGTGGCCCTCCAGGACCGGGTTTGCCCATCCCTGGTGTAGTTCATGCAGGAGTTTTGTTTTACACACTATATGATTTCAGTATCTTTCAAAATAACTGATTACTGAAACACTGCTGGATCTCATTCTGTAGAACCTCAGCGATACTACAATCAGTACATTTTTAATTTAAATACCCATAAAATCAAATATTAGACACAGGAAGAGATCAGTGAATCAGACAAGTCCAGGGTGATAATAGCATCATCACAGCCTGTGAAAAACTAACTTAAAAGAATCAAGGTTCAGAAGACCAAATAAAGTGAACACTGTTCACCATAATGGTGACTACAAACTTTATTATTTTCAATAAAACATCAACATCTAAACCTCTGTTAATTATTAACAAGACCTTTTCTACATGTATGAAATAAATAATGTTAAACTGGTTTGTAAACTGGTTTTACACAGTCAGTTGTAGTCTCCTTTTTTCTGTTCTTGTTTCTCTGTTCTTCAGTGATTCTGCTCACTCACTTATTTTTATTCACTCTCTCAAGTGGACTATATTAGTGAACTAATGTAGGGAATAGTGAATGAGGGTATATCCAGGGTGTGTCTTATTTTATTTGCAGTTGATTTCAGGCTGTGTGGCTTTAAGTCAGCTGTCGGTTCTCCTCTTTGAGTTGTGTGGGTCATCCTCCTGTGAATCTCCTACGATCTCCTGCGTATTTTGGTTTCGCTATTTAAGAGTGTTAATATAATTGTCTTCTGTAGTCAGAGGTGGAAAGTCCAGGGGTCAGAAAGTAAAAGTCCTGCCATATGTTTATTCCACCCATGAACTCACACAGCAAAAACTCCAGTGTTAAATGAACTCTCCTGGGAGTTTATTTGGCTACAGACTCAAGAGTGTTAAAGTTAATGAGATAATTTAGTGATTGATTGAGTGATGATTGAGCATTATTGAAGACACCTGATGTTAACAAGCAGAATCACTGAAGGAGAAAATCTCTTTTTTTAAGTTGCCATTATGGTGATCAGTGTTGGCTTTAGTTGGGCTCTTGACCCTTAAACTAATAATGTTAAATGTTGTTTGGCTGTTGTATCTGAGTTATAACTCTCAGATGATCAAAGAGAAAAGTTGATCTGGTGGTGTTGGTTATGTTTTGACATAATCATCATTTGACCTGAATCACAAAACTCATTTAGAGAGTTCTGTCTACCTTGTTGATTACAGCAGCCTGTGATTCTACAGTATACTATTTTCAGGATTTTTTAAATAATCAGAAAAATTTCTTAAAAGTTGTTCTGATCAAAAGACTTTCATTAAAAAATGTAAAAAAAAAAAAATGTATTTGGACACACAGACATCAAGAATCAGCCTGTGATTCTCAACAATGGTTACAATAATAAAGCATGTTGCAGTGCATTCTGGGTGCCACCAATCAAAACTTATTCATGGCTCCCATCATGCATTGCGGTATGAATAAATTATGATCTGAATTGTCTTAATAATTTCCTTTTCCTAATTGAATATTCTGTTTGTCAACATTGTTGAGATTCATACACTGATTATTGATGTCTGTGTGTGCCTAGAAGAAAGATTTTTTATTAATTTTTTTCAGAACAATTTTTAAGAAATCATTTGGATAACACAGAAATTTCTGGATCTTATTCTGTAGAATCACAGTGATGCTGTAATGACCAATATAAATTTAAGTCAAAGATTAGGCTCTAATGCAGGGGTGTCCAAACTCAGTCCTGGAGGGCCACTGTCCTGCAGAGTTTAGCTCCAACCCCAATTAAACACACCTGAACCAGATAATCAGACCTTGATTATCTGGTTCAGGTGTGTTTAATTGGGGTTGGAGCTAAACTCTGCAGGACAGTGGCCCTCCAGGACTGAGTTTGGACACCCCTGCTCTAATGAGATCAGTGATTCAGGTCAAATGATGATTATGTTAAAACATAACCAACACCACCTGATCAGCTTTTCTTGTTGTTCACCTGGCTATTATAATTCAGTTACAGCAGCCAAACTAAATCTAACGTCAATAGTTTAAGGGTCAAGAGCCCAACTAAAGCCAACACTGATCACCATAATGGTAACTTAAAAAAGAGATTTCCTCCTTTGGTCATTCTGCTTGTTAACATCAGGTGTCTTCAATATTGCTCAATCATCACTCAATCAATCACTAAATTATCTCATTAACTTTAACACTCTTGAGTCTGGAGCCAAATAAACCCCCAGGAGAGTTCATTTAACACTGGAGTTTTTGCTGTTTGAGTTCATGGGTGGAATAAACACATGGCAGGACTTTTACTTTCTGACCACTGGACTTTCCACCTCTGTCTGTAGTGCGTGTTTTACTACCACACCAATACATGACACTTTGTCCAATGAGATCTGATCTGTGCCAACATATAATCTGGCAGGGGTGTATTCCAGAAAGCAAGGTTAACTTACCCTCACATATACCCTGAACTCTCGGTTGATGAACCCAAAACTTGTTTCCAAACTGTTTTCAAAATCGCATCCGGGAGTAAGTTCAGCCAAGCCATAGCATATTCACGGTTAACACAAAAGACATTCTCAACAGAGCGACGAATCAACGAGTCACAATGGAAATGGACACTAAGAAAAAGCACACAATACTACTTCTTTCTTCTTATGTTTAATGGTGATTTACATACTTAGTGCATATCACCACCTATTTGGTGGTTGTGCAATCATCTTTCAATCTTTTCGTTTAATAATCTATAATCACTGTGAATAAGAACTATATTGTTTGTATGATGCTAATTATAATATAAAAAGAAGAACTGATTAAACTAAATGCCAGTCTGTTCTTGCAACTGGAGCAGGTAACCCAGCTAGAAATGTTCAGAGGTGGAGATTCCAGGGGTCAGAAAGTAAAAGTCCTGCCATATGTTTATTCCACCCATGAACTCACACAGCAAAAACTCCAGTGTTAAATGAACTCTCCTGGGAGTTTATTTGGCTCCAGACTCAAGAGTGTTAAAGTGAATGAGATAATTTAGTGATTGATTGAGTGATGATTGAGCATTATTGAAGACACCTGATGTTAACAAGCAGAATCACTGAAGGAGAAAAAGCACAATTTTAGACACCGTTATGGAGATTAGTGTTCGATTTAGTTGGGCAGTTGACCTTCAAATGATTATCTTTAGATTTTGTTTGGCTGTTGATCTGAGTTATTATAGCCAGCTGAACAAAAAGAAAAGTTGATCAGGTGGTGTTGGTTATATTTGAACATAATCACAATTTGATCTGAATCACTGAATTCAACTAGAGCCTAATCTCTGACTTAAATGTATATTGGTCATTACAACATCACAGTAATTCTACAGATTAAGTTCCATATTTTTCAATATAATTCAAATTTTTTCTTAAAAGTTGTTCTGATAAAGAAAAAGAAAATCTTTCTTTAAGGCACACACAGACATCAAGATTCAGTGTATGAATCTCAACAATGGTGACAAAAAGAATATTCAATTAGGAAAACAAGACAATTCAGATCATAATTTATTCATAACACAATGCATGATGGGAGCCATGAATGAGTTTTGATTGGAGGCACCCAGAATGCACTGCAACATTTATTATTGTCACCATTGTTGAGATTCACAGGCTGAATATTGATGTCTGTGTGTCTAAATAAAATATTTTGAACAGAACTTTTAAGAAATATTTGGATTCTATAGAAAATGCTACAAATCGTATGCTATAAAATCACCAGGCAGCTGCAATCAACAAGGCAAAGCCTAACTCTCTAAACTTTAGTCCTCTGTTGTAAGTCGCTTTGGATAAAAGCTAAGTGTAAATGAGTTTAGTGATTCGGTCAAATGACGAGGATTACATCAAAACATAACCAACACCACCCGATCACCTTTTATCTTTGTTCATCTATCAGTTATAACTTAATTCAGTTATATCCAAACAAAATTTAAAGTTAATAGTTTAAGGGTCAAGAACCCAACCAAAGCAAACACTGATCACCATAATGGTAACTTAAAATTAGATTTTCTCCTTTGGTGATTCTGCTTGTTAACATCAGGTGTCTTCAGTAATGGTCAATCATCACACAATTAATTACTTAATTCTCTCATGAATTTTAACACTCATATTTTAACACTTTAACCCTTTGAGTGTGGAGTCAAATAAACTCCCAGGAGAGTTCATTTAACACAGTTTTTGCTGTGTAGGATAACATTCTCTAAAAACAACTCAAAATGTTCTTGCTTTGTTAACACGTCACATTACAATAACCTTTTCTAAAGTACATTCCGTCATCTCAGGCCTCAATGATATCCTCAAAACATTTTGCGAACGTTGATTTTATAATGTTCCTCATTTGTTATTATGGAACATTATATAATCTTTTATTTCAACAACATTCCCAAAACATCCTCAAAATGTTACAGTTAAAACGTTATATCTTAGTTTACATTTAACCTTATAGAAACAGTATTTGAAATGAGAAAACCTCCTTAAAACATTCTTTGAACATTACATTCAAATGTTTTCTTTAAAACATTAACCAAACTTGTAAGGAATGTTAGCCAACGTTCTGAGAACTTTCCCTGCTAGCTGGGAATGTTCAGAGAGTAAGCTATGGCTGCGTATACCCTGAAAATTGCTTGCATTTTTGGAAATGAAGCGTGTGAGTTTCTGCTAACCCTTGAACATACTCAGGTATGTCACATAACCTGTTTTTTGGAATACCCCATAGGAGTTCAAGTTTAAATCAACTGAATATGTGTTTGGTAAAAGTGAGAGAATATGTGCCAAACATTTCACATTTTTAAACTTCAATATTCTAAAAGTGAGGGCTTTAATGGTTGCTGCCAATAATTACTGACATGCATTAAACACTGCAGCATAAGTCAGTGGACAGATGGCCACTTTTGACATTGACAAGATTTACCTGTTTTTACACATATCATCTGTAAATAAGTTCAGCTTTCGTTATAGTGCACAGCACAATCATGTTTTAATAATGCTGTTATCTTTATCTCAGGTTTTCATATAACAATTATTTGTATCCGATCATCACTGTACACTCAAAAAAGACCTAAATTGTGCAGTTAAACGTATGAACATAATATGGCTAGCTGTGGAACAAGCAATATTCAATTAGTTAAAATTAATTAAACAAAATGGATTTATTGATGATGATTATAAAAACCTTGCTATTGAGTATTTAAAACACATTCTGTTTATTAGTATAATTACAGAAATCTTTTATAATTACAGTTTCATTTATGTATGACTATCAAATATGCATCACATTAAGTTTATTAGTTTTTGAGTGTGACTGTGGATAACAGATAATCCAAATTAAAGAATATGATCCCCTTCTTTTTAAATCTAAAATTGCTATACACATAATATGACACATACCTGTGTGTTTCTGCAGTCGACGGAGAGCTGTGGAAATTCTGATGCTCTTTCCTATGAAGACACTGGGATAGTGATGAGACTGTAAGAATAAGCACGGATTTGGTCGATATAAGGGGTGGAGCTGAATCACAGGTATGAAGGCTGATGCAAATGCGTTTTCAGAAGTTTCTCATATGACGCAAACTAGTTCTGCTTATATCTGTCAGCTAATACATTTTTGCTCAGTCTCAGACTGTCAAAATTCATATTCTCTTAAATGCTTCCAGTAAGAACGTGGGTGTATGCAATACAAACCCAATTTTTGTGTTGAATTCAGAAGTAAGAGAGTTTATGAATAATGCATTTTTGTTGTCTTTGTGGGTTTGGTGTTTTATTCTGCTATCATAAAGGACCATGATCTGAATATTTTAATCAAACGACTGCAATGATGTTTCTATAGAGTATAATAAATCTTTTTGAAAGGGAAGTACAATAATTGAGCGCATGAGCAACTATTGAGATGTTCCTCCAGGCAGTGAGGACGGGTAATGTTGCTGGTTTGAAGCTAGTATGCCATCTAATGTTTAAGCAAGGAAGCACATCAAAACAACATCTTTGTTTTAGGGTTTAAGCAGTTTTTTCTCAAATCTGGAAGTAAATTACTCTTAAGTTTGAAAACGATGCCTTGCAAATGACAAGCCACAGATGGCCCAGGTAAGCAGATTTTAGTAGAAGCTTTTCAGATCTGACAGTCGGTTTCAAGTTCTTACAAAAAAATAAATAAAAATGAGCATGAGCATGAGGCATCAAATAAAACATTACATCTCTGTTGATCTTCAGTGACTAGTTTGGGTCATGTCGAAGAGAGGCGTACATGACATCTCTCTAAAGAGTTTGTGCCTGATAGATAAGCCAAATGATGTACTACTGGCCTTTCATTTTTCTCTATTATTTTGAATATATAGTATGACTATACGGTTAGAATATAAAGTTTGGCTATATTTCTGTCATACATCTATAAAAAAGCTCTCATTGAGAATTAACAGAGGTTTACACTGTAAAAAAAAAACGTGAAATTTACGGTAAAATACCGGCAGCTGTGGTTGCCAGTATTTTACCGTAAAAAATATGGTGGCAAGCTTTTATGTTTTACGGGACTTAAATTTACGGGCAAAAAAAAAAAACACAATGTAAAGAAAACCTGTGAAATTTACGGTAACAAAATGTCAGCTTGAATGCCACAGTGTAAAAAAATTCCTGTAGAATTTACAGGAATTTACTGGCAAAAGAGTTGCCAATAAAGTCCTGTAAAAATGTTGGTAATTGCTGTAAAATTGACAGTATGTTACTTTACAGTATGTTACTGTAAACATACCATGGAAGGTAACTCATAATTTGGGGAACCGATTGCTTCAAACAGTTCGAGTTCAAAATCTAGTATTTATACTGAAAGTACTATTAACTGACTTCATCTGAGTCCACTGAACATTAATATCTTTTTATATAAAACTGCAAACACCTAATGTGTAATAAAGAATTAATTAAAAGCATGATTTTAACTAAAGTCTTTGAAGTTCGTTTAACGAACAATAGCACATATGTACGTGTTAAAGTACTTAGCAAGGAGATTGTCACTGCATCAGCAACTACACAGTTACTTCTTTTAAATAAAGCAACCGGCAGCATAACATCAGTGTTTCTCTGCTCATCTCTCACTGAAGCACAGGCTCTACTCTCCAGCACAATGGTGACACACACAACTAATTAATTACACTAACAGAGCTCTCCTGTATCATCTTGTGCAAAAACACATAAAACACTTCAGTTTAATATTTACGCTCCTTATCAGTTATTGACTTTGTATAACTTTCTTCTATGAACTTTCACTAATATTTCAGTGAAATTAACTTCTTTTGTTTAATAAATCTGGCTGTTACGTTTTACAGTATATTACTGTTTTTCCTTGATTTTACAGTAATCTACTGGCAGCTGGGTTGCCAGTAAATTGCTGTTTTTCTACAGTTTTATGCTGTAAATTAATTTACAGTTAATTACTGTTAAAATGCACTTCACTCTGTTTTTTTTACACATTTAACCCTTTTAACTCCACTGCAAGTTTTGAATGAACACTTGTGTGTCCACACTACAGATTGTTAGAGTAACACTGAAGCAGTGTTGACGTTAATTATATAATTCAGTGATTAATTAACTGATGATTGAGCATTAGTGATGAACACCTGATGTTAACAAGCAGAATCACTGAAGGACAGAGGAACAACAAGAAGATAAAAAAGAGAAACACAAGAACTACAACTGACTTCAGCCACAGAAAACATTAAATCTCTCAAGATTTCAGCAAAGGATGAATAAACACCTCCAAAAAAAATAGCATTACCAGCTTCACTTATTACTAACCAGATTTACCTTATTTATTTTTTCATACGTCTACAGAAATTCCTATTGAGAATTAACAGAGGTTTAGATGTTGTTTTGTTTCATTTGATGTTACCATTATGGAGATCAGTGTTTGCTTTAGTTGGGCTCTTGACCCTTGACTTTAACATTTGTTATTCTTTGGCTGCTGTAACTGTGTGTTTTTAAGACACATTTGTTATGTCAAAAACAAAACCAATAAAAATTAGATCAGGTGTTGCTGATTATGATGACATTACATAATGTTTGGATCACCGACCTCATCTCTTGTCTCATCTCTTGTCTAATCCCTTATCAAAAATGTGGTGTTTTTTTAATACACCTTAATTGTATGTTACTACACTGTGAAACTACAGCAAAATAACAATCAGTAATGAAGGATTCTTTAAACTCATCATTCACAAAGAAAATTTAAACTACGGCTTCAGTCAGACACACACAAATATCAAGAATCAGCCAATGAATCTCAACAATGGTGACAATCAACAAAAAAGATAACATAAAATCTGAACATCACAGATTACGCTACTAAAAGTCAACACAAAACCAACAGCAAAAATAAAAGAAAAAAGTACAAATTAAAGAAAATAACCAGACAATTCAGCTGCATAATTTATTCATGCTGCAATGCATGCTGGGAGTCATGGCTGATTTTCTTTGTACTATGCTGGTATGCATGAAACTTATGCTTGTCACCATTGTTGAGATTCATACGCCGATTCTTGATGTCTGTGTGTGTCTGGCTGATCTGATTTTCAAAATGTTCTTAATATAAACTTTTAAAAAATGTAATATTTTCTGAATGGCAAATTCCTGGAAAAATCTCACACTGTAAAACCACAATGACACCAAAATTAAAAAATCAATAAAAACATTAGACAGTAAATGAGATGAGAATTGGGCCACTATATGATGATTGAGACCATTAAAAAACAGTCTTTGTCATCTGATCATGTATTCTTTCAGCTTTTTTGCCATAGCAAATGTATTTTTAAGACACAGCTATCGCAGCAAAAAAAAAACTAATATTCAAAAGTCAAGGGTCAAGAGCCCAACTAAAGCAATCACTGATCACCATCATGGTAACATCAAATGAAAATAAAATCTAAACCTCTGCCACCTTTCAATAAGACCTTCTGTAGACGTAAATAAATTCAGTCTGGTTAGTAATAAGTGAAGCTGGTAATGCTGTTTGTGGAGTTGTTTAATCCTCCTCCTGCTGAGATCTTTTGCTAAGATTTAATTTATTTTATCTTGATTTCATATTTTTTCTGTTCCTCTTGTTCCTCTTTCCTTCAGTGATTCTGATTGTTAACAGCAGGTGTTCCTCAGTGTCTCAATTAACTTCGAATTAACTATGAAATGCTTCACTCAGTCAAGTGGACTATATTAGTGAACTAAGTGAATGAGGGTAATAGTGAATGAGGTTATAGGGTGTAATTTTGAACACAGTCTCTAAAGTGTCGACTTTGAGTGCTGTTAATTCACAGTATATTCCTGTAGGCTAGTTTCTCGAAAACGACAAGTATAACCCAGAATGCATTTTTTTACGGTATATTACTGTTTTAATGGAAAACAGCATGTTAATGTAAAATTCGGCCGTTTTTTTACAGCAATTTTTTACAGTGCAGTATTTTACAATAAAAAATATGGTAGCAACCTTACTTTGGACTTAAATTTACAGCAAAAAATAAATAAATAAATAAATAAATAAATAAATAAATAAATAAATAAACATCAGCTGTGGTTCCCAGTAATTTACCATTAAAATACAACAGCAACCTTTTAGCTTTTACGGGGCAACCCTTAGGTTTTCATTAGCCGATACATATTATTATTCATTTTCACTAAACTATTAAAATCTGCTTTATATCTTTGTACTGATAACCACCATAATAATACAGGTGGTAAAACAGAAAAAACACATTATGATTTAAAGTTCATCATTAGTTTTCCACAAGCTGAAGCACACATTTATTTATATTTATATATATATATATATATATATATATATATATATATATATATATATATATATATAAGGTGCACAGTGTCATACACATAAATACAAAACACCATCATGGTGAGACACACACGACTCCAAATAATGCCATAAACATTCAATAAACAATGTATAATGTAATATAAACCCTAAATGTACATAACTGATAACAAAAACTAAGAAGAAACATAATTATTTAAATGAAATAACATCAAATGTGAAGTGTCACGCACTTCATGGGAATCCTGGGAATGTCAATATAGAGAAACAACAAGAACTACAACTGTGACTTCAGACACAGTCTTAGATGAAATCCACTGAAGAGAAAAGAAGACATTAAATCTGTGAAGATCTCAGCAGAGGAGGATTAAACAACTCCACAAACAGCATTACCAGCTTCACTTATTAACCAGACTGACTTTATTTCTGTTAGACGTCTACAGTTCTGTTTGAGAATTAACAGACGTTTAGATGTTGATGATTTAATGTCTCATTTGAAGTTACCATGATGGTGATCAGTGTTTGCTTTATTGGGCTCTTGACCCTTAACTTTCTAACTTTAGTTTTTCTCTGTTTGTTGTAACTCTATGTTTGTAAAACACTTTGATTATGGCAAGAAAATCAGAGAGAAAAAGAACCAGGTAATGTTGGCTGTATATTGAGGATTACATAATTATCATATAGTTGCCTCATATAGAGTCTTATCTTTAACAATGTTGTTACATTATTGATTGTAAAAGCTCTGCAATTTTACAGCATGAGATCCATCATTGTTGTTATGATCTTAAGATTTCTGCATACAATAAAGGTTTAAATTACTGTGACTTTTAGACACACAGAGACATCAAGAATCAGTGTATGAATCTCAACAATTGTGATGATAAAAGTGCAGTGCATGATGGGAGCCATCAATCAAAACTCACCAATATCTCCCAGCATGCATTGCAGCATGAATAAATTATGCTGATTTGCCTCAGTATTTTCTTGTATTATTATCTGCTTTTATTTTTGCTGTTGTTTTTGTTGCAACTTTTTAGTAGCTTGTTTTGTGATGTTCAAAGTTTTATCTGATTATTTTGTTGATTGTCACCATTGTTGAGATTCATACACTGATTCTTGATGTCTATGTTGGACTAGGGCATGCCGTTTAAGTTTAAAACTTTTTTTTGTACATGTGGTTTTTAAAGTTTTTCAGATTGTTGCTGCTAGCTTGCATGCATAGCGTCACAGAACTATTATACTCAACGTGAAATATATTAACATTCCTCATACAATGAAAGATAAGACTCTGTATGAGATCACTGAATTAGGCCACTATATGATGATTTTGACATCATCAATAAATAGCTAAACAACACCTGATCACATTTTCTCTCTGATTTTCATGCCATAACAAATGTGCTTTTTAAACACAGTTAAAGCAGTCAGAGAAATGCTATAATAAAAAATTCGAGGGTCAAGAGCGAAGAGCCCAATGACAAATTGTACATACAACATTTTTGAATTACAGATGGCAGGTTTTTTTTTTTTTTTTTGCCATAAACTGAAGTTCAATGCCATAAAACCTAAAATATTACTACCGTATTTTTACGGTAAAGCACTTGCAACCAGCTGCCAGTTTTTTACCGTAAACTTTAGTTCAGTGCCGTAAAGACTAAAATATTTCCACCATATTTTTTATGGTAAAGTACTGGCAACCACAGCTGCCAGTTTTTTACCGTAATATTTAGATCCCTGCCGTAAAAGCTAAAATATTACTTCCATATTTTTTACGGTAAATCGCTTTCAACCAGCTGGCAGTTTTTTACCATAAACTTTAGTTCAATGCCGTAAAACATACATATTTCTCTGGGGGTTTTTTTACGGTAAACGACTGTCAACCACAGCTAGCAGTTTTTTACCGTAAATTTTAGTTCAATGATGTAAAACATAAAAATTGCTACCGTATTTTTTACGGTAAGTTATGGTAAATGCAACGGTAAGGTTTTTTCACAGTTCACTTCCAAAATCCGTACATTTAACAGTATTTTACTGTAAAACTACATGAAATGTCCCGTGAGAGCTATTACAGTTTTTCACGGTATATAATAAGGGTCCATACTGTTAAGCATTTAACATGTCTTTTCCGTTGCTTTTCTACAGTATTTTACCGTTCAAATTACGAACATTTTTTACAGTGTAGCTCTAGATAATGTTGATGTTTTATTGAAAATATTTAATTTGAAGTCACCATTATGGTGATTGGTGTTTGTTTTAGTTGGTCTGTTGACCCTTGACTTTTTTAATTCTTTTTCAGCATTTGCAATAGTGTTTCACAAAATGCCTTGTGCTTTTTTTATCTCTCTTAATGCACACAACCTGAAGTTGCATGTTTGTATGACATTTAAATGAATGTCACAAACTGAGTTTTTTTTTTAGTTTATTGACTCCAAGCAAATAATATTGAGGTTGAGGTATTACTGAACTGTAAAAATGGTTCTATTAAACAGAAGCCGCTGTTGTGATTTACCACTGTAATACATTAACACTGAAAATAAACAAACATCATCGCTAAAGCACTAAAACATAAACACACGTTATACAAACCTCAACAATGGTTCAGAAACAGATCAACATCTGAAACATCTTCAGTTGATTTCATCTAAGGCTGTGGCTGAAAGTCAGTTGTAGTTCTTGTTTCTGCTTGTCTCTTCTCTTTTTTCTGTTCTTGTTCCGCTTTCCTTCAGTGATTCTGCTTTTTAACAACAGGTGTTCATTACTAATGCTTAGATTGGGACAATATGTACTGAGCAGTGTTGATTTAACTCTAAGGATATGTTTCCGTTGTTGAGGGAAAGTACACCTGGAGCTTCAGGTGTGTGTGTGTAAAACAAGTGATTTTTCACTGCAAATAGAGCTAAAATAGAACTAATTTTATTCATATTATAAAACACATAATTATTATAATAAACACATATTATAAAAACAGGCCCAATGGAAAGTTTGCAACTTCCCAGAAAGTGTAATTCAATTATTAGATATTTCTGTCATAACTTTTGATCTACACATCTGTGAGATTGTAATTAATGACACATCTGTTCTACAAGATTTCACAAATCTTAAAATGTTAAGACTCCCATATGAAGCATACAAATGACACAGCTTCGATCACTCATTGAATTCGTTTGTAAATGCGAATGATGTTTTTGCAGTTTGGACAGGTGTGTTTCACATCCTTGCACGACTCCAGACAGAAGGGAATGCAACAACAGAACCAGCACCTGAAAATCACAACAGAAAATCTCTAAATCAGCAGTCTGTAATTCAAGCAGGGTAAACGCTCTAAAGCTTGTACAGTTAGCATACTCACACAAAGAGCGCAAGAACTCCGCAGATTAACCAGGTGAGCAACCCGTTTAAATATTCGATTTCCGTGAGGACCTCCGTCATGCAGTGAGAGCAGATAACACGGCCTGGGACATCAGTGAGACTCACAACTGCCGGCTGCGTAACTGCACATGTACAAATGCATCTATGACATGCGGAACAAATATAAAATATTGCATATACAGTATATATATATATATATATATATATATATCATCTTGCAGATGTTTAAAAGGGCCCATATTATGCTTTTTAGGATATTCCATTTCATAGTGTGTAATAGAGCTGTGAATGTAAAAGCGCTGTAAAGTTTCAATGATCAAAGTTCAGATAAATGCAAAATAGGAGAGTTATTGTCTCCTAAAGAAAGAAGCGCCTATAGGTAAATAACTAGAAAAATAACAAAGTACCGCACATTTTTGTTACCAATGTTGAAAACAGTTGTGCTGCTTCATATTTTTGTGGAAACTCAATTTGATAAACAGAAAGTTCTAAAGACTAGCATTTATTTGGAACATAAATCTTTTGTAACATTACATATGTCTTTTCATTTGCATCAATTGAATGCATCCTTGCTAAATATAATTCATTTCTTTCAAAAAAAGAGTCTTTTTTGAATGGTGGAGTATATACAGTCATGGTCAAAATTGATGGCACCCCTGATAAATATGATAAAAAATGGCTGTAAAAAATAAATCTGCATTGGTTATCCTTTTGATCTTTCCTTAAAAAAATCCACAAAAATCTAACCTTTCATTGAAGTAAAAGAACTGAAAGTGGGGGGTAAATCACATTATAAAATAAATGTTTTTCTCCAAAACACGCTGGCCATAATTGTTGGCACCCTGTTATTAAATACTTTCTGCAACCTCCTTTTTCCAAGATAACAGCTCTGAGTCTTCTCCTATAATGCCTGATGAGTTTGGAGAACACCTGACAAGAGATCAGAGATCATTCCTCCATACAGAATCTCTCCAGATCCTTCAGATTCACAAGTTCATGTTGGTGCTTCTTCTCTTCAGTTCACCCCACTCATTTTCTATAGGGTTCAGTTTAGGGGACTGGGACGGTCATGGCAGAAGTTCATTTTGTGCTCAGTTACCCATTTTTGTGTTGATTTTGATGTTTGTTTTGGACCGTTGTCCTGATGGAAGATCCAACCACAGCCCATTATAAGTCCATTAAAATAACTTGGAATTATTATCAATGATTTTCTTTTTGGTTACATAAGTATATACACATCACAATCACACATGTCCTTTCTGCTGTGATGCCTGATTAGTGGAATTAATGATTAGCAATTAAAGATAGTGCACAGCAATTAAAAATACATTTTATAACCCCCAAGATTGGTTGAAACATCATTGAAACAAAATAAGGATTTATGCCAATATTGTTTGTGCAGGGAGTTCACTAACCTTTGAAAAGCACTGTAATGTAATAAGTGCAAGAGTACAAGTATTCAGTTTCAATAGTACTCAAGTACAAATTCTTCAAAGTAATAATTAAGTACTTCACAGCTCTAATCACATCAAAACATGCAAAGTTCAGGGAATAAAGAGGAATTAGGTAAATGGCGGCTTTCTGGTTCAGAGAAGGAAACCTTCTGTGAAAATGCAGAGGTTTGCAGGCATTATCAGTTCCCTCCGATTTATATGTTTTATCCTCGTCATGCTACTACATTCTAGTGTTTACCACTTATGAAATGAATAAAACATGAGAAATGATTGGTCTTGGGTTCTGAACACTCACCGACAGGAACCATCATGGGCTGGACGGTGGTGGGTGGAGCCCCGAACCCATATGGAGGTGGTTGGTAAGGTGCAGCGTGTGGACCTGTAAAAGGGTCAAAACACCAGTTAGAAACACTGAAACCCACTGCACTGGAGATTTATAGGATGTGAGAGCATCCGCTTTATTTAAGCCAGTTCATCTCAAACAATCCAATTAAACAAGTGAGCAATAAAAGAAAACACGAGCCATGTTAACATGCACCCAAATAATCTGCTGGTAATTGGATTGATGGCTCGATCAGAATGAAAAGCCTTCATGTAAACACCTCAATCGACTCAACTGAGCTCGATAAAAGGGGTAGACCTAAAATAATCAGATTAGGAGGAAAAAATAAGCATGTAAACACTTGAATATGAGTATCTTCTCGATCAGATTTTAAAAAAGGTTAATCCCATTTAAAACATTACTTGGGTTTCAGTTGTTCAGTTGTTGATTTATTTGTTTCCAGGATCAATAGCATGCTATACTATCCAGTCTTGTGTGGACACAGACATTGGAAATCCAATGTCTTTCTTCTCTATCTTTCTTCTAATATATATATATATTGTTTTTATTATTATTTTTACAGGCTTTCACAGTCAGAGATGTTCCCAACCACTACAACAGTATCCATCCATTATATAATCTACCAGGCCATTACTTAATAGAGGTCAACATCTTGTAAAAGTTTCATACATGTTTCTTGAGGTCCTCTGTAATCGTGAAGCTCAAACTATATCACCACCCAAAGTCTGTATGTTTTACAGGTGACGTCCTTTAACACACATCTGACGTCGTTGATGTGACCTTTGCACAGTGCATGATTTCCTGATAACCCGTCCATAAGACAGATCTTAATGGCGCACTTTCTTCAACAAAAGCACTGAAAAGAATTTGGTGTAGGATTTACTTTGAAATTAAAAATGAAAAATAATTCCCTGAACTGAAGTAGAGAGACTGAAATAGTATTTTCTTGTAAAACATACTCCAAATATACAATAATCTTTGTTTTACTTACAACTTTGAATTTTTATTTATTTATTATTTGTTACAAGTTTTTGGATCTTTTTCTATCTATTATTAATACTTGAGGGAACACTGACATTTTGGTCGAATCACAGATTCTAAAGGCTTCAGAAACGTTCTCCTACTGTAAGTTGTTACAACTAGGTTCCATATGTTATTATTAGTTAGCTGCGTTAGTGAACAAGAACAAACAATTCTTCTAAAGCATTTATTAATCTTAGCTATTGTTCATATCAACATTTACTAATACATTATTCAAATAAAAAGGTGTGTCTGTTCATATAATTGAATGGACCTGAGCTAACCAAAATAGCTAATGGAACCTTATTGTAAAGCGTTATATTTCGTTCTGGTCTGTAATCCTCTTGTTAGTGAAGATGATCTGACCTGTTTGAGGAGGGTAGGCTGCCTGCGGTCCAGGGTTGTATACGCCTGTCTGGGTCGGCTGAGGACCGTAATAAGGAGGTGGGGTGTGTTCCTTCTCCATGATCAAAGACCTGGGAATGAGAATACATGAAGATGAGGAATTGCAAACGTTTCTTTATCTTTGTAACATTCTAATCTTGTTCTACTAATTTCCCTATATCTATAATAAAAACCACACACTATACAAAGCTGAATAGCATCACTTTATGCACTAGACATTTAACAAAAGCATAACTCTTAGTTGATGTAAAAATGTAAGCTCGTACCTGTATGCAGTGTGAAATGTGCGGTTGTGTTGCTTCCTCTTTTAGAGAACGAACGGCAGAATATGGATGACTGAGTGAGAGAGCGAGAGGGTGCGGTCCGTGACAACACTAGTCTACAGTCATAAAATGACAGTCACACTAACTATGTGGGCAGGGCTATCTTTGGCTAAATGATGGTCAACTGCCCCATTTTCCATGACAGTATAGGTAGAGAAAGCAATATTACCAGTTTATTATTTTTAAAATTATGTCACTTTCTGTGTGTCACAGTTGTAGGGAAAAATAACAGGAATGAATGGAATATATTGCTTTAGGTTGTTAAACATTTTTTTTTTTTTTTTTTTTTTACATTTGATATGTCTAAAACTTTATACTTCTCTTTTATTATGTGAATTGTATGTATTCAAATTGAATAACTAGCCCGTTTGTGGAAAATGCCATAGGCTATGCAGATTATAAGCAGCTTTATCATGTTCTAGTTGGACTAAGGCTGAATGAATCCTTTAAGTGTGCTCACACATTGCTTATGTAGATTTTTCTATGACTAAATCATGATTTCATCACAGCTGAGTCGAGTACCTGGCTTTTCAATTCTTTTGGGTGATGTGCACACTGTAAATGCATGGTTATATTTTACTGTAGTTTGTAGGCTACTCAATGCTCATAAAACTTTAATGTGATTGGCCATTGTGGGAGGAAGTTTCCATTAACTCTGTGCTGTGCTGGTGTTGTAATCTATTTATATTAATATTACTACCTCCATTTGAGTCCAGCATTTCCTGGAATTAGTCAGTCATTAACGTTAGAGAGAGAGAGAGAGAGAGAGAGAGAGAGAGAGAGAGAGAGAGAGAGAGAGAGGGAGAGAGGGAGAGAGAGAGGGAGAGAGAGAGAGAGAGAGAGAGAGAGAGAGAGAGAGAGAGAGAGAGAGAGAGAGGACAGCTTATAAACAATTTACCACGTCTCCCTCATCCAACTTGCAATGCTGGAAATTATTTTTTCTTTTATTTGATGTGTAGAGCCTTGATTGTTCACACTAACTGAAGCCTCAACCTTTCTCATTCAGTAATTTAGTATACATTCAGAAGTGCACTGAATATGAAATATAACATCAACTAGCTTGCCAAATCATATCTGGAGTTTAGCCTTTCTCTTATCCATTTTTGAAACTGTTTTTAGGGGAGACATAAGGAAATTATAACTTTTATATTTCTTTTTTTATTCAGGATTACTTTAATAGCATTATATACTTTGGTTAAAATCCAAGGTCTGTATATGAATAACTAATTTTGAAGTCTTAAAATTTTAAATGGGCCTAATCTAGAAACAATGTTGGAAAAATGAAGAACTATTTTTCTGAAGAAATTTCTCTCTCTCTCTCTCTCTCTCTGTCTGTGTGTCTGCCTGTCTGTGTCTGTGTCTGTGTCTGTGTGTGTGTGTGTGTGTGTGTGTGTGTGTGTGTGTGTGTGTGTGTGTGTGTGTGTGTGTGTGTGTGTGTGTGTGTGTGTGTGTGTGTGTGTGTGTGTGTGTGTGTGTGTGTGTCTGTGTGTGTGTGTGTCAGAAAAACGCGTCCATAGAAACCGGCAGTATCCAGGCTACGGAAAACAAACATTCGGCAACTTCGACCGCTACAGGAACCGATAAATCTCTTTAACAAAACGATTTTAAATACAGCCTAGTAAATACTTTTTTACTTTAGACCAAATTATGATGTCATCCCAAGTTTTAGTGTCGCGACCCCATTTTGACACGCGGATAGTGGCACAGAATGGCGCGCAGCCGCCGGTCACAAACCCGGAGACCACCGTTAAGGAAAACGTTTACGCGGGTACATCGGCCGGTCTGGCCACCGCGGGCTATCGGAGCGCCAAATACACCCCCGAAGAGTGGCTCACCAATAACTCTGCTCTCTTGAACCGGGCCGTCGCGGACCGGGAACGGGCGGAGAATATTTGCCACGAGTCCAAAGCGCTGAAAGCGGAGACCGACGCCGGGACTTTACGCACGCAGACCGAGGGCACCAAACACCTGGGCGAGCGGCTGCAGGACATCCACCGCTGGAGATCCGAGTTGGCGCAGTTTATCGAGCGGCTGAACGCAGAAACACACCTGCTGGTTGGCTCCAGGAAGCGGCTGGAAAAAGCGCTGGACGCCACGGAGATCCCCTTCGCCATCGCCACTGATAACCTGACCTGCCGAGAGAGACGCTTCGGCCCGGATCTGGTGGTGGACCCGGTGGAAGAGGAACTTCTAAAGGTATGAAAAACATAATATATATATATATATATAAATATATATATATATATATTTTTTTTTTGTCTAGCCTACTTGTATGGAAATTTGTCTTTGGCTCCCCACAAAGTGAAAATTATGCTATATGATCTTTTTTTTTTTTTTTTTTTTTTTTTTTTTGCACAAGATAATAATAATAATAATACATAAAACAATAAATACATTATTAGTAGTTCCCATGGCAGCGAACAATTTTTGGTTCCCTGTCAGAACGTTCTTGGAAAGTTAGTTTTGGGTTCTCTGAACGTTCTGGGTAGGGAATGTTTCCAAAATATGTTAGCCTATCTGTAATGCGTTTTGACTGATTAAACCCAGGTTTTAATAAACTCTATCTGCAAAATATACTTGAAAAAAGACATTTCAGCATAATATTATTAATAAAAATAAAATAATAATAATAATCTGCATGGAATGTTCTGGGAAGGTTCTCTTTAAGTTGCAAAAAAAAAAAAAAACATACAGAGAAAGTAGACCATTCTTATTTGGTTCCCCCAAAAAATAACCAAATGTGAACCATATGCAAAACTTTAGGGGAATGTTCTGTGTTTGCAGAGTTGTAGAACCCTTTTAATTTATAAAAAAGGAAGTAAGGAAGATGCCATTATACACAAACAAGATAATATTTGAACAACATATGTGAACAACAGATCCTAAAACAGTTCATTAAATGATTTTCAACAGGAGGTGGAGCTGATCAGAAGCATCCAGGCCCTGCTGAAAAAAACTCTGGATCAAACTCTCAACCAGATAAGGCTAGTTATCTAGCATTTTGTCATCATTTACTACCTTTGAGACTACAGCACATGACTGAGATGGATTTTATTCGGATTGCAGAATGCAGATTAAAGTCATTAAACTATTTGTGTGTCCCAGGCTGAACCGGGAGGTGACGCAGACTCTTGAGTTCGACTGGTCTGATAAACAGCAGGCCTACACCCTGGATGACCAGTGTGGACGTTATAACAACAGGAGCATGGACACACAACAGCATCCCAGCTCAGCAGTGCTGCAGGATCAGTGCGTGCCAAAACTCACAAACTGTATTTTCATTTCACACACACCTTGCACAATACATTTCAGCATATCAAAGGTGCCGTTTAGCTTAACCAGATCATTCTGAACAGTTTGTATTGGATTCTTGACAGCATCAGTGATGGCACTCTCCGTCTCTGGTGTGTTTCTCTGTAGGGTGTGTGATGAGGAGGTGTGGCGTAAGTTTACTGTGGATAACCTGCGGCTGGCGGAGAGAGAGGAGACGGCGAGCCAGGCCCTGAGGAGGCTGTCTGAGAGGGTGTTGCAGGAGACGACTGAGGACCTGCGGGCGCAGTGTGTTACTGTAGATCAGGCTTTCATCCAGCGCTGCATGGAACTGAGCCAGTCCAAAACACAGCTGGAGCTGCACCTGGGACAGGCAATACACACCTATACAAAGCAAAAGCCTATACAGTGCATGTATACAAATGATCACATACACTGTAAAAAACAAAAAAAACAAAAACACGGTAGCTGTGAACTTTACAGTAAAAAACGTAGAGGCATTTTAAGTTTTAACGGAACGAACATTTCAAAGTAGAATAACTGGCTGTAGCATTGTTTTTTGGAGAAACAAGTATGTGAACAGCATGTTTCCTAGATATCTGCAAACATATGGTATTTTTATCCTTTAGTACAGCCAATAAAATTAAATAAATACAGCACCTTTACTCAAATTATGCAATATGAAAATAATAAGAAAATGACTAATAAGAAAATAATTTTTAGATCATTTTTTACAGTGTATGATAGAGCCTATATAATCTTCACATTTCATACTTTATACAAAAACATGAAATCACTCTCTATGGTTGTTTACCGTGTGTGTGTAATAGATTCTGGATCAGATCGGGGCTCAGGAGAAGAATATATCATACTTGCAGCAAGCTGTGCATGATAAAGAAGCTCCACTCAGAGTGGCTCAATCCAGGCTGCATAACCGGACCTTCAGACCCAACATTGAGCTGTGCCGAGACCAGCCGCAACTCAGGTACAGGCACTCACTCACTTGCTCACTCACACACACACTCACTCACTCACTCTCTCACTCACTCACTCGCACTCACTCACTCGCTCACTCACTCGCACTCACTCACTCACTCGCTCACTCACTTACTTAAACACTCACTTGCTCACTCACACACTCACTCACTCTCTCACTCACTCGCACTCACTCACTCACTCGCTCGCTCACTCACTCGCACTCACTCACTCACTCACTCGCTCACTCACTTAAACACTCACTTGCTCACTCACACACACTCACTCACTCTCGCACACTCACTCGCTCACTCACTCGCACTCACTCACTCACTCACTCACTCACTCACTCACTCACTCTCACACTCACTTGCACACTCACTCACTCACTCACTCATTCGCACTCACTTACTCGCTCACTCACTTACTTAAACACTCACTCACACACACTCACTCACTCGCTCACTCACTCACTCGCACTCACTCACTCACTCTCACTCACTCACTCACTCGCACTCACTCACTCGCTCACTCACACACTCGCTCGCACTCACTCACGCACACTGGCTCACTCACTCTCACACACTCACTTACTCGCTCACTCATTCACTCTCACTCACTCACTAACTCACTCACTCTCTCACTCGCTCGCTCACTCTCGCACACTCACTTACTCGCTCACTCACACACACACTCACACACATGAACCGATCTGATCCGTGTATGTTTTGTAGTCTGTTAGGTGAGGCATCAAAGCTCAGCAGTACAGTATCAGCCCTACAGCAGCAGCTGTATGAAGCACGCAAATCTTTGTCTGACCTTGAGGAGAGTCGACTGGCCCTGGAGAAAGACATCGCCTGCAAAACAAACTCTCTCCTCATCGACAGAGAGAAGTGTATGACTCACCGCACACGCTACCCTACTGTCACAGTGCTGTCTGGATACTGACACACTCTCATAACATTCCCTCCTCAACAGGAGGTCCTTCCAGTGGCCTGTAGTGTGTGTGTGTGTGTGTGTCTGTTTTTGTTTAATGCAATTATTATATATATCCTCTGGTTTTAAAGAAAATGCTTTTAAAACATTTTTTCAAAAGCAATCATTTATAGTTTTAATGATAGATTATTATAGTTATTAATTATCTTTATTATTATATATGAAATGTTTTATTGTGTTATATTTGTTTCTACACATTATAAATAAATTAAGAGTGACCAATCATAAGTTTTTAGTCCTACACAAATTTACCTTTAAAGGGATAGTCAGTCCAAAAATGACAAATATGTGTTTATTTCTTCTGCAGTACACAAAAGGAAAGATTTTTGAAGAATGTTTCAACTGTTTTTGCCTATACAATGAAAGTCAGTGAGTTCAAAATAACATTGGACACCACTGACTTTAATTAAACTGTTACAAAGTGTTTTTTTGGGCACACTATCCCTTTAAAATTTGTTAATGGAAATCAAACATACATGACACAAGAACACTTTTATTATTGTATTATTTTCTTTGTTAAATCAGGATTTGAAAGTCATTACAATAAAATAATCCTGAAATATACCTGAAAATAACATGGACCCTTTTCACATTTCCGGGGTTCTCAGAAGCAGATGTTGTCATAGTTGGGTAAACTATAGAGGTGAACATTTAATTTTAGAGGTGATTTAATTTTTGTATTCCCATTTGCTCCAATATCTAAAGAAAAAAATCCATGTCAGCATTCTGTGACTTTCCAAAAGAGGGAAAAATATTGAGAGATTGATTACAGCAGTCAGAAGAGAGAAAGATGTGAAATTTGCCATTACTCCCTCAGCTGTTGTATTAGAAACACCCTCACAGCAGCGTTCATTTGTGTTTTGTAATTTACTGCCAAGCTAATTTAACACAAAGTATAGCGTTATAATTGTATATTAAATATAAAAAAAATGAAAATACTAAAAACTAGATTTGCAATGTTTATAACTGTGGAAACGTGTCATCACCGTATGTGAAAAGGGTCCATTAAAAAAATTAGCTGCCTCAATGACCTGGCATTTGTGGAAAGACAAACAGTATCAGTATGGTAGGACTAGTTTCAACTTACAGACGGTCTGTCTGATGCAAATACAGACAAAACTGGTGCGTACTATATAATTTGATTATATGGCTTATGCAATTTACAAGAGTAAAATACTTAAATTAGTCCGTGTTTACTAAGTATTGGGTAAATAAAGTGAGTGCTTTTAAAAATGGTGTTGTTGTTTATGTCTCTACAAGTGCATAAGAATGTTAATTCCATTCAGGAAGATTGGAACTTCAACACTGCATCTAATGGCGCTTTTCCACTGCATGGTACGGTACGGCTCGGTTCGGTACGGCACGCTTTGGCGCTTTTCCACTGCATGGTACGGTACGGCTCGGTTCGGTACGGCACGCTTATGGCGCATTTCCACTGCATGGTACGGTACGGTACGGCTCGCTTCGGCTCGCTTTAAATGGTACCACCTCTGTTGAGGTTCCAAGCGTACCGTACCGGTACTAAAATGTGACGTGAAAACACTGAAGATCACTGATTGGTCAGACAGAATCGTCACTACCAGTGTCATTGTATTTGCGACACGAGACCATGCACGAGACAAACCCGCTAGATTTAAATAGCCAGTAGACAACAGCCAACGCTGTAGTGTCTTGCAGTTAAAAAGTTTCTTGTAAACTGTTTCTTGCAGTCAGGGGCGGCGCCGGATAATTTTTAACGCATGTGCTGAGGGCACACACACACATATGTGTGTGTATATATGTGTGTGTGTATATATATATATATATATATATATATATATATTATTAATAAATGAGCAAAACTTGGCCACAAAATATTTAATATTCAATTATTTTAATGATCACAATTAAAGTTTTAATTTTATTAAATTGAACAAGCGCAAAATTCAGCATTCAATCAAATATTCAAAAAGACTTAACAATAATAATGTTATTTCTCTCTATAGGCGCGTTTACTACGAATATGGCGATCGTCAACTTCATCTTTGCCATGCACAGACAGAAAACACTATTTTATAAATAAAAATCACTGCACGCGTCCCCGGATTTACAAACGCACATCTTGCTTGTTGCACGCACATTATGTCGAAATAACGAGATATTATGTTGAAATAACATTATTATTATTAAGTCTTTTTGAATATTTGATGGAATGCTGAATTTTGCGCTTGTTCAATTTAATAAAATTAGGCCTATATATAGCCTATATATATATACTATTAATAAATGAGCAAACCTTGGCCACAAAATATTTAATATTCAATTATTTTAATGATCACAATTAAAGTTTTAATTTTATTAAAACGCGTGCACTGGTTTTTATTTATAAAATAGTGTTTTCTGTCAGTGTCTGTGCATGGCAAAGATGAAGTTGACGATCGCCATATAGAGAGAAATGCACATACCGGTAATGGATTACATAAGAGAGTAGCCTATTTCTTTTTGTTTTGAATTATTTCGTTTAAAGACATTTCAAGCTTTGTGTATTTGAGGATGAGATGCGCTCCACTTAACGTACAATGCAAGTGACCGCTCGGGCGCCTCAATGGTTAAATTGTCTATTTTGCATCTTATTCAATCCAGGCAATTGTTTGATGAAAAAAATATTAAAATTAAGATACAATTTATACAAAACGAAATTCACTTTAAAGAAATGTTTTCTACAAAACAAAACTTAATGAAGTGGTCAAAATTATGTCTGACTCGCTCCATGTCTCTCTACTCGTGCTGTTCACTTTTCATAATCAACATAGGCAGATGGAAAAAAATAACATAACATTAACATTAACATTAAATGCGCTTTTTTAATGGCAGTAGTTTAAAACAGTACATTAGGCCTAGACTCTCTATTTGTAAAGATTGCACATTCATTTAATTCAGAATTTTGCACACACAAGTTGAAAGGCATTTGTTCAAATCAAGTTCACGGATAATTGTGCGTGCATTTATTAATCATTATGATACTAAAATCATAACAAAGTAGGCTATGCTATGTACAAAAAATCAGATTAGCCCAGAATATGAACGCAACGTTTAATTACACGTTAAGAATTTTCCTTCCATATAGTAAACCATTATAAGAACGTTTAATTTAAAAACATCCACATGCCGAGAATCAAGAGCACCATCCCCTGTGTTGTGCGTTTGAAATGTGGCGCGTTTACAATGATGTCATGGTAGTAGAGGCGGCAACTATAACGATCAGTCCCACCCATTTTGAAGCGGTACTAACTGCAATGGAAAAGCAACCGAGCTAAAGCGAACCGAACCGTGCCGTACCGAGTCGAGTCGTACCACGCAGTGGAAAAGCGAAGCGAGCCGAACCGTTCCGCGCCGAGTCGAACCGTACCGAGCCGAACCGTGCCGTACCATGCAGTGGAAAAGCGCCATTAGATTGACACTATAGGGAACACCATCAACATGACCGGTGTCTTAAGTATGTGTGAAAACACAGCAAATGTTATTGGCCGACAATAGTCCATGAGGTCATTAGCAGAGCGCTCGTGAGTATAAGAGGGCGCATGTAATGCATGTCATCAGTTTTTGTTTTGTCTTCAGGAACAATTTGTAAAATGGCACGTGGTGAAGGCAAACTAGAAATGGAAAATCCGAGCAAGCGTTTCAGGAAGTGTGTGCCTCCATGCCCCAGGTTTCTGACTCCAAACTTCCATCAAGATGTCCTGTCTTTGGCATCATCATATCCAGCAGATAGCATGTTGCTGGTGCCATCAGGCCAGGGAGAGGTGGTTGTGGAGGGCAAGGATATTATTTGTACTGAGCCCTCTGAGCCTGCTAGCCCTGCATACGGGGAGCTGTTAGATGTTATGGCCGTGTCATAACCAGATCTGGAGAATATATATATATATATATATATATATATATATATATATATATATATATATATATATATAAAACCAAATCTGGATCTGGTATGGGGCATAAAAAACAGGAAGTCGCACATGGCAGACTTGACCCATTAGCCCTCCCCATGAGCCTACCAATTCTTACTGAACTCCATGCAGAGGTGAAGTCGTCGTAAAAGAAATCATATTCAGCTTGCATTTATCCATTCCAACATTTAAATTATGTGAATGTAGAGGGGTTACAAGAGCGAGGATATGTGAGGATGCCCCTATCGAAGAGACGCTTGTCAGCTATCTCTCAAAGGGTGAATCATCCTCTCTGAAGGCTCCGGGCATGTCATCTTAGCATCTTTGCTCCCCTTTGATCCTTAGGGTTGATGCAGGGTGAACTGAGTATTGTAGGGCATTATACATGTATATCCCCTCTACTTAGTTTGCTTTCCTCCCAAACTACTGTTGAGTCTTTAAGCAGGGGTGTATGTTCTCCTTTGGATGGGTGGGCTTTTTAGGCCTCTAGTTGACCCTGGTTGAATATGGAAATAGATGATGCTAATAAGTTTGCCTGGGGGGCATCCCTCCTTGTAATCTTTTACTTACAATGGCTAACACTAATAGAGAAAAACTAAGCGCTGGCTATAGCAAGTCCTAGATTAATGTTTTACCTAAAGTGGGGTTCGAGCTGCCTACCCCAGTATTCTGAGGTCTTTAAGTAGTGTTAAGCTCCCCTGTGGGATGAGCCTCTACTGTACCTGAGGCTCATGGAGGAGCAGCAACATTGAAGGTCGTAGCGGCTGTGGTTTTAGAGCCTTGCATGCTCCCTTTGGTGAGCTGCTCTTTAGGACCTTCGGGTTGAGTAAGGTTTTTATTCCCTCCCCAACTGTGTAAAGTAGGGTCCTTCGCTCTCCTTTAAAGCTCAAGTTGATCTATCTTCTTGTTATTCTGCACTCTTTCTTTAAAAGAAGTTCACATAGCTGAGCCAGTTATTCTTTAGAGCTCTGCTCTTGGGCCCGGCATATGGACTGCAAGGGAGGAAGGTTGTAAAGGCCGAGACTTCCCTTGTTATAAGAGCATAGAAGCTTGGATATCGTATATAATTGGCAGTGTTGAAGTTCCACTTCGAAAGGGAACATCTCAGGTTACAACTGCAACCATGGTTCTGAGAAGGGGAATGAGACAGCGTGTTGTTGCCATGCTTTAAGGCCTACCTCCGTGTCTCATTCAGACAAAAGAGTTGATGACGTGTATTACAGGCTCCCTCTTATACTCACTCCACTAATGACGTCATGAACTGTCGTTGACCAATTAAATCACAATTGTTACTTATGTGTGTCATTGTGACTGGATCATTTGGTTTTGATGGCTGTCTTCAGTGAATAGTGAGTGTTTACAATGATTATGGGCTTTGTCTATAGGGACAATGGTAAATAAATCTGTCAAATTTATTCATGGAAGTAAAAATACTGTACCACAATGCCAAAGTATAGTTTGACTTATTTAATTTGACTAGCACATTATTAAATTGTTAATGTTTAGTTTTTTTGCACAGCAGTATTACAAGGTAAGGTTACATCATCAGAAAAGCATATTATATATATATATATATATATATACACACACAACAAAATAAATAAATATACAGGGTAAATAAATCATGACTGACTAAATTGAAGTGATGGAAATGCTACTCAAATGACTGACTGTGTTAGATATAGACAATTCTTTAAATAAATAATCAAGATTATGACAAGTTGCTGCAATTAGTGTTGGCTATGGTACTTCACTTAGGTCTACTCTCATTGCATCAAATGTTTCTATTTACAGTGTGTTTTGCCTGGTATCCTAACCAAATTGTCTGATTGCCTTCTTTTCAGTCATGGCCTCCTAATCATTTAAACAGATTGACCACATCTCTTTCCTCTGATAGCTGGTGGGTGTCCGGGTAAGCTATGACTGCCTTCGTATCACTTGGATAGATGCTGCATACAGGTGGTGGTAGAGGAGATTCCACTATTTTGTCGAAATGTTTCCATCCAATGTGAATTCTCATGTGAATCTTAAGGCTTTGTTTCACTGTGAAACTCTTTCCACACTCAGAGCAGACGAAGGGCTTCTCTCCAGTGTGACTTCTCATGTGACTTTGAAGGTGTCCTTGTTGCATGAAACTCTTTCCACACTCAGAGCAGGAGAACGGCTTCTCTCTGGTGTGAATTCTTATGTGTCTCTCAAGGCTTTGTTTCACTGTGAACCTCAATATACAATAAGGACAGGTGAAAGGTTTCTCTCCAGTGTGGATTTTCATGTGTCTCTCAAGGGTGCTGTTCATTGTGAAACTCTTTCCACACAGAGAGCAGGTGAAAGGCTTCTCTCCAGTGTGAATTCTCATGTGAATATCAAGGTTTTGTTTCACTGTGAAACCCTTTCCACACTCAGAGCAGACGAAGGGCTTCTCTCCAGTGTGACTTCTCATGTGACTTTGAAGGTGTCCTTGTTGCATGAAACTCTTTCCACACTCAGAGCAGGAGAACGGCTTCTCTCCAGTGTGAATTCTTATGTGTCTCTCAAGGCTTTGTTTCACTGTGAACCTCAATATACAATAAGGACAGGTGAAAGGTTTCTCTCCAGTGTGGATTTTCATGTGTCTTTCAAGGGTGCTGTTCACTGTGAAACTTTTTCCACACTCAGAGCATGTGAAAGGCTTCTCTCCAGTGTGAATTCTCATGTGATTTTGAAGGTGTCCATGCTGCGTGAAACTCTTTCCACACTCAGAGCAGATGAAATGCTTATCTTCGGTGTGAGTACTCATGTGTATCTTAAGGCTCCTTCTCACTGTAAAACTCTTTCCACACTGAGAACAGATGAAAGGCTTCTCTCCAGTGTGAATTCTCATATGAATGTTAAGCTTTTGTTTCTCTATGAAGCTCATTCCACACTGAGAGCAGGTGAACGGCCTCTCTCCAGTGTGAATTCTCATGTGTCTCTCAAGGACATGTTTCAATGTGAAACTCTTCATACAATAAGAGCAGATGAAAGGCTTCTGTCCAGTGTGAGTTTTCATGTGAATTTGAAGTTGTCCTTGTTGCATGAAACTCCTTCCACACAGAAAGCAGGAAAATGGCTTCTCGCCGGTGTGAATTCTCATGTGACTCTCAAGGTTACTCTTCACTGTGAAACTCTTTCCACACTGAGAGCAGGAGAAAGGCTTCTCTCCTGTGTGAATTCTCATGTGACATTTCAGCTGTCCTTGTTGTTTGAAACTTTTTCCACATTGAGGGCAGGAGAAAGGCTTTTCTCCAGTGTGAATTCTCATGTGAATTAGAAGTTGCCGTTGTTCCATGAAACTGTTTCCACACTGAGAGCAGATGAAGGGCTTCACTCCAGTGTGAATTCTCATGTGACTCTCAAGGTGTTGTTTTACTGTGTAACTCCTTGCACACTGGGTGCAGGCAAAAGGTTTCTCTCCAGTGTGAATGCTCATGTGTCTCTTAAGGCTCCGGTTTACTCTGAAACTCTTTCCACATTGAGGACAGGTAAAAGGTTTCTCTCCGGTGTGAATTCTCATATGAATTTTTAGCTTTTGCATCTCTATGAAGCCCATCCCACACTCAGAGCAGGTGAACGGCTTCTCCCCAGTGTGAATTCTCATGTGTCTGTCAAGGCTTTGTTTAAAAATGAAACTCTTTCCACACTGAGAGCAGATGAACGGTTGCTCTCCAGTGTGTATTCTCATGTGAGTATTAAGTTGTTGTTTCTCTATGAAGCCCATCCCACACTCAGAGCAGATAAAAGGCTTCTCTCCAGTATGAATTCTAATGTGTCGCTCAAGACTTTGTTTCAATGTGAAACTCTTTTCGCACTGAGGGCATGTGAAAGGCTTCTCTCCAGTGTGAATTCTCATGTGACTCTCAAGACTTTGTTTCACTGTGAAACTCTTTCCACACTGAGAGCAGGAGAAAGGCTTCTCTCCAGTATGAACTCTCATGTGACGTTTCCACTGTCCGTGTTGTGTGAAACTCTTTCCACATTGAGGGCAAGTGAAAGGCTTCTCCCCAGTGTGAATTCTGGTGTGAATTATTAGTTGTCGTTGATCCATGAAACTCCTTCCACACTCAGAGCAGGAGAAAGGCTTCTCTCCAGTGTGAATTTTCATGTGACGTGTCAGCTGTCCTTGTTGTGTGAAACTCTTTCCACACTGAGAGCATGTGCAAGGCTTCTCCCCAGTGTGAACCCTCATGTGAATAATAAGCTTGTGTTTTTCTATGAAGTTCATTTCACACTCAGAGCAGGAGAAAGGCTTCTCTCCAGTGTGAATTTTCATGTGACGTGTCAGCTGTCCTTGTTGTGTGAAACTCTTTCCGCACTGAGAGCAGTTGAACGGCTTCTCTCCAGTGTGAATTCTCATGTGCTTCTTTAGACTTACTTGTTCGGTGAAACACATCCCACATTGATGGCAAGTGACCGAATCTTCTTTCAGTTCCTTCAGATCTAAAACAAACATTGAAAGATTGATGTTAAAAGTAAATTCAAAGGCAGCAAAGATGAGATAGCCAACGTAATAGATGTGCACCCCAAACAATAAATCAAGATGAACATTGCTCAAATCCAATTGAAACTGAACATTTTATATAAAGTTGTAGACCTGTTACTATGTATCCTGATTAATTGCAAATTAACGTTTTGGGTTACTTGACTGTAACCCTGTTTCCTGAAAAAGTGTGAATGAGATGCTGCGCTTGATTCAGCGCTCTGAGAACACTTTTTTTGTGTGACCGGCTGTGAATATACACTATTACTTAAAGTATTGGGACACCCCTCCAAATCATTGAATTCAGGTGTTCCAATCACTTCCGTGGCCACAGTTGTTTGAAATCAAGCTCCTAGTCATGCAGATTGCTTTAACAAACATTTGTGAAAGAATGGGTCGCTCTCAGGTTGCCACCTGTGCAATAAGTCCATTCATCAAATTTCCTCACTACTAAATATTCCACGATCAACTGTTAGTGGTATTATAACAAAGTGGAAGCAATTTGGAAAAACAGCAACTCAGCCACAAAGTGGTAGGCCAGGTAAAATCACAGAGCGGGGTCGGCGCATGCTGAGGTGCACAGTGCGCAGAAGTCGCCAACTTTCTGCAGAGTCAATAGCTACAGACCTCCAGACTTCGTGTGGCCTTCAGATTAGCTCAAGAACAGTGCGTACAGAGCTTCATGGAATGAGTTTCCATGGCCGAGCAGCTTCATCCAAGCCTTACATCACCAAATGCAATGCAAAGCATCGGATGCAGTGGTGTAAAGCACGCCACCACTGGACTCGTGTGGAGACATGTTCTCTTGAGTGACGAATCACGCTTCTCTGTCTGGCAATCCGATGGACTGGGTATGGTCTGGGTTTGGCGGTTGCCAGGAGAGCAGTACTTGTTTGACTGCATTGTGCCAAGTGTAAAGTTTGGTGGAGGGGGGATTATGGTGTGGGAACAGTTTGGGGATGGCCCCTTCCTGTTCCAACATGACTGCGCACCAGTGCACAAAGCAAGGTCCATAAACACATGGATGAGCGAGTTTAGTGTGGAGGAACTTGACTGGCCTGCACCGAATCCTGACCTCATCCCGATAGAACACCTTTGGGAATAATTAGAGCGGAAACTGCGAGCCAGGCCTTATCGTTCAACATCAGTGCCTGACCTCACAAATGCACTTCTAGAGGAATGGTCAAAAATTCCCATATAAACACTCCTAAACCTTGTGGAAAGCTTTCCCAGAAGAGTTAAAGATGTTATAGCTGCAAAGGCTGGGCCAACTCAATATTAAACCCTGCGGATTAAGAATGGGATGTCATTAAAGATCATGTGCATGTCGGCCTAAAGGTAGATGTCCCGAAACTTTTGGCAATATAGTGTAGTTAGCATCTTGAACTTGAGTGCCTTGACTGAGAAGTTCAAGCCTTGATGATCTAAAATCGGATGCAACCCCCCATCCTTCTTGGGAACCAGGAGGTATCTGCTGTAGTAACCTGACTCTTTCTCTGGAAGGGGAACATGTTCTATGACCAGAAGAGGTTGCAGCTCTTGTGACAGTAAATGCGCCTCCTCCGGCTTCATGGTAGTGGAGACTATGCCGCTGAAATGCGGAGAACGGCGAACTAATTGGATTCTGTAACAGGAACTGTAACTGGAAATCGCTGCCCCCCGCAACCCCAGAGGTGACGGGGATGGTACAGAGGTTTCATGGGGGTGTCGGGAACAGGTGGGTAGATTAACATGCCCCGTACCGAGAGGGGGTACCCCCACAGGGCTGGGCGCAAGACCATCAGGACATCTTTTTGGAAATTATGGTCAAGAGGTCTTGCCTTTTTGGAGGCTGCTGAGAGCAACGAGCCGGTCCCCAGTCTTGTTTCTGTGCCTCACGTTAAGAAGGACCAGGGCGAGGCTGGATGGCCGGCAGCCCCTCCCCCTGAGTGTGGCGAGGAAGGAATTGCACGAAAGCTTCCTCGGTTTTCTTCACCTCCCAAGACCTGCTAACGACTGTGTTACCCGAGTCGCCAAATGGGCCGGAAGGTGCCTGTGAGGTTCAGCCACAGATGCATCTCCGTGCTAACCAAAGCACCCATTGAATGGCCAATGGCACGAGCCGTTTGCTTGGTTGCACAGAGGGGCAGATCTTTAACAAGCAAGATGAACATAATAAATATGAATAATAAAAAAAAGTTCATACAGTCTGTGAAGAAATTGTTCTATTGAACTAGATCTTCACCGAATAGGACTAGAACTTAGGATGGGCTTAAGTACACAAGTAACTTAAATAACATGTTGTTTTAAATTGTTATTAAATTACTTATTATGTAACAACAAGGGAACTCAGTATTTTAGTTTGTTGATGTGGGTAAATAAAACCAGCTACATTTTCATATGTCTCATAACACACCATAAACTTGAATGCTCTAGTTTAATACAAAAGCAACTGAGGATTCAGTATCAATATTACTGTAATATTTGTGCAGCGTTCACCTTGTTGTGACATCGATTTTTTTATATTGTAGTGGACTATTTCTTTTTCTTATCAGAAGCTTTAAGATAATATACAGGCTGTATTTAAACTCAAATCAATATTTCATGTCCACATATTTATTTTTATGGTCAGTAGCCATAGCTAAGCAGAATCAGAAAGCAATAAGTCAGGAGTGATAATGACCTGCTGACTAACATACATTCTAATGGTTTAAGGGCCAGTATTCCTTAAAACACACACTCTGGACACATTAACTCTCGCATTTAAAAAGTTATTAAAACAATGGTAAAATAAAAAACTATTACCAAAGCCATTTTACCATTAATGAAATACAATGTTTTTATATGATCACATTAAAGTAACTTGCACTGGATATGTTAGCAGGCTAAGCTAAGGGGTTGATCTATACACAATTGTAAGGAAAGGTAAGGTTAATAAAAACATTGTCTTCAACACACTTTTTGCAACAATTTCTTGTAATGCCATTTTCAAAAAATAAATTCCAACATATACTATTTTTATTTGAATTATTATAAACTTTAATTGATGTTCTTGTTCCCCAGTTTCTCTGACCTGGTTTACCTGAATTCAATGGTTTTATCTGCCACTAAATATATGTATTAGAACAAAACAAAATTAAATGGGAACACTTTTGTAAAATGTAGCATTATGTGAATAAACATTTAATGATGCTAAATATTATGCAAAATAATAACCTAAAAAAAACAACATTAGGAAACGTTCTGTATAAGCGATTTTTAGGTTATTTAAAAATAACCTCCTTGCAATGTTCTGGTTCTAATGTTAGGGGAATGTTCTGTGTTTGCTGGGTATGAGGTTTTTAAGAAAACCTTTGGATTATATTGAAAATGCTGGATCTCATGCTGTAGAATGAACCACAAGACTGCTATCATCAATAACTTAAATATAACTCAGAGATTAGACTCTAAATGAGCTCGGTGATTCAGGTCAAATGATTAGGCTATTATGTGAAAACATAACCAACACCACCTGATAACCTTTTCTCTTTGCTTGTCTGGCTGATATAACTCAGTTACAACTCAGTTAAAGAAAAAAAAAATCTGATATTAAAAACTAAAGGGACAAAACCCCAAGTAAAGCAAACACTGATCCCCATTAATGGTGACTTAAAAATGTGATTTTCTCCTTTGGTGATTCTGCTTGTTAATATCAGGTATCTTCAATAATGGTCAATCATCACTCAATTAACTCAATAACTTTAATGTGAACACTTTTCAGTGTTCATTTAACACTCTTATTTTAACACTTTAACACTCTTGAGTGTGGTCTCAAATAAATTACCAGGATAGTTAATTTAACACTGGATGTTTTGCTGTGTACTATTGTGGACATGAGAACATCACCTATTTAGGTTTAGGCATGAATAATTTGATACATGAGGCTTTTTATTGGTCACGATTAACAATAAACAGAATTAACAAATTAATTTAATTAATTTGTTACATTGTAAGTGACAAATAACAGTCTTACTCTGTCTTTTATTCTTCCACTCTTGCATAGGTGTCGTCTGGCAGGGTTTCGTCTTCACATCTGGTGCCTGTGTGGTCTGGTTGTTTTCAGGCTGCTCCATCTTTATCACTAGGAAATGTTCGATGCAGTTTATTTCATCAGTATCCATCAGTCAGGTTTCATTCAATCTATTCTCTAACATATATTCTACAACCAAAATTGATTTGGTTTGAAATCAGTGATTTGGCGTTCAAAACGCTGCTTGAATAAGCTTCGAGACGTTTGCGAATCCATGGCTTGGAGAGCTCGTCAAACTGGCCAAGTCACGTGATCGTTACGTCATATACTGTGTGTTCGCCGCTAGGGGGCGTTCATCTGTAGAACCAGAGACTGAACCCATGAACCAGTGTCTACTGTATTGATATGATTTTACCTGATCTCGGTTCAGTTTTATAATTTAGGTTCTAATCTGCAAACAGAATTTTTTGATTATATTTAATAGATTACACTTTCAAAACATTTGCTATTGGTTTGTAATGTCATTATAGCCTACATGTTTGGGCTGTATTCTTGTTGCATTTACATTGTGTTGACCAGCAGGAGTCTCCAGCGTAAAATGTTTTTTTAGCACTTAACCTGTAAAATCTGGATGATAAAAGGATTTTATTCAGAGATCTGAATAATCTCATTAGCAAATGCATAATCTTGCTTTTTTTAATATAAGCAAAAAGCAATCAGTGTAGGTTTAGGATAGAGTAAAATAGCTTTAAATGTTTTATTGTGACACTTTCATTTTTCATTTACATTTTTTACTACATATTATAAATATATTTACAGTGAAGGGTTAGTCCATCCCAAAAATGAAAATGCTTTCCTCATTTTGCTAATAAATTATTTATGGTTCACGCACCTCTGTGAGTCTATGCTATCCTTACACATACATTGCATTAGAACACTTATTGTAAAACATGACACTAAAATAAGCATGACATATTAAAAAAAAAAAAAAAAAAACATTTAAGAAAATAAAACTTAATTTTATTTAAACAGTGACAGGAGCAGCCTCACACTGGCATCGGTGAAAAAGCAACTGGTATTGCTTTAGTAAGTTCCAAAAGATCTCTCAAAGTTCCAGATGCCAAAAAGCAGACTTTATTGTTTCAACCAAGCCTGTGCCAGCTAAACATCTAAGCATCTAATCTATCTCAATTGCAGTTGTCTCTTTACACTGTTATCTGACCAATGATTGTGCACACAGGTACTTTCCATTTATATAGTTTATGGATATGATAAGACATGCGCGGTTGAGTGACACACAGGATGTAGGCTACACAATTTCCTGTGAAAACCCTTGCGCCAGGTCTAAAATATAAACAGGCAACACCCATTTTTTACAAGTTGACATAGCTGCTATATGCAATGTCCAAGCTTAATGAAACTTGAGACACAAAGATAGCAGCACATTCTGAGGACGCACACCAAGTTTAGTAAAATTCTGCCAATAGAGGGCACTACAAAAAAAACAAAACAATTATAACTCCGCAACCTTATGATCCATGAAGTTAAAAATTGGTATGCATCTTCTTTGGCGGACGTCCTAACTTATCCTCTAATATGACTCAGATTTAAAAAAAAAGCCCACCAGCAGCCAATTAAATTTCAGCATAATAACATCAAATCTGAATGACCTACCATAACAAAAATGGATATATTTCTACATTTTGTGAAAATGAATGAGTTTTTGTAAACAGAATATGGACAGATTTCTTATAAGAAAAGCTCCAGATGCTGGAACTTCATTGTCATGTAGCAGTGCCGAGCGGGTAGCTGACAGCAGGAAGAAGAAGAAGAGACAGTTACTTGTCTTATGTCTTCACCATTATCAGAGATCCATAGTGTCCTCTTCCTCCATGTCTGGTAAGTTGGGACAAACTGTCAAATGAAGCAATGGTTCCTAGCAAACTAAAACAGCATCTGACACACACACACACACACACACACACAAAAAAAATCACCCATTACTAGTAAGCAAGGATGGAGAATATTTTATTTGATTAAAAAGGCAACTCAAAAACAAGAGGAAGTTATGATGAAGAGTGCAAAAGTGTCCGAATAAGCACTGAGGGCTAGCTATCTTGTGGCTGACATAGTAGCAAAGTCACAAAAAAAAAAAAAAAAAACACACACAATTGCTGACACTGTAACCTTACCAGCATGCAAAGCCATTGTTAACACCGTGCTAGGACCACAAAGAAAGCAGCGAAACCAAATATCAAAGGTTCCCCTGTCAAACAATACAATTATCAGGTGAATAGATGACACATCTTCAGATATAGAAAGTTTGGTTTTGAAAAAAAAAAGATATTAGTGGGCACGCTCAGCTCTTGGCAAATGTTCGATTCGTAGATGGCGATAGTATTAAAGAAACTTGTATTTTGTAAATCAATGCCTGACAAAATATATCGTGTGACAACAGAGTATCTGGAACAGTGATGGTAGGAAGGACTGTCTCAGTATATGCGCTGACGGGTATGGACTGCGAAGGGCTTCTTTAGCAGAGTCAGAGTGCAAAGCCCACATGTGAAAGCCACTCGCTGCTTTTTACATCCAGAAGCACTGGTAACAAAGATATAGATATAGTTCGTTTCATCAAGACATTGAAGAGGCATCTATTTTTGTGAGGAAATGGGAGCAGAACATCAGATCTTATTACATACAGTCATTTGATGGCTATTGCGAGGACCAAGGTCCAAGCTCACCCTCTTTTGTTGAATAGGACCAACTTGATGTTTCCCTTGTGTAATGCACACTCAAAACAGCAAAGTCCTGTGACATCATATGACATAAGATTCATCTAAATTGAAATGTTAAATACAAGTCCACACATATTAAGAACAAACTCTAACCTTCAGTGAAGATTCAATATGGACTATGCTATATAAACCACATCATAAGATACATTTCAATAAGTTTGTTAATCATCCACATGGGCCATTAGTGCTTGGACCCTGACTATTGCGGCTATATTTGTTATTAGGGATGCGCCGATACCAGTATTGGTATCGGGTCCGATAGTGCCCTCGTATTTATTAAAATGCTCCGATACCAAAAAACCATACCATGCAGCCCAGGACAGTGTTTGTAAACAGTTGGGAAAGAAAAAGCATGTGTAACAGTGTATTGGAACCGTGAAGCTCTTAAAGTGACAGCAGCCTAATATAGGACTACTTGCTGCTCTCTGTGTCCTTAATGTTAATCTAACAGCAAAGGACAAAGAGAAAATCACTCACTGCTTTTGATTGAATAACTTTAGTAACTTTAATAAAGATTAAACTATATTTAATTTATATAGTAAAGACAATGCAGTGTTATTTTACATTTGATTTTTCCATTTCTGTACCTGAAAACTGCTGTTGAGACCTACCTGAAAAACCTGAAAAGCAGTGCTTTAAAAATTACAAATGATATCGCATCGGACCCGATTCGGAAAAAAGTGGTATTGGTGCATCCCTATCTGTTATTATAATATGAGTGTTGATGATGTTGCAGAGGCTCCCTCATGAAGGAGTGTTCACCTGACCAATTTTTCCCATTGATCTTTTATCAGACATGGCCTCCTAATCACATAAACAGATTGACTACATCAGACTTTTACAATAGCTGGTGGGGTTTCTGGTATGCTATGACTGCCTCCTCTGATGCTGCACACAGAGACTCGTTGAAAGGCTTCTCTTGTGTGAATTCTCAATTTTTTTCATGTTGAAACTCTTTCCACACTTGTAGCATTTCCATTCTCTCCAGTGTGAATTCTGATGTGACATTCAAGGTTGACTTCTTTTGTAAAACTCTTTCCACACTCAGAGCAGGTAAAAGGCTTCTTTCCAGTGTGAATCCTCATGTGTCTCTCAAGGTTTTGTTTCACTGTGAAACCCTTTCCACACTCAGAGCAGGTAAAAGGCTTCACTCCAGTGTGAATCCACATGTGTCTCTCAAGCTTTTGTTTCATGTTGAAACTCTTTCCACACTCATAGCAGGTAAAAGGCTTCTCTTCAGTGTGAAGTATCATGTGACATTTAAGGTGGTTTTGTTGTGTGAAACTCTTTCCACACTGAGAGCATGTGAACGGCTTCTCTCCAGTGTGAATCCTCATGTGAATATGAAGTTTTTTCTTCTCTGTGAAACTCTTTCCACACTGAGAGCAGTTGAAGGGCTTCTCTCCAGTGTGAGTCCTCATGTGACTGTCAAGGTTTTGTTTCACTGTGAATCTCTTTCCGCACTGAGAGCAGGTGAAAGGCTTCTCTCCGGTGTGACTTCTCATGTGAATTTCAAGGCTTTGCTTCATCGTGTAACTCTTTCCACACTCAGAGCAGTTGAAGGGCTTCTCTCCGGTGTGAATTCTCATGTGACATTTAAGGTTTTGTTTCTCTGTGAAACTCTTTCCACACTGAGGGCATGTGAAAGGCTTCTCTCCAGTGTGAATTTTAATGTGGCTATCAAGGTTTTGTTTTACTGTGAAACTTCTTCCACACTCAGAGCAAATGAAAGGCTTCTCTCCAGTGTGGTTTCTCATGTGAATATCAAGGTTTTGTTTCACGTTGAAACTCTTTTCACACTGAGAGCAGTTGAAGGGCTTCTCTCCATTGTGAATTCTCATGTGAATATAAAGTTTTTTTCTCTCTGCGAAACTCTTTCCACACTGAGAGCAGGTAAAAGGTTTCTCTCCAGTGTGACTTCTCATATGAAAATTAAGGGTAGTTTTCGCTGTGAAACTCTTTCCACACTGAGGGCAGGTAAAAGGCTTTTCTCCAGTGTGAATTCTCATGTGACACTCAAGGCTTTGTTTTACTGTGAAACTCTTTCCACACTGAGAGCATGTGAAAGGCTTCTGTCCAGTATGAATTATCATGTGCTTTTCAAGGCTTGCTTGCTTGGTGAAACATATCCCACATTGATGGCAAGTAATATAATCTTCTTTCAGTTCCTTCAGACCTATAATAAGCATAAATCAAAAGTAAAAAATTCTATTTAAGGACAATAAATGCGAGATAGACAATGTTTTAGATTTGCACCCAATTTATTTGCAACAGATGTCATTGTTTTATCTTTGACATACTAAAGGTTAAATATTTCATCCTCAAGGTCTTGTTATTAAATCTGATTAACAGGGGTATTATCTGTTAGATGCATTTTGCTATAGCCTTTTCCTCTATTAGACACTGGTACTAACATCCATCTCATTTGTCTAGGGCTGCAAGATATTGGAAAAAAACTGATTTAGAAAATGTTGTTTTCCTGTGATATAAATTGCGATATCATTTGAGTGATTGGGTGTTCACAACTCAAACCTCTAGTAAGCTTAAGGTGAACAGAGCTTCAGCAGGAACCAATGAGGTTCATTGTTGTGTTACGCAGCACATTTGAGCTTCCTCAAGAACCAATTAGGTTCATTTTTGTGTTACGCAGCACATTTGAGCTTCCTCAAGAACCAATGAGGTTCATTGTTGTGTTACGCAGCACATTTGAGCTTCCTCAAGAACCAATTAGGTTCATTTTTGTGTCACGCAGCACATTTGAGCTTCCTCAAGAACCAATTAGGTTCATTTTTGTGTTACGCAGCACATTTGAGCTTCCTCAAGAACCAATTAGGTTCATTTTTGTGTTACGCAGCACATTTGAGCTTCTGCAAGAACCAATGAGGTTCATTTTCATGTTACGCAGCACATTTGAGCTTCCTCAAGAACCTCTTAGGTTCATTTTTGTGTTACGCAGCACGTTTGAGCTTCCACAATAACCAGTGAGGTTCATTCTCATGTGTTACGCAGCACGTTTGAACCTCCGCAAGAACCAATTAGGTTAATTCTCATGTTACGCAGCACCTTTGAGCACCTTTGAGCGGGAACCAATTAGCTTCATTCTCGTGTTACACAGCACTTACACATTTCATTCCATAGTTATTTTACTATAATACAATGTATGAATCATCTCAATTATCAAATCCTATAAACATTTTATTCATATAAAAATCACTTTTTTTTTCTACAGCTATTGGATTATTTAGTTTAAATTAGTCAACTAATGTAAAAAAAAAAAATTGTTGGTCTGAGAAATCCATATACTCTGAAACATGCTGAGTTAAAAACAACCGTTTCTGGGATATTTGGCAACCCAGCGCTGGGTAAATATTGGACAGGTTATTTTAACTTTTTTAACTTGCTGGGTTGTTTTTTGACATAGTGCTGGGTCAGTCAGGCTTTTCATATAAAAAAAAAAAATATATATATATATATATATTATATATATATATATATATATATATATATATATATATATTATATATATATATATATATATTAGGGTGGTCCTTATTTTTAAAGTCTCCAATTGTCATGCTCTTAACCCTTCAAATTGTTCCTTTATATAAGAAAATACAGCATGCCAATTTGTATGGCAGTAACATAATAATTACTGGTAGCTCAATAGCTTTAAACTTTCTGAGATTTTGATGATTTTCGTAAAAACAGATCATTTGAATTGGTATTGTACCTGGCTAGTAAAATTCCAAAAGAATCTCCATAAAAACATCTAATGCACCATATATTACTAAATATGTATTTTAGATACATATCTCAGTTTACTTATTGTAGAAACTAAATCCAAATTAATCCATCCATGACCCGGTTTAGCAGATTTACCTTTCCTGGTGGAATCAATACATATTTCTATTGATGATCACCTTGGTTATTGTTTGGGTTTAGAGCACATTTTTTGGTTAAAAAAATTACATTACGTTCCTTGAAATTGACCCGGAACTTTGGCCGGATCAAGCAGATTATCAGGAGGCACAGGCAACCATACATGCAATGAAAGTAGTCGAGAGAGGAGTGGCTCTGATTCAAGAATACAATGGCTATCTCACACACTCTGAAGAACAATTGCAGTTTCTCCTTCATGTGGTGGAAGATCACAGACGGATCTATCCAGACTGCAAAAAGTCAACACTGGCTGCTGAGCATCAGAAATGAGGGATTGTTGAAAACTTTGTGCTTTTTTGAGATTGTTGTCATTGTTGTCATGTCAGTGTTGCTCTGATTTCAATAAAATGTAGTTCATTTGCAGCAACTTTTAATATTACTTGCATATCACAATAACGCCGCACATCTTAACATAGGCAATCTTCCACAAGATTGAGCTACCTCTAAATATCATTTTTTTGTCAACATTTTTGCATATTTCTAATTTTGAAGTTAAAAGGAACAGTTTAAGAGGTTATATATATATCAGGGCCAGTTTATATAGGCTAGTAGCTACACTATTTTTTTTATTCAATGGCAAGTCAGTATTTTACAATCAAATAGCCTACATAATTACAATCGAAAAGTATTTTTAGTAAACGTTGACATGAGCAGCAAGAGCAGCCTATGGGAATCTGTGGGAAGAACACTGGTCTCAGTAGACTGTTCCAGTTAATTAAATGACAATCTTATATATTCCTGTTTGAAAAGTTACATTAAAAAAGCTTTACCTTGTGCCATCTTGTCTGTCAGACATTAGTTTTTTTAACCGGTTCAACCCGTCAAACGCATAGCGCGAACACAGCTGCGAGTCGTCGCAAGCGCACTAGATCAATAGCGCTCCTATTATAGTCAGTGGAGCGCACGGCAGCTTCTACACGATATTGACCAGCGCTGGGTAGGTATGTGAGGGGGTTCATCATTTGTATTAACAGTAAAATTGATCCAGCAGCTGAGTTACAGAATAACTACCCAACATAGGGGTAAAAAAATATTAAGAATAACCCAATAAAATTATGCAACAGGCTGACCCCAGCATTTGTGTTTAAAAAAAAGAAGGAAAGAAAAAGAAAACCTTACATGGTCCTTCATTCGTCCATTCTTGCCTCGGTGATGACTGGCATGTTTTCGTCTCCACATCTGGTGTGGTCTGGTTTTTTTCTTGAAGCTCCATCATTATCTCCAGGAAATGTTCGATCCAGTTTATTTTCCAGATCGCTCAGTCAGTTATTTATCCTCTTCTTCTTTGGGAATTGATGGCAGCTTGCATCCAGAGGCGTTACACTACTGCCATCTTCTGGGTTTTTTACTTCGTTATTCCAATTACATCATTATTGTCCTCATCAGATCTGTCATTGTTTAAAAAAAAATTTGGCTGCAAATTATATGTTCTATATAGTTTCTAAAACCTGATAATAATCAGGAAAAAAAGATTAATACATTCCTTGATTTTCTTCCTTTAAAAAAAAACATCGCTTTGGAAAATGGAAAATTTAAAACTCCATTTTCTCCCCCATTTTTCAACCTGCTGTACAGTGTAATAGCGATGTGATTATTCATGAGATATTGTTTGTTTATTTAAAGAGCAGACCACAAGGGCAATTGTCTAATAGTGTTACCAAAAAAAAAAAGAAAAAAGAAGCAGACGAAAGGTAGACTGAAAAGAGCGTGTGCCACATACGTTTATTCACATAGCAAATTTATCTTCATATAGCAAATTTAAAATATTCATTATATATTAATCAAATAAAGTAATATTAAAATTGTGTTATTTTTCCTCACAGATAAATCTCTACCTGGTATGTTTTTTTTTTTAATAGTCAATAAAATAAAACAACAACATACATTTCACGTGTGTTTACTATAAGAAAACAAAACCAGACCAAAGCTGCAACTTTTGTGAAACAGTTTATTTAGCTGTTAAAATAATGTAATCTGTGGATTGGAATAAAGCATTCATTCAAAAACGTCATTATGGTATCAAAATCTGACTAGGCCAAATATTCTAAGGAATGTTCTTTGATGACTCTTTTGAGTACACATACAAAATAAGATTGAATAAACCATTTTTCTGACCAACGTTTCTATGTATGGGTACAACTACAGCACCAAAACAAGGGAGTAGTAATTTCCATTTAGGAATGGACAGAAAGAGTAAAAGTGATGTAAATAATAAGCCATTGATGTAATTTATTCTTTCTGTCAATTCACTGCTGGTAAAATGGGATTTCAATAAATATTGGCTGTCTATGCTGTAGAAAGGCAAAAAATTAAAAAGGTGCTACCTGAATAGAGGAAACAGAGAAAAAAGGCTGTTGTCTTCTCTTTTCCAAATGGGTAGGAAAACTTCAACACCCATAATGCATTGGGCATGTTGCCGTCCAAGGCCACTCCCACCAGTCTGCTGACGCCTGACCAAAGTCATATACCACCTTGCTTTGGTAGGTAATACTTCTTAGCAAATTTTTTACTTTTAATGGTGTCGACTTGTATTGAATTCAAAGAGTAAACATATAGCGAGAGTAAGTTATTTTCAGTTTCCAGTGAAGGATCCAGCGCATTGCAGTGGCTAAAGGCTGCAAAGAATCATAAATATGGAGAGAACGCTACGACTGAAAATCTGAAAAACCTCTATGTTTGTAGTCAACATTTGTAGTCAATTATAATCAAACTCTATGATTACGAACACAGTGTTTTAGGCCAAATGAAGGGGGAAAACTGAAAGAAACTGCCGTTCTGTCATTTCAACCCAACCCCCGAAGTACACCATCGCGTACAGGTAAGAAAGCTGTTGCTATAGTGTTTAATTTTTTACCACTATGCTGTTTAAAGAGTAGACATAGTACAATACAATTTTCAGTGATAAACCTACCTTTACAATAACAGTCCAGTTAATAACTCTCTGTCTATCCCGCTGTCCCGGACAGCAACAAAGTGTCAGATCCGGCCCACATCAGGTACACATGGTCCTTGGGCGGGAATACAAAAATCCAGAAGTATAACATGTCAAAAGCCTCAAAGCTGTCAAAAGTCCGCCAATAAACGTGAAACAAATAAATGTGAATTTATTTGTCCATGTAAAATAGAGAATGAGTTAACCTTGCTCATTTACACATACTACCGACATTGTAACAATACGAAGTGGGTTCAAAATCGGCAAAGTTACACTTTAAGTAAAGATTTGGCTGGATCAATTTAAATGTGCATTCTCACCTGTCCTACCATGATCATTTTTAATCAAAATAATGTCTCTGGGTTACATTTGTAAGTGTGAAGCTGTGTATGGTGTTGGCCCTCATGAGATCCGTTTTTAGTGGATGTTTTCCTTGGGAAGTGAAAGGCAATTAAGAGCAAAATAAGTGGTATTGAACGAGAGAATGAAGAGCTCTATTCCTGCTCGAAATGCAGCCTTCCTAGCTTCCTCATGAACCACCCAGAAATGTGTACTATCACTTTTTTTTTCAGAAGGAGTGGGCTCCCTCCAAGCACTTATTCTGGGTCCAGAGTTAGAAGAGGTCTAGGACCCGTAGGCCTTGCCCACCAGTCTAGATGTCATCTGACATGGTTTAGAGGGCAAGACCGGAGCCTTCAGAGAAGACGCCGGATGGGCTGAAGGAGCCTGAGACCTAAGAGGGATGTAGCATTTGAATGCCGCAGACTGAACCCTAGCCTATCTGAACCACTTGACTACTGTGTCAAGACCGGTACATCAAGGAGAATGAAATTCTCCTTCTTCTTTATCCTTGAGAGGTTCAAGCACAGATGCCTCTCCGCGGTGACCATTGCAACCATGGGACGGCAGATGGCACGGGCCGTCTGCTTGGTGGCGCGGGGGGTGAGAGGTATTTCAGGAGGTCAGCCTGATAAGCCTGCAACACCACCATAGTGTGCAGAGCCTGACCTGCCACTTCGTAGGCCTTGCCCACCAGTCTAGATGTCATCTGACATGGTTTAGAGGGCAAGACCGGAGCCTTCAGAGAAGACGCCGCACCAGGGGAGAGATGGATCAAGTGCCTCTTCAACCCAGGGCATCTTCTCATACCAGTCCCTCCACATTCGAGGAAAATCAAAGCACTAGAGGTTACTAAGCAATAGTACCCACAATCTCGACACCTCAGAATGTAGATTGGGGAGAAACAGAAAGTTCATGAGTGAGGAACATCTTTGACCCACCAGGAAATGCTCCTAAAATCTACTTGGAACAACTTCTTTTTACTTCTTCTAACACGTGGCTAACGGTGAAGGTGGGCTCACTGAAAGTGTCCGCTTCAACTCTTGTTACATCTAGCTCAGGGGTGTCCAAACTCAGTCCTGGAGGGCCACTGTCCTGCAGAGTTTAGCTCCAACCCCAATTAAACACACCTGAACCAGATAATCAGACCTTGATTATCTGGTTCAGGTGTGTTTAATTGGGGTTGGAGCTAAACTCTGCAGGACAGTGGCCCTCCAGGACTGAGTTTGGACACCCCTGATCTAGCTCCTCAGAGCCAGATGCCATTAGCATGCCCTCCCAAAAGCATCGTTAGCCAACTATGGTCGCAAGTTCCATCGTTATCAGCATAGTTCAACGAGTTGTGTTTCCCGAAACCATCCTTCTAATGAACATTCACAAACAGCATCGCAAAGTTGTGGCTGAAACGACAGCTCTCGACCTGTAGTTAGAAGCAGTTTCTTGTTTGTATGACGTGGACTCAATAAATCCTTATCTGGGGCCAAATAAGCAAGCTGACATTCAGTACAACCTGTGAGATTTGAAGCGTCGTTTTTGAAGAGTGTGCATATGCGAACGTGCTCTACTACGTAATAACGAGCCTATAATCTGGAAATAAAGCAAAATTAGTCCTCAGATGCCATGTCCCTAATTTATAGCAAAAAGTCTAGTATTAATTCGATCTCAAACGATTAATTAAAAGTAGTTATTACTTCAAGTTTGTGACATCATTAACCAACGTGGTTGAACGACAACTTTGGACAATATGGTTTCAAGAAAACAGTCGTGACTTGCTAGTTGATTTCTTCAACGATGCATCATACTATGGTAGTGAAGCAGTGAGTTGTGTCGTTGTACGGGAAACACACCCCAGATCGGAAGAAGCTGCAGAGCGACTGCCAGCCGGCACTGCTACTCAACTGACTCAATTTTTAAATAATTAACTGAAATTATGACTATGGGTAACTAATTGTAAAAACTATTGGTTAATGCATTTTATTTAGGTATAGTTTTCCTTGTATCAAATGTTTACAATTTACAATGTATTCTTGCTGAGGTTCAGCGTCTCCCATTATAATGAACAATAGAAACACTTGCTTGAGTAGGGGTGTTAACGTGGCATCCCGACCAAATTGTCCCATTGGTCTCTTATCAGTTATGGCCTCCTAATTACATAAAATATTGACTACATCACTCTCCTCTGATAGCTGGTGGGGTTTCTGGTACACTACGACTGTGGTCACTTCATTCTGATGGATGCTGCACACAGGCGGAGGAAGAGATTCCCCCACTCTGTTGAAAAGGCTGCTTTTCACCAGTGTGAATTCTCATGTGTCTCTCAAGGCCTTGTTTTACTGTGAAGCTCATTCCACACTCTGGGCAGCTGAAAGGCTTCTCTCCAGTGTGAATTCTCATGTGAATCTCACGGGCATATTTCACTGCGAAACTCTTTCCACACTCGGAGCAGGTGAAAGGCTTTGCTCCAATGTGAATTTTCATGTGTCTCCCAAGGTTGTTTTTCATTGCGAAACTGTTCCCACATTGAGGGCAGACGAAAGGCTTCTCTCCAGTGTGAATTCTCACGTGATACTCAAGGTTTCGTTTTACAGCGAAACTCTTTCCACATTGAGGGCAGATGAACGGCTTTTCTCCAGTGTGAATGGTCATGTGACTGTCAAGGCTTTGTTTCACAGTGAATCTCTTTCCACACTGGGAGCAGGAGAATGGCCTCACTCCAGTGTGAATTCTCAAGTGATTTTCAAGCTTTTGTTTTACCGTAAAACTCCTTCCACATTGAGGGCAGGTGAAAGGCTTCTCTCCAGTGTGAGTTCTCATGTGACTTTCAAGGCTTCGTTTCACTCTGAAACTATTTCCACATTGAGAGCAGGTGAACGGCTTCTCTCCTGTGTGTGTTCTAATGTGACGTTTAAGGTATTCTTGTTGTGAGAAGCTCATCTCACACTGAGGGCAGGTGAAAGGCTTCTCTCCAGTGTGAATTCTAATGTGAACTTTAAGGCTTTGGTTGGCTGTGAAACTCTTTCCACACTCAGAGCAGTTGAAAGGCTTCTCTCCAGTGTGAATTCTGATGTGAACCTCAAGGCTTTGTTTCAATCTGAAACTCTTTCCACACTGAGGGCAGGCGAACGGCTTCTCTCCAGTGTGAATTCTCATGTGCTGCTTAAGGCTTCCTTGTTTTGTGAAATGCATCCCACATTGTTGGCAAGTGATATAATCTTCCTTCAGTTCATTCCGATCTAAAATAAACATTGAAAAAATCAATGTCAAAACTCAATTCAAGGACAATAAATTTAAAATAGCCAATAGCCAAAGTAACAGATCTGCAACACAGACCACTGGTAGAATGTGACATAGGTATGTCACAGTGAGGAAATTTTCCCACCGTACAAACTTGCAACAACAACAGTTTTACCGATAACACCGGAGGGACAGGGGGATTTTGAACGCGTGCTCGCTTTTCATCATGGGTGCTCTATGGATAGGCCTATAATTCATGGGCATCAGGAAGCCGCTATCTATATGCAGGGTATTGAAATCGCTTTAGAATGCGCGCTTAGTTCCGCATTTGTGATGTGTACTCTGTGTATTGAGGCTTTGTACACCGTAAAATCCAACAGTTGTTCAAACTAACACTTTTGAGTTCAATTTACTTAATGTCTTAACTTAATTGTAAACATTTAGTAATCTGTGCTGTTGACATACTATTCCTTGTTTACTCCAAGCTACCAAGTTAAGATTAATTGATTGGTTTGAGTACCATTTTGTCAAAAAAAAAAAAAAAATTGTTTTAAGGTGGGGCAATTCTTCATTCTCATTCCCTCCAATTCTGCACTGTTTGAACTCACCATTGTGGTGATCAGTGTTCCCCTTTGGTTGGTCACTTAGAACTTCATTTATATCATTGTAATTATCTTCCTATTAGTGCAGCAATGCAACAAGAAATCTGTTATTTGGTTTCAAAGGAAGGGAACTACTAAATAGGTTGCTTTTAAAAGGTTACCTATCTTCTAACTAAATCCTTAACTAGTCTATTTTTCATGTTGAATAGTGATCTTTTAAAAATTTGAGAAAGTTTTAATTGGGTTGATATAATACCTTTATATGTGTGACAATATTTTGTAATTGACCATGCTTAAGTCACAAACAGATTTCAACATTCAGCATGCAAAACACAACAATGGTAACAATAAGCCTACATTTTATTTATTATTTATTAGTTACTAGAACTCTTGTGTAAGATACTAAGCATTTGTCGGTACAACATACTACTCCTATTTCACTTAGTTTTTTTAAGGTAATTGGTTTGCATGCTTTTTTTTAAGACTAACTTATTAGATTTTAAAGTGTACAGTGACTGCACATTTTACAAGATAAATACTAAGAATCTGTTGCACACCAAATCCACCGCCATCGTCCTGTCAGTCATCTCTTCTTACTCGTTGCGTGATAAGTAAAATCTGACTCTGTGTGCATCCGTTGTCCAACTGAACTAAATAGTTTTTATTTCTATTAAAAAAACTAAACAACAGTGCGACACGGAGGCCAGGCATGTAATCTGTGTACAGCCGAACACTGTGTAACAAAAACTACCGCAGCAAGCATAATGTGACAGTTTGTCTTTGACAAGCAAATGGTTAAATCCGTCATTCTAATGTTCTTGCTATTAAATCTGGCAAGACTTATACAAGGTTATTATCGATTAGATTAATTTTGCAACAGCATTTTCCCTCTATTAGACACTGTTAGGTCCCATTTATCGGCTACTACCAAAATCCAACTCACTTGTTTGTCAATAAACTGGATCCAAAATGTATATGATTTATTTGGAGATGGTGCCCTAAAGAAAAACTGCATTATCCACATATATAGAGGGGACATATTGTTCTCAATTTTTTGATTGCAGTGATTTTTGAATTATGTTTCTTGTTGCTATGTGGATTTATAATGAACTATTATATTGTGTAAATTTTAAGTCAATATAGGGGTAAGATTATAAAATAAAATATATTTTTTATTTCCTTTTATTTATTTGGTGAGTAGTTTTAAATGTGTAATAAACATGATAATATACTGTCAGGGATGAAGGGATGTAGTAGTATTCACCCTTAAGGCGATTTATTATTATTATTATTCTGTGAAGCAACTTTAACTTCACATAATCACAAGTTCATTGTGTTTATAGTAAGCAAGCTATGGATCAAATTCATCACTATGTCTATTACAATTCTATTTTGCAGCTTGCAAAAAAAGGCAGTCAATGAAGAAGAATGTGTTTGCTTGCAGAGTGTAGTTATGATTTTTACACACACGAAAAAGGAATGAATTATCAATTATCCAAGCAGCTAAAAAAGATGTTTTTCTGCTGCACTTGCCTTCATGGTTTCAGTCAGCTAATTAAAAAACATATAGTTCCTCCTCCCAACTATTGTGGTCAACTGAACATCTTAAGTAACAACACCTTTCTAGGCTTTACAGGCATAAATAATTTGACACACTTGTATTTATTAGTCACGAACAACCATTAACAGAATTAACACATTCATTTTTTAACATTTTTTAGTCTTTGTAACTTACAAATAACCAACTTACACAGTACTTTATTCTTCAGTTTAAGGCTAGGCGACTGGCAGGTTTTCGTCTTGACATCTGGTACCTGTGTGGTCTGGTTGTTTTCATGTTGCTCCATCTTTATCGATCAAGTTTCTTCCACAGATAGCTCTCCATCAGTCAGTTTTGATTCAGTCTATTCTCTAATCGAGATTCTACAACCGCAGCTGGTTTGCCATAAAATAACAACAGCTTTCATGTAGTCACAGGCGCTTTATAAACACTGCTTCGAGAAGATCCGAACGTAACCGTTCTTTGTTTCGAATCTGTGATTCGGAGCGCGAATCAAACTGGGCAGGTCACGTGGTTTCAGCAACGAACGAGGCGTCGTTACGTCATGTATACTGGCGAGGGCGTTGATCTGATGAACCCATGAAAACGCCGGTGTAACATTTGAAGTAAATAAACTGGATTAATACATTAGTCATAAATTAGTTCTATTCAGAGACGGAGAGTGTAGCTATATGAAGTAGTGAGTGACACACTGACCAGCACCGTTTTTTGAATGCTTGGAAAAACAGCTGAATAATAGGCTCGTTTGAGATGCGCCATGCCTGAAATTCAGCCGAGACTATGAGGCTGTGAGTGAAAGAGGAGTGAAAAAGTGGATCAGACACCTAAGAGATCAAAGGAGGATATCCCGGGATTCACACTGATGCATGGCATTGCTAATAAACTGGATGCAATTTAAATTCTGTTAAATAAATATGAACAAGACTCCAAAAGTACTTATTTAATTTAATTCGTTTATCAATCATTTTATGCTTTAATACAGACATGTTTTTATATATTTTTAGAAATATGAAAACAATCGTATCCTATGTAAAGAGATTGCACTGTCCGAGAGTTTGGGAATTTTCACATTCACACATAATTTATACACATAAAAACATGATATCAGAGTTTTAAAATCAAACCTTTTAAAAGTACAATACATCACGGTTTTAAACCAATGAGCGTTAAGCTGTGTCGTCAGCAAGTCGATACCCATCCTGCTTTTGATCAGCGGCGCCAGTGGAGAGCAACTGCAGAACCCGACGCGTCCGCCTCGCTGTCGCGAGAGTTTTTTGACATACGTGTGAGCATTTATTCATCTCACTGGCACAAAAACAGATTCACTATTCCTCAAAATGGATGAAAACAGTGAAACGCAAACTCAGAAAATTAAACAAATCTGCAATAATTAAATATTTTAAATTACACAGAAACACTTAAAGGGATACTTCACCTCTGGGAAGATGAATGTGTATTTAAAATAGGTCATTTAAGTAGAAGAAATGTGAAGAAATTTTTGAATTTGGAGCTTTCTAGACTGAGAAAAGCCAGAAAATATATTTTTGGCTTATGTGGATGAAAGACAACAACTCCCAGAATGCACTTGCTTCGCTGTCTTAGGAGGCCACGCCTACCGGTAAGAGTGCAGTTTAAAACAACAAAGCTAGCCTACGTGATGAGTTTGCGAGGGATTTAGAGATAGCCCAAAATGTCCGGGATTCGGCTTTTGCGTTCTACAGTCGCCATTCATTCATCATGTTTACTGTGGCGAGCAGGACGAGGCTGACGGCCGCGGGAGAACGGCGCGAGGCCGGTGGCGTCATTACTGAGACGCGCCGGGTCTCGCAACCCCTTACGGAGGAGCGGGAATTTTTCTTAGCAATGGTAAAACGCACATCAACCGATCACTTGTTTAGCGTTCATGTAAACACTACATTCAAATTCACCAATCGGAATGAATTCAGTTAGATTGAAACAAAAGGTGTGCATGTAAACAAGGAATAGCGACCGCAGAAAGCAAAAGCTGAATCCCGTATATTTTGAACGATCTCGCCCGCCGGACAAGTCCGGGAAAAGGAGGATGGTTACTTACTCAGCTTTCTCCTACTATTCAGCTTTCTCCACAGAACAAGAGCCTGCTAGCTTAGCTTCCAAAGAAAGACGGCTGACACTGTGTACATTCTGTGAGTGAGATCCCACCCTGTATGGGCGGGCTGAAAACATGCGGAACAACGCCATCTACTGGCTGTAGTCTTTAGCCTCTGGCCAGAAAATTCCTCCGATGACGCAAAATGACGATTTTTGCGTCATCGGAGGATTTTTTCCAGACAAAAAATACATAAATCTCTTGTCTCAGGGGGATATGAGGGTGGAAAGCATGGTAATTCGAAAATACTACAGGTTTTCTACTAATACAAAGCTTAATGCTAAATCCTGAAGTAACCCTTTAATGTATTTAATCTCACTTTAACTTTACTGCTGACCTTCGACGATCCAATTCAACCATAAGGAAAAATGACTTTAGATAAACATCACGTGTGATTAATTTTTTTGTTTGTTTGTTTTTATTGCACTTTGTTGAACTTTCTTCTCTTGCATCCAATTATTCTGCAAATGTAGAACAGCAGTACAGGTGAAAGGTTTGAGCTGCTTTTAGCCGAAGGCTTATTCATTTCACTTTTAGAGCCAAATGTTGCTTTTTTTGCTATTAAAAAACAGACAAGCAAGCCCAGCCCAGGTGAGAAAAAGTAACATAACATTACTTTACGTAAAAGGTAACAGTTCGTTTTTAGGGAGTAAAGCAATATTGTAATGCATTCCTTTAAAAGTTACTTTCCCCCGCATTGGTTACAGCGGAGTACCAACAAAAAAACACTGGACTGAAGAGCTTTTGTCACAGATATTCTTACCAATGTCATACCTGTAGGATTTTCTCTTCTAAAATGTCTTCAAACATATTGTCAACTAAACTATTCTGCAGAATTAAGTCTGATGTCTTATGAGGCAAAAAAAATGAAGTGATAAGAAATCAGTTTATTGAATAACCTTAGATATTTGCATTGTCAAAGCTTTGCCTGCATCTAAACAGAAATATGCATGTTCTTCACAATTATATTCTTATAACAAAAAAGGTCATAGTAATTCTGCTTTACAGTGTCTAATCAACTGACACGTTGTGATTTCTCATGTGAATATTGAAGGTTATATTTCACTGTGAAACCCTTTCCACATTAAGAACAGATGAAGGGCTTCACTCCAGTGTGAACTCATGTGACGTTTAAGGTGTCCTTGTTCTGTGGCACTCTTTCCACACTGAGAGTACGTGAAGGGCTTCACTCCAGTGTGAACGCTCATGACGCTGAAGATGTCCTTGTTGTGTGAAACTCATTCCACACTGAGTGCAGTTGAAAGGCTTCTCTCCAGTGTGAATTCTTGTGTGATTCTCAAGGTTTCCTTTCACTGTAAAACTCTTTCCACACTGAAGGCAGTTGAAAGGCTTCTCTCCACTGTGAATTCTCATGTGAATCTCTAGGCTTTGCTTCATTTTGAAACTCTTTCCACACAGAAGGCAGGTGAATGGCTTCTCTCCAGTGTGAACTCTCATGTGATTCTCAAGGTTTCCTTTCACTGTGAAACTTTTTCCACACTGAAAGCAGTTGAAAGGCTTCTCTCCGGTGTGAATTCTCATGTGAATTTCAAGGTTTCCTTTCACTGTGAATCTCTTTTCACAGAGAGAACAGTTGAATGGCTTCTCTCCAGTGTGAATTCTCATGTGAATTTCAAGTCTTTGTTTGGCTTTGAAACTCTTTCCACACTCAGAGCAGTTGAATGGCTTCTCTCCAGTGTGAATCCTTATGTGATTCTCAAGGTTTCCTTTCACTGTGAATCTCTTTTCACAGAGAGAACAGTTGAATGGCTTCTCGCCCGTGTGAATTCTCTTGTGAATTTCAAGTCTTTGTTTGGCTGTGAAACTCTTTCCACACTGAGGGCAGGCGAACGGCTTCTCTCCAGTGTGAATTATCATGTGCTGTTCAAGGTTTTCTTGCTCTGTGAAATGCATCCCACATTGATGGCAAATGACAGAATCTTCTGTCAGATCTAAAATGAACATTAAAAGATCAATGTCAAAATCAGTCCAAGCACAATAAAGATGTGATGGTTCTAGATCTGCAAAAAAATCGTCAATTTGGGCGACTAAATAATGTCTATCATTAGCCATTAGCTATCTTACACCCGACGCAACGCAGCACCAGGCGCAAGTGTTTTTTGCTAGTATCATTTTCACGTCCTGCGTAGGGCTGCACGATATTGGAAAAAAATTACATTGCGATATTTTTTTCCCCAACGATATATATCGCGATATTGCGAGCCATCAATCCAGGCTAAAGTCAATAATTACCATTCCATGTTATTAATAATTTCACTAATAAGCAAGCTTCATTACAAGTAAAAAAAGGCCACTTAATATTTTATTCCATAAACATATTTCTCTCAGAATTCGATGAACGTTCTACACAGGACCTAACGTTCTTCAGGTTCTAGGACCATGACGCGTTCATGTAAACGGCACCTATAACCAGCAAAAGTAATGATTAATAGGCCTAATATGTAAAATATTGCAATGTGACATTTTAATTGTTTATTAATAAACAAGTGTTTTCTGTAAAGATGAAGTTGACAAGACTGACTCGCGACCTTCGCAGCAGTGATCGGGAGAAATGCACTTTTCATACAGATTAATTTTTATTTTTTTTAATGGTTCTGTTTAAAAGTAGAGATTTCTGTAGATAATAGTTATATTTCTATTTTATTATAATTATTATTATTATTAGGTGTGTGAGGCGAGTAGGCTACCTTTTATGCTGAGTTTCGGTTCATGGATGATAGCTCATAATCTCCAGTTCAGGCGCTGGCTGTTATATTTAATATTTATTTATTAAATCCAGGAAATTGGATAATGAAATACTGATTAAAATTAAGATACAATTAATACAAAACGAAATTCGTTTTAAAGAAAGGCTTTGTGCTTTGTGCTTTCTGTTTGAGGTCTCTGTGAAAGTTTTAAAGCAGTCTTTTACTGCCGCTTTCATAACGGTCGCGTCTGTAATAACATTGTTTTTTCCTCATAAATGCAAACAGAAAAATAAAAGATTTTTTTAAAAAGACAACCATCCACAACTTTATAACACTCCAGCAAAGTAGCCTACCTCTTTTTGGTCAACATGCTCCTTTTTGTAGACGAAATAGGCTAGTCCCAAATAGCTGATTTTGACGTTTTGCGGCGGATCCTCTTCGTCGCGCATTTTTAGCTATAGGATTGCCAGTGAATGTTGGCTGTGAGAGCGCGGTGAGCTGCGGCACAGCGAACCAATCACTGTGCAGGCACGCGGCAAAAATGTAGGCTATGTCACCCCAGCAAAAAGCCATATAACAAACTCGTCTTTACTGTGTGCTACCGTTCTCTTAATACACTATGGGTGCTACTAACGTTACCCTTCACATCGCATGTTCCGGCGATGTGACTATCGCTCATTCGCACATCGCGATGTCGATGTTAAAACAGAATATCGTTCAGCCCTAGTCCTGCGCCACGTTGTTAAATAGCAAACGCTCTCTGGAGAAGCGTTCAGTCTTTCCACTATCAAATTCCCCCATGTGAATAGCGAATCCGCCATGGCGTGAGCGCACCTGGCTTTTAAAGGGAATGGGAGATGAAACTCTGGTTGGTTTATTTCACGTTACGCCCAAAACAGACCAATTACTCATTAAGAGAATATGGACAACCTTTTTAGACCATGCGCCGGGTGCACCGACCATTTCTCCCGTCGTTAAACTAGCAAAAGTGGATTCGGACCCAAACTGAACTACAAATCTGTGTTGTACTTTCCTGTCAAATTACCAGAGTACATTTGGAATTATTCAGCTTTCAAGAACAAGCAGAAGATTTGTCGGTTTCTCCGGTAGTGGGCGGAACTAATACTAACGACAATCTCATTGGCTGGCGTTCAACCCTGTTTTGATTTCAGCCAATCAGTTCGAGCAAAGGCTGACAACGTGATTAATATTCATGAACCCAGCAGCTCATCAGTTTGCGTACAAAAAGTATTCTCGTCGCTTCGTAACATTAAGGTTGAACCACTGTAGTCACATGGACTATTTTAACGATGTCTTTACTACACAGCAAAAACTCCAGTGTTAAATTAACACTCCTCGGAGTGTATATGAGTCCACACTCAAGAGTGTAAAGTGTTAAAATATGAGTGTTAAATTAACACTCAAGAGTGTTAAAGTTAATGAGATAATTAAGTGATTAATTGAGTGATGATTGAGCATTATTGAAGACACCTGATGTTAACAAGCAGAATCACTGAAGGAGAAAGTCACAAATTGTAAGTTACCATTAAGGTGATGGGTGTTTGCTTTAGTTGGGCTCTTGACCCTTATATGTTTACTTTAATTTTGCTTGTCTGCTGTTATTGATTTATAACAGTCAGATGAACAAAGAGACAATGTGGTCTGATGGTGTTGGTTATGTTTTGACAATCATGTTGTGATCTGAAAAACGAAACTTATTGAGATAGTTTGGTTTAACATGTTAATTACAGCAGCTCTGTGATTCTACAGTATATGATTTTCAGTATTTTTCATATAATCCAAAAAAATTAATAAACATTGTTCTGATCAAAAGACTTTCAAATGAATTTATTTAGAAACACAGACATCAATAATCAGCCTGTGAATCTCAACAATGGTGACAATAATAAAGTATGTTGCAGTGGCTGCCTCCAATCACAACTCATTAATGGCTCCCATCATGCATTGTGGTATGAATAAATTATGATCTGAATTGTCTATGTAATTTACTTTCCCTAATTAAATATTCTGCTCGTCACCATTGTTGAGATGCACAGACTGAATCTTGACGTCTGTGTGTGCCTAAAAGAAAGTTTTTTTTTCTTTTTTCAAAACAACTTTTAAGTAATTCTTTGTATTACATCTAAAATTCTGGCTATTTATTGAAAATTCACAGTTATGCTGTAATCAACAACATAAATCTACGTCAGAAATAAGGATCTTAATGAGTTCAGTGATCAAGTTCAAATGATGATTGTCATAATATAACCAACACCATCAGATCACTTTTTTTCTTTGTTCATCTGGCAGTTATAATTCAGATACAACAGCCAAACAAAATCTAAAGTAAACATATAAGGGTCAAGAGCCCAACTAAAGCAAACACCGATCACCATAACGGTGGCTTACAATTTGAGATTTTCTCCTTCAGTGTTTCTGCTTGTTAACATCAGGTGTCTTCAATAATGTTCAATCATCACTAAATTAATCACTTAATTATCTCATTAACTTTAACACTCTTGAGTGTTAATTTAACACTCATATTTTAACACTTTACACTCTTGAGTGTGGACTCATATACACTCCCAGGAGTGTTAATTTAACACTGGTGTTTTTGCTGTGTACCTTTCTTGGCCTTGAAAGTGGTGATTACATTACAGTCTATGAAGGGATCTCAAACCTCTCGGATCTCATCAAAAATATCTTAATTTGTGTTCCGAAGATGAACGAAGGTCTTACGGGTTTGGAACGACATGAGGGCTAGTAATGACAGAAATTTCATTTTTGGGTGAACTAACCCTTTAAGGCAGCAATCAAGCGACGGGAATGTACCATGCTATGATGCTCTTGAATCGAAATCCATATGGAGCTATTCACACCAGGCGTGATCAATCGTGGCGCATCAAATCGAGAGTTTTCAGGAAGGGAGAAGAGAATGGGTGTTGAGATTTTTTTTATCATTGTGTCAGATTTGTTCTCACATGTTTACATCATATTTCTTTTTACAGAATATAATTTCTCATCCAGTTTTCTTCTGGGTGCATGTGTGTTGAGTCAGAGTGCACTCATTCACTCTAGATCTATCTATCATATTACGTAATCATAACTCCTGCCCATCCAGATGACAACGTCCTGTATACTTCCTCGTTCTGAGTTCTGTGCATAAACAATTAAGGGAAACGTTTCTACAGATGAAACATGAAGCCAAATAGACAATACAACGATATATGTTTCTGTATGTGTTTTTCAATTTGGTTCAGGGTATTTATAAAGGTAAAAATAAAGAGCGTTTACATGAGAAATTCAGTTATAAAACACTACAAATAATGCATGTCTGGCCATTACATTATCAAAATCCACTTTAGATCACAATTGGAAGTTTATACAAGCACTCTTTGAGTATTAACGGTCATTATTTCATAAATTAGCTTGATACTTATTGTAGCTCTAATGCACTTGTTACCTAGCTGTGATTGTATTTTACGATGTATTTGGATCTAAATAATTCTCGTAAGGTCCTAGTAGGCATTATAGATAGTTTGTGTTATTAGTATTAGTACCAAACTTTATTTATCTTATTTTACTGCAGTATGTTGTACAGCAGACGTGGTTAAAGTAAAGGTTGACGAGGTTAAAGGATTAGTTCACCCCAAAATGAAAATGTCCTAATAATTTACTATATCCATGTCTTTCTTTCCTCAGTGGGAGAGAAATTATGTTTTTTGAGGAAAACATTTCTGGATTTTTCTTCTAACAATGGACTTCATTGGTTACCATCGTTTTTAAGTCCAAATCAATGCAGTTTCAGAAGTCTTTGAAGTGTTTAAACGGGCTGTACGCGATCACAGCTGAAGAAGAGGTTGTTATCTAGCGAAACGATAGGTCATTTAAAAATATATATATATAATTTATAGACTTTTTACCTTCAATAGTTCGTATTGAGCTGATCAACATCTGATTCAATCATCACGTTGAAAGGTCATGCCGGCAATACTATTTGAACTACTATTCATATTCATCAGAATGTTATTCATATTCATCAGAATGTTATTCATATACTATTCATATTCACTGAATACTATTACTATATATATAATAGCAAACAATACTATTTGAACTATCCTCCTACGTACGGTCACATTGTAAACAGTGGGGCGGTACTTCTGCCGGCGCCGGCGTGACCTTTCAACGTGATGACGTAGTTCCCTGTCCGTTTGTTGATCAGCTAAATCCGAACTATTGAAGGTAAAAAGTCTATAAATTATTTTAAAAAATTAAAATGACCTATCGTTTCGCTAGATAACAACCTCTTCTTCAGCTGTGATCGCGTACAGCCCGTTTAAACACTTCACAGACTTTTGAAACTGCATTGATTTGGACTTAAAAACGATGGTAACCAATGAAGTCCATTGTTAGAGAAAAAATCCAGAAATGTTTTCCTCAAAAAACATAATTTCTCTCCCACTGAGGAAAGAAAGACATGGATATCTTGGATGGCATTGGGGTGGGTAAATGATTAGGAAATTTCATTTTGGGGTGAACTAATCCTTTAAAATACATCACTGGACACGGTCACCTCTGATAACAGATCACTCTAAATTGTAGACACGTGCATTTTCTGTAAAGCTGCTTTGAAACGGTATGTATTGTGAAAAGTGCTATACAAATAATTGTGAATTGAATTGCCAAATGGAAAACCCTATGAGATACATGCTTTCTCGGTTCAGTGCCACCTATCGTGCTGGTGTGAATTAGCCGAAGGCGATCAACTGATTCACGTTTGTTGGCGATTTGCTTAGTTTCATCACGTCGTGCTCAGTGTGAAAAGGCCTTTAGGCTCAATTTACACCAGAGACTAGCATCCATCTCACTTATATCTATTAATACAGGGGTAAACACAGGATCCGAAATGTTTTGTGATTCGATGACTGAAATCACATTTGTCACAAGATGTATAGGCAGCGATTTGCTTTTCCTGCTAACTGCATTTTACAGTATAATGTAATATGAACAAAATTAAAACGTTTCCATGGTTTGTGAAGAAACCATCCGTTTAAACCAGAACTTAAGACTCTGGAATACTTAAATAATACATTTAAAAAAGATCTTTGTTGCTTTAATTATAATGTTTTTGCTCCCAGCTTCTCTACCCTGTTTTACCTGAATTCAATTGTTTTCACACGGTGGAAAGCATCAGGCGTTGTGTTGGGAAAACTTCAGTTTTTAACAAGAACACCTTTGTAAAATGGAGCATTATGTGTAGATATTTTAATGCTGCATTTATTTTATTACTTTTCAAAAAGTGGCAATTTACAATTTACCATTTTTCAGTAGATATTAACAAATATGAATGAAAAATCGCCGTTTCTGCAGCAATTGGATCTCTGGTTAAATTTTAGTCGGCTAATTTTAAAATGGATAATTTGTAGATTTGACAATTACCCAAATCTTTTAACTTAATTGATTCTTTGTAACTGAATCACCAAACTTACACTGTGTTTCATTCTTGCACTCTTCTGTTGACTCGAAGGTCTTTGTTATCCCGTCTGGTGTCTGTGTGGTCTTGTTGTTTATATGCTGTTCAGTCTTCATCACCTGGAAATGTTCGATCCCGTTTATTTCACAGATCGCTCCATCAAACATTTTTGTTCACTCTGTATCTTCTTCTAATACAAATTACACAACCAAAACTGATAACTGGAATAAGCTGGAACTGAAAAAGGCGCTTTCAAAACACTGATTTATGAAGCTCTGAAACTTCTTCTTCTTCTCGAGTTTTATCACGGTTTGGCAAACCAACTTTAAAGGTGCATTTCCGCCACCTACAGGTCTGGAGTGTGAAGCGCACAGAGGTTTAACCCTTTTTTACAGTCATAGACGGGCTCTGGTATAACCTCCAAGCAGTTCACTATGGAAGTGGGGTAATAGAAAGACACTACATGGCAGAAAGTATGGCATTTTATTAATGTTAGCAATACAAACATTTAAATTTAAATGAATTTAACTTTCAAATTGATGTCATTTATTAAACGCTTTACAGTTTTTCTCGATTGTTTACACACATTTTCTGAAAGCATGCCTCACATTCTCAGAACTCTACACACAAATCAAAAAACACACACAATGGGCAAAACCCCTCAATTCTCCTGCAAAATGAAACTTTACATTCAAAACAATGTTATTTCTTCTCAAAATGGTATTTTGTTTTCAAATGACACACACAAACCATCATATGAATAGACATTTATAAGAACCAGTTGAACACTGATGTGCTCAATGTAAAACACTATGATGAATGGAAAACACTTCTTCTCCATTCATCATAATGACTTAGGCCTTTTTTTTTGTTCAGTGTTACACTTACTACAGACAGTACATATATAAGTGTGTTGTAAAATATTTGAGAATATTGTAAAATTGTGAAATATTGTTTTTATACTCAGAACACACAAATACACGGTAACAAATTTTATTTTTCCCACAAAAACAATGTACACAGTGTACATCCCAACCAACACAAAGTTGTACATACAGTGGTCTACATACAGTACAACAGAAGAATTTACTGTATACACTTACAGTAAAAAAAAAACAAAAAAAAACAATGTTGGCATCCATTGCTCCATTGAAGAGCTCACCTGTTGCTCTTTTATGCTAAAGCTCTGATTACTAATTGTAAAACTGTGTGACGGGTGTTTGCCCATGTGATGAGTCAGTGTGCATATCTGAATGGCAGTGTGTTCCTTGTGAAAACAAAAGATTTTCTGCATGAAAATTGTGCCAAAAGCAGAGAATTGTGTGTAGTGTTTTGAAAAAAGTGTGTTTTAGAACTGCAGTTTGAGTGTAAAGCAGGAATTGTGCTTGTAGTTCAGCAGAATTGGTTCAGAGGGTTGGTGAATGAGTTACATGTTGTGGTCATTGTGTCTCAAGTACCAGTATTTGTGTGTAAACAATTGAGAAAAACTGTAATGACAACAATGCTGTTAGAAATGAAATCTAACTACAATTAAAAGTATTGACCCAGCTAGACATTTTTTTTTTGTTCTAGTAATGTTTTCAGCAGCAAGTTGTATTTTGTTCCCACAACGTTTTCCTAAAAGGTATAGGATAACATTCTCTAAAAACACACTAAATATGTTTAGTGATAACATTGGTAGAACATTACTCCCTAACATTCTTATAAAGTTTTTAGAGGGAGGTTTCCCAGTGGGCACTGGATGTGGACAACTCCACAAACAGCATTACCAGCTTCACTTATTACTAGGGGTGCATGGTGTGCGTTTCCCAAAGACAACTGTAGTCAATTCCCATCTTTAACAACACAATTCAACAGAACTTGAGACCATATTTGGGTAATGATGCTTTTGGGAAACACCAATTTGACTTTATTTCTGTCAGACGTCTACAGAAGTTCTTATTAAGAATTAACAGAGGTTTAGATTGTTTACAGAGGGTTGTTTTATTGAAAATGTTTCATTTGAAGTCACCATTATGCTGATCAGTGTTTGATTTAGTTGGACCCTTGACTATTTGACAGTAGCTTTTCTCTGACTGCCATAACTGTGTTTATAAGGCACATTTATTATTAAGAAGACAAGATGTGATCAAGTGGATGGGGTTGGCTTGTTAATGATGGTGACAGTCATCATCTAGTGATTTACTGATTTCATCTAGTGATCATATGGGTATGTTATTCATTTTTATGTTTTTGACTATTGTAGCCCTGTGATTCTACAGCATGTGATTCAGCAGTGTTTTAATCAGATAATATGAAGGAATTTGAAGACATTTTAAACCCCTGTGTCTAGTAGACTCACTTAGACATCAAGAATCAGTGTATGCATCTCAACAATGGTGACATGTTTAATGCGGCAGTGCATTCTGGGAGCCATGGATGAGTTGCACCAATTAGCTCTACAAATGAATAAAAAACCACAAAACATACATACACTTCATGTTTAACAACATCTGACTAATAGATTACTTTTAATAGGTTACACTTTCATGCAATTTGCATTTGTTTTGTAAAAGTGTCTTGCACATGGTCTTGACCAGCAGGTGTCGCCAGCGTAAAGTGTTTTGTGCGCTTCAAAGGAGAATCATTTTACAATGCAATTGCTTCACCTGATTCTAAGTGTCTAAAATCTCTGTTCTCCTATCACTACTTTAATTGATAAAAGCTGTCTCTATGCAAACTCTGTGATCAGTTACAATCTACAAAGGAACAGAAGGAGTTATTGTAGTATCTTACATCTTTGAAAGCAAGTTTGTAAAAAAACTTAAGACTAAGTGCTAATGAAATATACATATATATATATATATATATATATATATATAAACATTGCAAAGTATCTTTACCTTTTTTTTCTATGCATTTTCCACTGTGCGAACAACATATGAAAATCTATTGTTACCTGTATGGTTATTGCTGAGCATCAGCTGTAGCATGTATTCATACGGAGATGAAAATGTTCTTTGCCCTGATTTTTTTAATTTTATTATACTCTTGAGATGAAATGAGATCTGGAGATTCTCAGATGTAAACTCTCCGTATCTTTTTTAGTGAGCAGAGAGCAGAACAGAAGCACAAAGACTGGATCGTTTTTATATACAGGTCTTCGAGATGAGAAAATAAATGAAAACCTCACATTTGCTCTGTTTCTTTGTTTTACAAACACAAACATTTACTATTGTGTATCCATCCAGGCTTCGAGTTCAATCTTTTGTAACTAAGATGATAATATACTGACCCTAACACTAAAATATAACATTTTGCATTATAAAATATAAATTGTAGCATCATTTTAAAGTATCCATGGGCCTTTATTTATTTTTTCGGGGCGTGCTCAGAATGTGTTTTAATCCTCTTAGACCATTTTCTGAAATTTCATTCCCATTAGGATAATAATAATTTCACACACATACACACACACACACAGCGAGTTAATTGTCACTGTAAGGCATTATCTGAGTGTTCCTCTTGCTCATTCATTCATGTGTTATTCAACACTAGTGTCAAAAATGACAATTACTTGCTGTGCAGCAGATAACAGCAAGAGCTCGAGTGTGCGAACCGACACACAGAGCCGTTGTTAAATGTTTTCATTTCTTGTCACTAATGCGTGGTTGATCATTCACTTCCGCTGATGCAGAGTCTGAAATAAACTAGATTTTTACACTTTCTTTCAGTGGTAACAGAATCAAGGCCTGTTTATCGATAAAGATATAGTTATAATAATCGTTATAAACGTACAAGAATAGCAGAGACCACAACTGTAACAATCTATCTATCTATCTATCTATCTATCTATCTATCTATCTATCTGTCTGTCTGTCTGTCTGTCTGTCTGTCTGTCTGTCTGTGTCTATCTATCTATCTGTTCTGTCTGTCTATCTATCTATCTATCTATCTGTTCTGTCTGTCTGTCTATCTATCTGTTCTGTCTGTCTATCTATCTATCTATATCTATCTATCTATCTATCTATCTATCTGTCTGTCTGTCTGTCTGTCTGTCTGTCTGTCTATCTATCTGTCTGTCTATCTATCTATCTATCTATCTATCTATCTATCTATCTATCTATCTGTTCGTCTGTCTGTCTGTCTGTCTGTCTGTCTATCTATCTATCTATCTATCTATCTATCTATCTATGTATCTATCTATCTATCTATCTATCTATCTATCTATCTATCTATCTATCTATCTATCTATCTATCTATCTATCTATCTGTCTGTCTGTCTGTCTGTCTGTCTGTCTGTCTGTGTCTATCTATCTATCTGTTCTGTCTGTCTGTCTGTCTGTCTGTCTATCTATCTATCTATCTGTTCTGTCTATCTATCTATCTATCTGTTCTGTCTGTCTGTCTGTCTGTCTATCTATCTATCTATCTATCTGTTCTGTCTGTCTGTCTGTCTGTCTGTCTGTCTATCTATCTATCTATCTATCTGGTCTATCTATCTATCTATCTATCTATCTGTCTGTCTGTCTGTCTGTCTATCTATCTATCTGTTCTGTCTGTCTGTCTGTCTATCTATCTATCTATCTATCTATCTATCTATCTATCTGTCTGTCTGTCTGTCTGTCTGTCTATCTATCTGTCTGTCTGTCTATCTATCTATCTATCTGTTCGTCTGTCTGTCTGTCTGTCTGTCTGTCTGTCTGTCTGTCTGTCTATCTATCTATCTATCTATCTGTTCTGTCTGTCTGTCTGTCTGTCTGTCTGTCTGTCTATCATCTAAATGTAAGGTTTATATATTTAAATTGAATATAATATAATATTACCATTCATTTGAATTAGTTTTCCCTAACTAATAAATAAAAAAAACATGCAATTCAAATACATAAATCATACATTTGTACTCTGACATCCTATTCATTCACTTACTTCGCTTTCCATATTATGAAGTAGGGAAGTTGGAACCAGGATCTTGACTTTTTCCCTGGATGTTCATTCTGATCGACAGGATGGTCCGAAACTTCATACAGACTTTCTCATCAAAGTCAATACTGGGACTGCGGGGTCTCAGTGACACACGAGGCATCTCTGTGTGTGTGTGTGTGTGTGTGTGTGTGTGTGTGTGTGTGTGTGTGTGTGTGTGTGTGTGTGTGTGTGTGTGTGTGTGTGTGTGTGTGTGTGTTTTCTGGGCCACTCACTTCACTTCAAAACTTCTCATTCTAGCCTCTTTTTTCTCCTCTTGTCTTCAAAGCCATCATTCATATTTCTGTCTATTCTTTCTGTTACTGCCATATGATATTCAGGCTAGGTTTGAAAACCCACACTACTGTAGTAATCATACTGTTTCTGCAGTATATATCATATGCTGTATGCTGTGCACAACATTTCAGTATGCATGGAATTTCCAGATAACCTGCGGCTTTTGAAAAACATGTGCAGTAAACAATATCAGCCATGATTTTAATACGAGTAAAGGATATTCTTAAACAAAAAAGTGGATAAAAAATGCAAAATATTAACTTTATTAACTTCTGAGATGACAGCTTGATGACACAACATGCAACATGTTGAGGTCCGTTGTGCATTGTTTTATTCTACAAAATAGTAGACTAATATATGCTATTCCATTCCGATCACTGCCTTTCTGCAGTTTAGTGAATGTGTGCAAGTTATTTCCCTTATCATAAGCATCATTCATACAATAATGCCTAATCATAAACTCCTTAGATAAGAAATCAAATTTCACATGGATATAGACAGAAAAGATTCACCTCAAGAGAACCCTCATACACGTGTGTGTGTGTGTGTGTGTGTGTGTGTGTGTGTGTGTGTGTGTGTGTGTGTGTGTGTGTGTGTGTGTGTTTCTATCATGCCCACACTTATAATGTTATTAATGTTATTTTATATCACCTCTCACACAAACCTATTGTTAATTTAGATGTTATTTATTACGTTTGCTATATTTTTCTTGAGGGGACATTTTAGCCTCACAACAATGTAGGTAAAACATGACACATTATATAATTCTCTAGATTTTTTATTAAATTTATAATATTTGCTAGGAAACACATTAACACATTAACACATTATTTGGTCACTTCTTCCAGCTCAGGGTGAAACCGCCTGCTGAAAAACAGGTTTGAATCAAAATGTGTTCGAGAAAAATCACTAAACACAAACACAAGACTCACAAGACTGTCTTTAGATACACACACAGACGACAGACGTATTGAGTGAGGGCCACAAAAGCTGGATGATGCAGATTCACACACACGTAAGACGGTGCACAACCTTTATAAAACACCATGCTTTGACAACAACATGAAATGACACTGATGATAAGTATTTTACAACAAATTTTGCAGTTCCAATGTAAATGTTTATTTTAATTGAAATGCCTGTAGCAGTTTACTAAATCTGATTAAACACACTTTTGGCAGCATCCTAAATGGGATGAACTATCATAGATTATCTCTTTCTTCGTCGTTGTTATTATTAATAAAGAAAAGAAAAAATGGAAAAGTTTTTCCTTTGTGTTCTTCGCTTACCGATGGCAACGTTGTCAAAATGAATCCCCTTTCACACGAATCCGTGAAAATGACTAAAAACGCTGTATTCTGCTGCCAGGCCAGTAGATGGCCATGCCACTTTCTCATTGTTTTTAAACAAGCACTAGGCCGACGTTTTTGTCCGTTGAGTTTGGTCTATCAAGTCTCGTGTCTTTTGCAGAGTCTTGCGTCAGTTGTTTGTGACACGCCGTTCTAAAAAAACCTGGAACATTCTAAAATGGAACTTCTTTTAACTTGGACTGCATTCAAGGCCAATTTTGGACTTTAGAAGTGCATTCAACTTCGTCAAGTGGCTTGAGGGAAGTTTACTTGAACAGACCCTCGACCCCTCGATTTTCACAGAGGGAGCGAGTCTACTCAGCATGTACACATCAGGCAGAACCGTAGACCACGATGCAACACGATTATGACGTCACAGCAGGTCGCGCTTAATTGACCCCCACCCCACACAACTCTAGCGTATGATATTGGAGTTATTTTGACATTTAACTGCGTTAAATACTTGTAACTACCTTAAGATTACTGTTTTTGTTTAACACAGTCATAGTTTGTTATAATGTCATAATATGTTATAAAATATGTATGTATTTATGTTATAAAATATGTATGTATTTATGTTATAAAATATGACTAAATGGGTAGCCCTAGTAGCCTGGCTAACGTCAGACCTCGTCTCATTGAGACGTGGTCTGGGAACCACATGTTAATTTTCTCGTATTTGAGGCGGGGTTTACGAATGCCCAGAGCCGTTTATTGGGCGCTATGAATGTCTATCAAATGCGCCTGTACATAGCTCATAGCCAATCGTTTCAATTATACCAGATGACGTATGTAGAGCGACAGAAATTCGACGAGGAAGAAGACGATGGGTCAGAGATTTATGTGTACACGATGCCGTTCAGCGACTAAACTACTTAGAACAGTATCTAAGGCTGCATCGAAAGGTAACTTCGCGTCTGATGCCATGTTGGATCCATAGATATAAACAAACTGCTTCGGTGTGTCGCATAGACGTCGTCATCGTCTTGCTGCTCCCTCCCCGTTCTGTGATTGGTCCCTTCGCTGAGGCGAAAATTTGGTCCATGGAATCCAGGCTGCCTAGCAGCGTGAATAAAATCGCGCTGCGCTCAAGGCAGCATGGGGAAACCCAGGCTATAGCCCTAGTGGAAGACAATATACTTTATTCTGCAGAAATCAGCCATGTGCGCAGGGCTGCAGTTAGCAATTTAATTTTACATTCTGTTAAGTCTGGCAGGTTAAAATCGTAATCGCAATGCCTTCAAATCTATTTACTGAATAGCAAAAAAACTCTAAACTACTGGCAGCTGTGGTTGCCAGCATCATACCGTAAAAATACGGTGTGTTACTGTTTTTGAAATTAACAGCTAAATACCGATTTGTCAGCTACATTATAAAACCGTAATTTAACAGCACATTGCATTACAGCATTTAAAACAGTAACACACCATATTTTTACGGTATGATGCTGGCAACCAATAGTTTACTGTTTTTTTACAGGATTATTTTTTCCAATTTGTCTCTCACAGAGGTCAATAGTCAATTTTCTATTCTGTTCTTAAGGTTTCTGGAAATATAGACTTAAACATTTCCATATGTTTTGACCCCATATGTAAAAACACTTGAATGCCCAGAGACCTCCAAACAGTAAGTTCACAGTTCATTAAGCATGTCATAAACATGCGATCGTGAGAACCATTAGTGTGACACATGTGCTTCTTTTGCATGTCATGAATCTGTCCGCACTTCTGATAATGCTGTGGACTGACAGTGGCAGTGAATGTGTGGATAAACAGTGTGTTCTGCTACTGTAAACAGCGTATGTTATCATTGAGCCTCTGAGAGTCACTCTGTTTGCGTTTGAACGTGTGAATACAGTCTAATTGTGTCTCTGTTTTGTTTTTGTCCGTGCTAAAAATAATGGTGACATGTAATGTACTGTCTCATGACCTCGCCGTGGGTTTCCATGCTCTCGCTGGTACGGCAGATTCACTGGATTCCCTGATGATGGCCTTTATGATGAATGGCGGAACCAAAGCCACCGAAAGGACAGACAATTAAAGATAGTAGGACTGTAGTGGGACGAGTGTAGGAAGAGATTGTGGGAAGGAATCAGTCTTTTACGGGGTTAGAGAAATCTGTACAATTCCCACCAGTCAGAATCTTTCTGGAGAAAACATTACAATTTCATGGAAATGTTTTTGAAGACAATCCTGAGCCCAGCAGTCAGCATGTGATCCAAACACCTTTTTCCGTTCATGTTTCCACCTTTGTGTGAAAAACAAACCAAATTTATGTTGGCAATAAGCAACATTATTGGTCTAAATGTCAAGAATTAAAAGAACACACAGGCTTGCAGTATTTCAGGAAAGTGGATTAGGTGTTTTCTCTTTTTTTTTTTTTTTTTAAACAGTATCCCTTGAGAATGATGTCATAACACTGTTAACACTGAACTGAAGTCAGAAAAAAATGAAATTGATATCATTCCACGCTGGGGTAAAAACTCCTTTGTTGCCATCTAATCGAAAGCTTTTTTCCACTCCGATGGAAATGTAATCAGTATTTCTCATTCCATGTCACTCCAGAACCTTCTGTCTGAACTGAAGCGTGTCCGTCATCTCTGCGTCACGCGCGGGAGATCGTGCCCCTCTCTGCATCTTATCTCAGAGACCTGCTGACTGACACTCATGGACATACTCCTCTTTTCCACTATTTTCCTTTCCAATTGCACTCCCCGCTCAGGGAGGCTCAGGCGCCCGGGTCTCTGGCAGCAGCTGCAGTTCTGGACAGACATCAAGATCAAGATCACTCTGCCACAGGAAA